>NC_044039.1:22871954-23171954 GCF_901765095.1 Microcaecilia unicolor
CGTCTTACTGATGGTTTTGTAGCCCATTCCAGCCTTGTGCAGGTGTATGATCTTGTCCCTGACATCCTTAGACAGCTCCTTGCTCTTGGCCATTTTGTAGAGGTTAGAGTCTGACTGATTCACTGAGTCTGTGGACAGGTGTCTTTCATACAGGTGACCATTGCCGACAGCTGTCTGTCATGCAGGTAACGAGTTGATTTGGAGCATCTACCTGGTCTGTAGGGGCCAGATCTCTTACTGGTTGGTGGGGGATCAAATACTTATTTCCCTCTGCAGAATGCAAATAAATTCATATACTTTCCACAATGTGATTTTCCGGATTTAATTTGTGATGTGCTATCTCTCACTGTTACCAATAACCTACCCTTCAATTATGGGCTGCTCATGTCTTTGTCAGTGGGCAAACTTACAAAATCAGCAAGGGATCAAATACTTATTTCCACCACTGTATGCATCTAGCTTCTTCTACATCTGCACGCAACTTTGGAATGCACTGCCGAATGCCATAAAAACAACACACGATTTGGTAGCCTTCCGGAAACTATTAAAAGACTAAACTGTTTAAAGAGACTTATCAAAAGAATCCGACTTAAAAAAAACATGACATCAAAACTGTACCAGAATTAGTTAACATTGAACTATTTTTATTTGGTTACCCTATCACACTGTTATTATTGAATGCTTTTCACTATCCTTGATCTCAAATTACCTAAAATGAATTATCTATTTTCTTCTAATTTTATTGTATATTTTCTATACCCTAACTGGAATTTTACTCTGTATTTCTCATTCCGGAAATGGCGATCGCCAATACGGTATTTGTAAGCCACATTGAGCCTGCAAAGAGGTGGGAAAATGTGGGATATAAATGCAGAAAATAAATAAATAATTTTTTACTGTGTTTTAGCTTGAATGTTTTTAACGTGCAAAAATCGCTAGGTGGTAATGCTAACATGTCAGTAACATCAGCATAGCTTAAGATAATTAAATGTTGTTTAACAGTACGATCACTCAATATCTATGCAAATTTTCTCATTGAAATTCAATGCGGTGTCTGAGAAAAGGGGGAGGGTTACTTATTTTTACCTCACCCCCTCATGAGAGGCAGAGGCTGGCCTGCAGTTGTGACATATGCACGTATGTTACTGAGCATATGCTTATCTGCACAAACTAAGCCTGAGAAGTTACACCTGGAAACTTTTGGGTGATTTTACAAAACGCACATCATGTACGTGTTATTTAAGGATGACAGATGCATTTATGAGCGCTGCTATAACATTATTCTCCCTTAATGTGACATCTGAAAATATCTGTAAAAGAAAACCACGACTTACTTCTTTAAGAGCGGCAGGAATTTTTTTCTGCTTTCTTCCTGATGGAATGCTGTGCAAAACTGTAGACAATGCGCTGGATGGAGATTTATGGCCTGCTGGTGAGGCAGCCTTAGAAAGAAACTGGCTATCTATAATGCAGAAAGGAACCAGTTGGTTTTAGAAGGTGAAGTGCTAGGAGAATGGCAGGGATACAGAAAAACCCATACAATAAAAAAATGCAGAAGTCTTTATTTCCTATAACAAAGGGTCAACAGAATTATGTTCTTTTACACATATTTATGTTTAATAAAAAGTTTTAAACACCGCCACTTCTAACAAAGGTCGCAGCTGTTTACAATAATCTCTCTATATAAAACGCACCTCCAACATTCTAATGAAGCCTCAAGTTTCCCAACATTCTAAATGTGTCATGGTGTAGATCGCTTTTTCTCCATGAGTGTCTGCCCCGCCCTCACGTCACAACGTGACCCCTTGGGATCTCCTGCTTCTTTTCAAAAACACCTTGATGGAGGGGGGGCCCCTGCCGCACACTCTCATTCTTATCACACACACACTCTCACACAGACAGCCTCAAACTATGTCACACACACCCACACTCGCACATTCACTCCATCTCTCTCTCTCACAGTCACTCTCACACACACTCTCTCAAACATACACACTCCGCTGAAAACCTTGCTAGCGCCCATTTCATTGGTCTCAGAAACGGGCCTTTTTTACTAGTAATAATAATAATAGGAAAGTCAAATTTGTATTCTTAGAATGAGATAGAGCAATGGCCTAGTGATTACATAAACAGGCTGTGAACCAGAGAAGCCACTGTCCATCCTTGTGACCATGGGCAAGTCATTTCAACCTCCATTGTCTCAGGCACAAACTCAGGGCCCAATGCACAAAGCTTACCGTGCTGTTAACACGTGCTTTAGACTGGTTCTATCCAGTCTAAAGCAAACATTATTTAGCGAGTAATGCACAAAGGGGTTTTCTGTGGCTCTAACATGTGCCCTTAGCAGCCACCAAGAACCCCATGCAAATAAGCTCATTAGTATTTTAATGAGAATTCCGAGCGATGCACAACTCCAGACTGCCCAGCTCTAATGAGTTAATTTTACAGCTGCTCTGGAGCGGTCAGTAGAGGAAGGAAACACAAAGCAAGCAGCTGCAAGTGCTGCTTGCTTGTGCTCCCTGTCGTCGTCCCCCAGTGACCCCCTGCTGCAGGCAATTCCCTGGCGGTCTGGTGGACCCCAGACCCCCCCCTGCATTTGACACCACCAGCCCCCACACACACCCCTGACAAAATTCCCTGGTGCTCCTTTGGACCCTAGACCCTCCCTCGACCACCCCCACACACCTCCCAACCCCCCTCACAAAATTTCCTGGTGGTCCAGTGGATCCCACCCCCCCCCCACCCCCACCCCCAGCAAAGGCCCCCTCCCTCCTCCCCTGCCTTCCCTGGTACTTTTTAAAAAGTTGGGCAAGAGTAACCATTGTATAGCTCCACCTGGTGCATTCCAGAATGCACTGGGCGGGGGCTGCATGCTGCCATTTTGAAAGCGGCGGCACTGAGGCAGGAGGAAGGAGTTGTTGCTCCTGCCCAGCTTTTTAAACGTTGCCAGGGAGGGCAAGAGAGGAGGGGGGGGGGGGTCGCTACACCACCAGGGTTATTTGTGGGACGGAGGAGGAAAGAATGCGGTCCACTGGACCACCAGGGAATTTTGTAGGGGGTGCGGGGGAAGAGGATGGGAGGTGCAGGGGTGGGTCAGGGTCCAGTGCATCAAAGCTGTTAAATGCATTTGACCGCTTGGGCTTGCAAACAGCAAGCAATGCACAAAGGGAGATCCGTGCATCTCAGTTGCATGAGATCCCCTTTGTGTATCGTTCGCTGTTTGCGACTTGCTCAAGTTTAGCAAGGCAACCATATTTTATGTCTCTGCATCAGGCCCCTAAGCCCCAGTTTACCTGAAGTATAATTATACACCCGTGTGTCATTTTACCACTGGAAAATTTACTGCAGGATTCACTAAGTGCACTATTGCACAAGAATGAATCCCTCAGTAAATTCTTATCAAGGGCTGGGTCCACAATGAATAAAATCACCCTCCCCCCCACCAAGACCCCTGTTGCAGCAGCTCCTTCTTTATAAACAGTGGCAGAGGGAGGGTGAACTTGACCAGGGATCAGGGGAGGGAGTTAGAACTTAAGACTTGTTTCTTTTAAACATGAATTGAGGATCAGGAGTGGGTGGGTGCATTATTTTAACATCACTAACCCCTTACTCTCCGAGCACTGACTCACCTTAGCAGGCCACTGCTCCCAGGGGAAATTAAAAAACCACTTCTTGAGATGTTGTTAACTTTCAATAAATAATGAAGGTCACAGAGTTTAACACAACCTGTTTTATTCATTTTGCATAATGAGCTGCTCTGCATGCATGTGGACGATTCACAGCTCATTATTTTTAACGAGCACTGTGCTATTCTGATGAGGTGCTGAGTTAGTGGCAAATAAACACAGCTAAGTGAATATAGACCCCTTCCAAGGGTGTCCAACCTTGGCCCTCACCAGGTCAGGTTTTCAGGATTTCTCTGAAGGCTCTTGGTACTTTTTGTTGTACTTTGGACTTTATCTGATACGAGGTAATTATAATTAATTGCCACGTGTACTGAGGAAAATGGCACAATTCTGGTGTGTGTAAAAATCTACTTTTACAAGATGGTCCCAGGGTCCATGCTAGGGGGGGGGGGGGGGGCTCACTAAATGGTACATAAATACATAAGTATTGCCATACTGGGAAAGACCAAAGGTCCATCAAGCCCAGCATCCTGTTTCCAGCAGTGGTCAATCCAGGTCACAAATACCCGGCAAGAACCCAAAAATGTACTGCTTATCCCAGAAATAGTGGATTTTCCCCAAGTCCATTCAATAACGGTCTATGGACTTTTCCCTTAGGAAGCCGTCCAAACCTTCTTTAAACTCCGCTAAGCTAACCGCCTTTACCACATTCTCTGGCAACGAATTCCAGAGTAAGATCTGGCAATTATAATTTGACTAAAGGAACCCGGAGCATGGCCTGTTTAGGTAGTAGGATAAAATTCTCTCAGCAGGCCGTTTCTACTATCTCACTCAGTCCCATCTAAACTGAAGATGGTCTCATATATCGAGAAAAGCTGCTCTACAGGGGATTTTACTGTCTTCAATCTAAAAAACCAAAGGTGTGAGAGCTCTAAGGTTTTGTGAGCCTCCTTTATAAACGGGGGTCATACAAATTAGACTGTGGATGGTGGATGTATTAGGCAGAGGGAGCTCGAGAGATGAGACAGGGGAGGGAAAGCACAGCTGCTGATTATAACATTTTTATTTTACCTTGTTTCTTCAGTTCTCCAAAGCAATGATCGCACACACGAGCTGGCTGGTTTTTCAGGTATTCTAGGCTGTGCTTGTTAGCTGAACAGGCTTGACAGACAATCTGAAACCCAAAATACACGTTTTATTACATAAGTATTACCATACTGGGAAAGACCAAAGGTCCATCAAGCCCAGCATCCTGTTTCCAACAGTGGCCAATCCAAGTCACAAATACCTGGCAAGATCCCAAAAAAGTACAAAACATTTTATACTGCTTATCCCAGAAATAGTGGATTTTCCCCAAGTCCATTTAATAACGGTCTATGGACTTTTCCTTTAGGAAGCCGTCCAAACCTTTTTGAAACTCTGCTAAGCTAACCGCCTTTACCACATTCTCTGGCAACAAATTCCAGAGTTTAATTACACGTTGAATGAAGAAAAATTTTCTCCGATTCATTTTAAATTTACAACATTGTAGTTCATCGCATGCCCCCTAGTCCTAGTATTTTTGGAAAGCGTGAACAGACGCTTCACATCTACCCATTCAACTCCACTCATTATTTTATAGACCTCTATCATATCTCCCCCTCAGTCGCTTTAGCCTTTCCTCATAGGGAAGTCGTCCCATCCCCTTTATCATTTTAGTCACCCTTCTCTGCACCTTTTCTAATTCCACTATATCTTTTTTGAGATGCGGTGATCAGAATGGAACGCAATATTCGAGGTGCGGTCACACCATGGAGCGATACAAAGGCATTATAACCCGGGGTATGGGTAAGAAGAAATATTAAGGTTAAAATTGAATTCTAGTCCTCAAAACACTCTCAAGAATAACAAATAATCAAACACAAAAACAAGTGCTCAAGGACAATGAAAAGTAAATTTTATATCGCATCCGTCGTTGGTTTAATCATGACTTGATAATGAGTGTGACTTGAACAGACTGGATGGACCGTTCATGTCTTTATCTGCCGTCATTTACTATGTTACCCATTCTTTTCAGTCCTGGCAAGATCATAATGGAAAACACACCTTCCCACAGGCCCTGCAGTGATGTCGCCTCCAGGTGAGGGTGAATTCACTAGTGCAGACCATACACATCGTAGCCCTGGTGTCAGGAACCCAGATGGGAGCTTTGGATCCCAGGGGGCTGTCCTCCTCTTCCTTCTCTGGGTCAGCCTGAGAAAAACGGAAAGGAAATCCATCAAAGAGAAGTAACTGTGTGGCAATGCAATCAAGAGACAGAGCTTGGGTGAAACTTTGGATGCAAGTCTTGGCCAAGTGCCCGCACAACAGCAGCTAAGTTCTTTGATCACCTACTTAATCAAAATGCTGCAAACTCTGGGGTTCGGTTTCCTTTTTATTTGATGCCTGTATCAGAGTCAACAACTCTCCAAACAATGCACTCTATCTACTTATTATTTCTATAGCGCTACAAGACATACGCAGTGCTGAACACCATACACAGAAGACAGTCCCTGCTCAAAGAGCTTACAATCTAAGTAAGACAGGTAAACAGACAGAACAATTAAGGGTAAGGGAATAAAGAGGTGAGGATAAAAGGACAGGGCAACTGAGTTAGGAGTCAAAAGCAGTGGTAAAGAGGTGGGCTTTGAGTTTGGGACTTGAAAACGGCTAAAGACGGGGCTAGACGTACAGGCTCGGGAAGACTATTCCAGGCGTGAGGTACAGCGAGATAAAAGGAACGGAGTCTTGAATTAGCAGTAGAGGAGAAAAGGACGGATAAGAGAGATTATCCACAGAACGGAGTACCTGAGGGGGAACGTAGGGGGAGACAAGAGTGGAGAGGTACTGGGGAGCGGCAAAGTGAATGCACTTATAGGTCAATAGGAGAAGTTTGAATTGAATACGGAAACGGATAGGGAGCCAGTGAAGTGACTTAAGGAGAGGGCTAGTGTGGGCATAGCAACTTTGGCGGAAAATGAGTCGCGCAGCAGAGTTTTGGATTGATTGAAGAGGAGAGAGATGGTTAAGAGGGAGTCCGGTGAGAAGTAGGTTACAATAATCAAGACGAGAGGCGATAAGAGTGTGGATAAGGGTTTTGGTAGAGTGCTCAGATATGAAGGAACGGATTTTACTGATGCTATAGAGAAAGAAACGACAGGTTTTGGCAATCTGTTGAATGTGAGCAGAAAAGGAGAGAGAGGAGTCAAAGATGACCCCAAGGTTACGAGCTGATGAGACAGGGAGAATGAGAGTGCCATCCACCGAAATAGAGAAAGGGGGAAGAGGAGAGGTAGGTTTAGGGGTAACACTCTGCTATTATAGCCCTTGGAAGAAAAGGGATGATAGTAGTAGGGAGCTGAGAAATAAATCTAAAAGACCTTTTGTTGTTTTAAGCCTTCTAAGGTTACCTTGGTTCCAGTTGACTGATGTGGTTGCATTTTAGCCTGCTTGGGGGGGGGGGGGGGGAAGGCACCATTCACTCCACACAGTCAGCACCAAGGTCAGCGGCTTGATATGTCACACTTCCACTGGCCAAATGTATACAGGAGTCAGGAGGCACTGAGGCGATACACCAATGTCTAATAAAAGTACAGTATCCATATATACAAATGATCGCTATACCTCTTCAAGACTTTTACTCGGATTAAATGTAATCTTTTTCTTTGTATGGTCTTCGATTGCCCTGGAAATAGCTTCCAGCCACTCATCTCTTTCCACAGCTGAACTGTAAGAATCAAAACAAACAAATTATGGTCATTTACTGCAGATGTGGTTTCCTATCCATCTGTTAGATTTTTTTTTTTTTACACTCTGCAGTGGCTCAGTGACAGTCTGCAAAACCCCACATGGTTTCTGCTCCACTGGATACTTGTCTCAGCTACGTGTCCCCTTCTAGCTTGTAACTCTCCCAATGACTGTACTGTAATGTTATACCCTCTGGCTTTCAACACAACCCAATACTACCTGTGACACCTGAAGACCAGGTAATAAGTGCAACGTATCCTACTCTAGAATCAGAAAAATTACCACTGAGGGATCTATAGTTCTGGGGACCTACTCCAGCTTCAGAAGGATTATGGGTAGTAGCAAAGGGTGTGATTGCCGCACATTGGAAACAGTCATCTGGACACACAGAGGTGGACTGGTTGAAGCTTGTGGCTCATATTCGTAAACTGGAAATACTTACTGATCAAACTCACGGGAGATGATCCGGACATGGAAATATAGACTCATCTTGCTCTTTTATGTGCATGTTCTAGGGTGGGGGGGGGGGGGGCACTATTGGTGCAAGGGAAAAGCCTGGAACTTAACGGAGGGCAGTGAAAGGCTGAAGTTTGCCTAAGGTGCACAATACCCTTGCACTAGCCCCGACGGTACCCCTATATACCACCTCTCATTTCCAACCAACAGTACACAGCAGGCACTAGTTTACTTTCCTGGTGCACCAATGTGCACAAAACCTGGCTGATGCAACTCAAATGCGATCTACTGAAAATGCATCAAAACGGAACCACAAACTGCAGTGAACACACAAATATCAGCTCATTCTACATAAGTACATAAGTAATGCCACACTGGGAAAAGACCAAGGGTCCATCGAGCCCAGCATCCTGTCCACGACAGCGGCCAATCCAGGCCAAGGGCACCTGGCGAGCTTCCCAAACGTACAAACATTCTATACATGTTATTCCTGGAATTGTGGATTTTTCCCAAGCCAATTTAGTAGTGGTTTATGGACTTGTTCTTTAGGAAACCGTCTAACCCCTTTTTAAACTCTGCTAAGCTAACCACCTTCGCGACGTTCTCCGGCAACGAATTCCAGAGTTTAATTATGCGTTGGGTAAAGAAAGATTTTCTCCGATTTGTTTTAAAACTTACTACACTGTAGTTTCATCGCATGCCCCCTAGTTTGGCAGTTTGTCTTCTGACACTACGTTACAAAGACACAGCAATCTCTTCCCTTCCATCTCATCTTCTGAATCTGTCCACACGGCTGTCTCTACCTACAATGAAATTCTCTCCACTGCCCTGGACACCCTAGCACCTTCTGTCTCTCACCCCACTAAGCGCATTAATCCTCAGCCCTGGTTAACCCCTTGCATCCGTCACCTTCGCTCCTGCTCCCGATCTGCTGAACGACTCTGGAGGAAATCTCGCACCCTGCCAGACTTCACCCATTACAAATTCATGCTTTCCTCCTTCCAGTCTTCCCTATTCCTTGCCAAACAGGAATATTACTCTCAACTAACCAATTCTCTTGGCTCCAACCCTCGTCGCCTCTTCGCCACCCTCAACTCCCTACTTAAAGTGCCCTCCGCTCCCACCCCCCTTCACTCTCTCCTCAAACACTAGCTGATTACTTCCGCGATAAAGTGCAGAAGATAAACCTTGAATTCACTTCCAAGCCTTCTCCTCCCTGTGACTTCTTAACCCACTCCCTCAACCAACCCAACCTGGCCTCCTTCTCTGAGATCACCGAAGAGGACACTGCTCGCCTTCTTTCTTTCTCTAAGAGCACCACCTGTTCCTCTGATCCCATTCCCACCAACCTGCTTAACAACATCTCTCCTACAGTTATCCCCTCAATCTGTCACATCATCAACCTCTCTCTCTCCACTGCTACTGTCCCTGACACCTTCAAGCATGCTGTAGTCACACCACTTCTCAAAAAACCTTCACTTGACCCCACCTGTCCCTCCAACTACCACCCCATCTCTCTTCTACCCTTCCTCTTCAAATTACTTGAACGCGCTGTCCACAGCCGCTGCCTCGATTTCCTCTCCTCTCAGGCCGTCCTCAATCCACTTCAATCCGGCTTTCGCCCACTACACTCGACAGAAACAGCACTCTCTAAAGTCTGCAATGACCTGTTCCTTGCCAAATCCAAAGGTCACTATTCCATCCTCATCCTCCTCGACCTATCGGCCGCCTTTGACACCGTTAATCATAATTTACTTCTTGACACACTGTCCTCATTCAGGTTCCAGGGCTCCGTCCTCTCCTGGTTCTCTTCATACCTTTCCCAACGCACCTTCAGAGTATTTTCTAATGGCTCTTCTTCCACCCCCATCCCGCTCTCTGTTGGGGTTCCTCAAGGATCTGTCCTTGGACCGCTTCTTTTCTCGATCTACACCTCTTCCCTGGGCTCGCTGATCTCATCACATGGTTTCCAGTACCATCTCTATGCTGATGACACCCAGCTTTATCTCTCCACTCCCGACATCACAGTTGAAACCCAGGCCAAAGTTTCGGCCTGCCTCTCTGACATCGCTGCCTGGATGTCCAACCGGCATCTGAAACTGAACATGGCAAAGACCGAGCTCCTTGTCTTTCCACCCAAACCCTCTTCTCCTCTTCCCCCACTTTCCGTCTCTGTTGACAACGCCCTCATCCTCCCCGTCTCTTCAGCCCGCAATCTCGGAGTCATCTTCGACTCCTCCCTCTCCTTCTCTGCCCATATCCAGCAGACAGCTAAAACCTGTCGCTTCTTCCTCTTTAATATTAGCAAAATTCGCCCATTCCTCTCTGAACAGACCACCCGAACCCTCGTCCACTCGCTCGTTACCTCTCGTCTTGACTATTGCAACCTTCTTCTCACTGGCCTCCCGCTTAGCCATCTATCCCCCCTTCAATCTGTTCAAAATTCCGCCGCACGTCTTATCTACCGCGTGAATCAATACTCTCATATCACCCCTCTCCTCAAGTCGCTTCACTGGCTCCCGATCCGCAACCGTATACAGTTCAAGCTTCTCCTATTGACCTTCAAGTGCACTCAATCTGCAGCCCCCCTTTACCTCTCTACCCTCCTCTCCCCGTATGTTCCCACCCGTAACCTCCGCTCTCAGGACAAATCACTACTATCTGTACCCTTCTCTACCACTGCTAACTCCAGACTCCGCCCCTTCTGCCTCGCATCACCTTATGCCTGGAACAGACTTCCCGAGCCCATACGCCATGCGCCCTCCCTGCCCATCTTCAAGTCCTTACTCAAAGCCCATCTCTTCTCCCTTGCTTTTGGCGCCTAACCACCTTCCCCATTCATGTCACCTCCACTGACTACATAGCTTATAACCTTTAGATTGTAAGCTCTCTTGAGCAGGGATTGTCCTTCCCCATGCTAAACTTGTACAGCGCTGCGTAACCCTAGCAGCGCTATAGAAATGCTAAGTAGTAGTAGTGGTAAGACGGTCTCTACATAAAGCATTCTTGATTGCTACAGGGTTCACCCCTCCCCCCCTCCCTTTTCAGGAAAGTAATTCACTTTCTTTTTAAATACCTGGCAGATAAGATGAAGGATCGTTCAACACTTTCAATGTTTAACTCATTTTGATAAGCCTCCTGGGTTGGTTTTCGGACCTAAAGATGGGAGGAGAAAAGGACAACTTTCTAGGTCATTTTTAGCTTTATCTAAAAAGGCTGGTGAGACCTGTGTAACCAACAAATCTAAACAAACAAATATCTCCTCCATCTCCCCCACCCCTTTTTACATTCCCCTTTCTGACTAGATTCCGTTCACATACCTTCATTCCAGCCAACGAGAGCATGTTGTTGAGTTTGTACATTCCCGACTGCACAGGGGTTGTATACAGGAGAGCATCATTGAACTACAAACACAAAATTGTGAGTTAATCCCAAAAAGGCCACACCACAATGCAGTAAACTGTAGAAGTTAGCAAACTCTGTCAAAGGTCGAAGGCCATCTTTCATCTCTAGCTCACTGCAAGGCCTGTACCCACAACCAGGAAGGGTCCTTAGGGGCCTTCTATAAAGTCGTGCAAAAATATAGACACCACAAAGGGGTGACCGTAGTGCCAACTCTTTAATGGCATTAGGTTGTATCTAACCCGTTAACTAATACTTCAACAAAGTGGCCCTGCTGTTCCCATGTCAATGGCAGTCGTAAGTTGTCACACCTAAGTGCACTTTGTGGTGTGCTTGACTCATAGTATTCTGTGTGCATTGCTAGACACAACGCCCATAACTTGTCCATGCTCTGCCCACAGGTACGGCCTACTTGCATTTGCACATTAAGCTACGTACACGCCATGTTTACAGAATAGCGACTAGTACGCAT
The DNA here is from genome assembly GCF_901765095.1 of Microcaecilia unicolor. Classification (NCBI taxonomy): domain Eukaryota; kingdom Metazoa; phylum Chordata; class Amphibia; order Gymnophiona; family Siphonopidae; genus Microcaecilia; species Microcaecilia unicolor. The sequence continues at coordinate 22,883,676 of NC_044039.1, forward strand.
GCACGTTATTTGCAAATGAAGGGTGCCAATCCCATACACGCAAGTTCAAGTATTCTGTAAACATTGGCATGCAATTGGCACCTTGATTTAGGTGTGCCTTATAGAGTTTCCCAAAGACACGTGGGGGGTAATTTTATGCCAAGTAGACTAGGTCAACGTTCCAAAAAATGTGCCAATTTTATTTATTTTGCTAAATTCAAATAAGTGGAGTGGAGGAGTGGCCTAGTGGTTAGAGCACTGGTCTTGCAATCCAGAGGTGGCCGGTTCAAATCCCACTGCTGCTCCTTGTGATCTTGGGCAAGTCACTTAACCCTCCATTGCCTCAGGTACAAACTTAGATTGTGAGCCCTCCTGGGACAGAGAAATATCCAGTTGTAATGGAAGTGAATTTTAAAGATTGTTTTTCAACTCTGTCTTTGACCGAAAGTAACTTTTCTTGTAAATACAAAAAAACAAGTTGGAATGCAGAAGATAAAACACAGCTCTAACTAATTTGGTATGCAAAGGGGAGGATGGCACTTATTTCCCAGGCCCAGCTTGGCCACCTGGACTTGGGAAAGCATGTGACCACTTTCCCACAGACCTAAACAGAGAAGCATTAGCTGTAACTTTCCCTAGCTCTGAATATGAGCTCAGAGCCTAATAAAAAGGGAGGGCTTGTCACAGCGGAGTCGGGGGTTCATCTGTGGGCAGACGTGTCGTGCAGAGGGTCTGTTCCTGGTCTGAAGCTCCTAGCTCTCGCTGTGAACCGGGCCCCCCCAGCTGATGATAACAGCCTGGATGATGGAGACCAGTGATGTTGTATGTATAGTGTATTATTGCTTCCTTTCCTGGTCTAAGAACTCTTAGCATTGCTTAGATGTAGAAACTAGTGATGTAATGGTTGTTTAGCTAATCATTGTATATGTGCTAACCATTGTATATATCTTAATCATTGTAGAATTTAGCTCCTCTAATAAAGGTTTTATTTACTTATTACGAATCCAAAAGAATCCACGGTAATTACTGAGCAGTCTGTGTTAGTGAGACAGGCTGTAAATCCATAGCGTTAAACCACTGTACCTGAATGTAACTCACCTTGGGCTACTACTGAAAAAGGTGTGAGCAAAATCTAAATAATAAATAAATAAAATAAAATAAACAATGCATACTTCAACACTCCACTTGAAACACAAAATGTATCCCTTTCTCTATTGTAACAAGGAAATCATGAAACTTAAGAAATACAAAAGGCAACCATGTGCCCCCCTAGATAGAATCTGAAATCCATTCCCAACAGCGCACAAATTCTTACCTGCTCCAAAGAAGGGGAAAAAGCGTGCATGTTTTCTATCTGTGCCAAGCATATTTGATAAAATATACACATAGATTATAACCCTGTGGCACACACTAAGTACATTTGGTAGAACAATCACACTAGGTGGAGAAACACCAATCCCTACGATCGTAACACAACAAACCAAGGAGTAGGGTGAAGAGCTGCCACTTCCAAAAACCACAAGGGAAACGTGAATTTGACTGACATGTTTCCCTTGTGGTTTTTTGGAAGTGCCAACTCTTCACCCTACTCCTTGATATGTTGTTTTTACATACTAAGTACGTGCCATCTTCTCAGCACACGTTATGAGCACAGTTGGCCACGGAGTTTTATGAATGTCTTGCTCAGCATCCAAAACATGTTTCACATGCAGAGAATGTTTTCACAATGGGGGGAAACCTTTTGTAAATAAGCCCTCTGGGGACAGGGAAGTACCTGAAAGTAACTCGCCTTGAGACAACGTAAAAATGTGAGCTAAATTCTAAAAAAAAAAAAAAAAACAAGGATGCAAATAAAATAATGCTGAGCCTGAGGATTCACTGGGTCCTCCGAAGTCTCTCCACAGCATGTGAAGGCAGAGGCATCGCTATTATTGTTATTATTATTGTTGGAGGGGAAATTGCGATGCATAAACTATTCAAGTAAAACTATGCCAGTGACTTGTTTTGATTTTTTTTGTTTTTTTTTAATGTTATCATACCTAGCCATGCATGAACCAATCACCACTCACATACCGACAGAAGGGTGACATTTTGCAATGAGCTGCGAATTATTAATGCATTTTTAACGTGGCAGTAATTTGCATGCTCACTGAATACTTATGAACCCTCTACCCCACACCTAATCACTCGACAACGACTATGACTTAGACCTAGCCTTCCATCAACTCCCCCCTATGCTATCCCTCAACAGTGCATTTTTGTCTAGCAAAAAAGGTGCCGGTACTCAAATGCCAGGCCACCCTTCAGGGGTGGAGTGATCATTGAGGGACCCACCCTACAATAGCCAGGACCCCTGCAACCAGTCATAGAATCTATGACAAGGCAGAATTTGTATGCAGAACCTGAGCTCTTTCATTAAAATGCGAGAACCATGGGTCGAGTTTAGCAGACAGTGGAAAAGGTGCCGCCAGTACTCAGTACCCCCAAGTACCCCCTCAAAAAAAGCCCTGTCCCTCAAACTATTCCCTCCTCCGACCTCTCCCACCCCCTTATACTACTACTACTACTACTATTTAACATTTCTAAAGCGCTACCAGGGTTACGCAGCGCTATACAATTCAAACATAGAAGGACAGTCCCTGCTCAAGGAGCTTACAATCTATCCCTTGCTCATTTCAACCTTCCCCCTCCTGCCTCTCCTACCCTTCTTACTTGCCCATCCTACCTATCTGCACATCTCCATCATTAATCTGTTATACCACTGCTTGTACTCTCTCTGCAATACCTTGTAACCCCATTACTATGTAAGCCGCACTGAACCTGCCTCGAGTGGGAAAGCACGGGGTAAAAATGTAATAAATAAATAAATAAATACTGCCTTCTGTGGGCAATTTTTTTTGCAGAAAGCCCGCAGTAGAAGCCATGCAGTCAATGGCTCTAACACACGGCTTTCTCCATCAACTTCTACGTTCCTAAAACAATGGAGAATTAATCGACTTTCCCAGGATCACAAGCAGCAGCAGATCAGAATCAGGCTTCCCTGGTTGTCAGCCCGGTGCTCTATCCACCTAGGCTATTCCTCACTTTTCTTTTTGATAGTTTTTAATTATCTCTCAAATAACAGGCTTTCCCCGATACTCGCTGGTTAACAGTTCGCCCTCCAGAACCCAAAACCCAATTTGGATGAACTGGGAACAATGTGAACGTTTCAACTTTTTTAATAAGCTGCCTAAGGAATAAAGTGGAGTGGAGGAGTGGCCTAGTGGTTAGGGTGGTGGACTTTGGTCCTGAGGAACTGAGTTCGATTCCCGCACAGGCAGCTCCTTGTGACTCTGGGCAAGTCACTTAACCCTCCATTGCCCCATGTAAGCCGCATTGAGCCTGCCATGAGTGGGAAAGCGCAGGGTACAAATGTAACAAAAATAAAATAGATACTATTGGAGATTCTACATGGAATGTTGCTACTATTGAGATTCTGTTGCTACTATTGGAGATTCTACATGGAATGTTGCTATTCCACTAGCAACATACCATGTAGTAGGCTGCGCAGGCTTCTGTTTCTGTGAGTCTGACGTCCTGCACGTACGTGCAGGACGTCAGACTCACAGAAGCAGAAGCCTGCGCGGCCACATTGGTGATCTGCAAGGGCCGACTTCTACATGGAATGTTGCTAGTGGAATCTCAAATAGTAGCAACAGTGGAGGAGTGGCCTAGTGGTTAGGGTGGTGGACTCTGGTCCTGGGGAACTGAGGAACTGAGTTCAATTCCCACTTCAGGCACAGGCAGCTCCTTGTGACTCTGGGCAAGTCACTTAACCCTCCATTGCCCCATGTAAGCCGCATTGAGCCTGCCATGAGTGGGAAAGCGCGGGGTACAAATGTAACAAAAAAAAAAAAAAAGTACAGTGAGATTTACATGGCTTCTTACCAGGAAAAACATTCGAGGCTGCATGACCTTCCTGGACAGCTTCATCAAAGTTCCTTCTTTCAGGAAGACCTGGTCAATGCAAAGTGACAAAGATTAACTTAGTGCATATGGGAAAGGGCACACAGTTCATGGAAAAGTAGCCCTTGCCTCTAAGATACAGCGTATATAAACTGAGTTGTGAGTAATCTGGGAATAACTTTAACTGCTGATGCTAACATAGTTTTAAGGTTGTGGTTTCCACCACAGGCATGCAGGAATTCACTCCCCCGTGATCTGAAAGTCTGCAAGACATCTGATTCAAAAGGTGTTTGCGTGTGGAAATGAACTTAAGAACATAAACATCACCATGCCGGGACAGACCAAATGTCTGTCAAGCTCAGTATCCAGTTTCCAACAGTTGCCAATCCAGGTCACAAGTACCTGGCAAGATCCCAAAAGAGTAAAACAGATTTTAGACTGCTTATCCTAGCAATAAGCAGTGGATTTTCCCAGGTACATCTTAATAATAGCTTATGGCCTTTTCTTTTAGAAACTTGTCCAAACCTTTTTTAAACCCTGCTAAGCTAACTGCTTTTACCACATTCTCTGCCAACGGATTCTACAGTTTCATTACATGCTGAGTGAAGAAATAGGTTCTCCGATTTGTTTTAAATTTCCTACATAGTAGCTTCATTGCGTGTCCCCTAGCCTTTGTATTTTTGGAAAGAGTAAACAAACGAGTCACATCTACCCGGAGGGAGGCGAGGAGTTACAGAGTACATAAACATTTTCTCTTGAGTCTAGGCTTTTTCCATTTCTATAATTTTAACTGCTTTTCCAAACTAGCTCTCGTCTCAAACAATGCACCATTATTTTGCTCTCTCTCTCTGGGACTTTCCACCCCTCCTCTTCCCACCCACTATGCTATCATTATTTTCCACAAAAGACATAAGACTTAGGCCCTCCCTTCAGCACCAAAGTCAGAATGTTAAATTTCAGAATGGATGTGCAATTTTAGTCATGTTTTCCCAGAGACGGTCACATATGACAAAGGCAAGGTCCCGGTATTCACCTAATCCTACAGAATTTCTTCCAGAGTTTACTCTGAGGCACAGTTACTTTGCATCTGCGTACGTCTGGAAATTAGTTTCTGCTCAGTCGAAGCTTAGAAACAAAACGGTAATTCCCCAGATGGTTTCCATTTCCTGATGTCTATCCAGTACTCCTCGGGGAAACTACCTGCAGAATATCTGTCACACTGACAGCAGTGGCTTAGCTACGTGGGGCCACGGGGGCCTGGGCCCCTGTAGATTTGACCCTGGACCCCCCCTGCCGCCGGCAACCCGCCATCGTCTACCTTTGCTGGCGGGGGACCCCAAACCCCGCCAGCCGAGGTCCTCTTCTTCCGGCACAAGGTTTCGTTCTGTTCCTGTGAGTCTGACAGCCGCAGAACGAAGCCTTGCGCCGGAAGAAGAGGACCTCGGCTGGTGGGGGTTGGGGTCCCCCGCCAGCAAAGGTATGCGACGGCGGCTTGCCGGCGGGAGGGGGGGTCGCGAGGGTCGGCGGCGCTGGGGGGGGGGGGGGGGGGGATAAAATGTGCTCCCTCGCCTCGGGCTCTGGACTCCCCCCTCCTGCCGAAGTCTGGCTACGCCCCTGACTGACCGTATCAGAGGTTGAAGGCAAAGGCTTATGTCATTCAAGTAAACTTCAGATCAGGCTTTTAATCTTATAGCTATCAGGCTCGCAAATAGAAGAACTCAAGAGGGCTCAATAATATTCAGCTGGCGGCAGCTGTCCACCGGCAGCGCTAAACGTGGAAATTCAATGCCGGGCCGTATCCAGGCACCGGCACTGAATTTCCAGGTTTGCGGAGCCGGCATTTAATTGGCTATGAGCTACGGCATAAAGATAGGACCACATTAAAAAGTCCATCCTTTTTATGAAGTTAACCTAGCCGGTTAAGGGGTCCTTTTACTAAGGTGCGCCGAAAAAAATGGCCCGCGCTGTTGTACACGACAGTATTGGACACGCGCAGGTCCATTTTTCATCGCGCCTACAAAAAAGGCCTTTTGGGGGGGGGGGGGGGGCCCAAAAATGGACATGCGGCAAAATGAAAATTGGCGCGAGTCCATTTTGGGCCTGAGACCTTACTGCCACCCACTGAGTTAGCGATAAGGTCTCACACGTTAACCGGGCGGTAATCATCAGCACGTGTATAATGCCAATTATTGCCCAGTTAGCGCCGCGCACCACAAATGTTCTGGGGCACGTAGTGGGCGAGCGTAAAAAATGAAATTACCGCCCGGGCCATGCGGTAGCCGGGCGGTAGTTCCGAATTGGCACGCATTGGGCGCTCATAGACGCCTACGCGGCTTAGTAAAAGGGCACCAAAGTGCTTAAAACTGACACTTAATGGGCAAAGTGTTGACTTCGCCCCTGGAACGCCAACAAATTAGCCGGTTTTGAGTTCGGGGCTAACCAGCTATTTTCAACCGTACTAACCAGTTAAGTGCCACTGAAAATGACCAGCCAGCCCCGAACAGACAATTTAAGCGTCTCGGAGCCGTTTCTGGCCTGTTCAATATCGACCCCTGAATCTAAAGTGTGTTTGTGAGTGCTGCACAATTATGCAATCACACCCCTACTGTAGAATTTCAACAAAAATAAATCACCTCTAAGTGATGCATTTTACAAAGCTTTCTTTAGTTGACGTTTCGCTGCATAGTTCACGTTTGATTTTGTACACTTAATATCACGCAAGAAACATAATAAGCTGGGGTGACATGATATTGAACCCATCTGAAAGTGTTAAAACAGTATTTTCAGAATTGACCCTACTGCTAGGCGAACCAAGGTATTCACCTAACGTGCCAGAATTTGAGGGGTGGGGGTAGGCAAAAGACAACCAAAAAAGAAAACTGAGTCAGATGTGCAAGGTGGTGGAGTCTGTGCTATGACTCTCTCTCTCTGTCCTGTTTCTTAAGGTCAGCACTGTGATAACATGCAGTTACATGGGGTGAACACGAGAACAGGACAGGAAGTGCCGCCCTGCAGCCAAGCAGGGCTGCTGAGAGAGTGAGCAGGGCCGCCCACTCCCCGAATCAACTTCGCCGCCACCACCACCCCGCCCACCGTACCTTGGCTGGCCCCGCCAGCTGCAGGCAGTGCAGCTCCTTCTTCAGCATTGCCTGCCCCTGTGGCTGCTTCCCTCAGGTCGCACATGTTCGGTCTGAAAACTGAGCATGCGCGGCCTGAGGGCCCAGCAGCTGTTAGGAAGGCAATGCAAGGGGGAGGGGGGTGCTGGAGTTTTCTCTCTCCTGCTCCTGTTGGGACACGATCACCCGGGTCCCATCAGGAGAGGGAGAAAGACCCCAGCGCCAGGCCCCCCTTGGAGGCCCAGGCAATTTTGCCCCATCCCCCTCTCAGCGGCCCTGCAGCCAAGCATTTTGAAGGTGCTCGCTGTGCTGACCTTAAGAAAGGACAGAAAGAGCGGCCAGTAAGTTGGAGTCAGTAGAGGAGGCACAAGGCTCATTTTCCTATGGTACACAGCAGGGGCAGTGGGAGGGGGCCAGGGCCCAAGGTGGTGGGCACATTTTGGTCTTCCACCCCACCGCTCCCCCCCCTGCTGACCTGCAACTTCCTACCCACTGCCGCAGCACATACCTTGGCAGGCGGGGGTCCTCAACCCCCGATTGCTAAAGCGTTCTACAGAATCGGTCTCCGGCGCCACCGTGTTGCCTGCTCTGTCTTCCCTTCACGTCATGCGCGCTCCTTTTAGTGAAATTGAGCATGCTCAGTTTCACTAAAAAGGAGCATGCCGGACGCGAGAGGAAGACAGAGCAGGGCAGCAACGCAGTGGAGCCGGAGACCGGCGCTGGACAACGCTTCAGCGGGTGGGGGTTGGGAACCCCCACCAGCAAAACCAGGGGCCCACAGGACATTTGGGGGGGGCCCAGGCCCCAGTGGCCCCACGTAGCTACGCCACTGGTACACAGTACTCTTGCACTGGCCCAGAGTATTTTACTAAAGAAACTGATAAAGGGCTTTACCCTTCCCGGCTGTACGATTTCATGATGGCCGTTTAAACTGTACTGAATCTGCATCAGCTTCTGAAAATTATCCTGAAAAGAAAGAAAAGAGAAACACAGGCTGAATTCAGCTACATCACTTCAACGTGATAATAAGAAACTCTGAGGCAGATTTGAATGTATCTACTTACTCCCTGCTTCATGATATCGTTGGCGTGGTTGGCTACTTCTATGACGACAGCAAGAGCCACTGAAACAAGCACAGCAGGACCTGGTTAGAGACTAGTGTCCAGCATTTGTTTAAACACAAATCATGCATTCCAAATAGAAAGCTAAATTATGATTTGGATAGAGAACCTTTCATATTTTAGGTGACAGAAGTGAGGGAGGAGTGGCCTAGTGGTTAGAGTGGTGGACTTTGGTCCTGGCGAACTGGGTTCGATTCCCACTGCAGGCACAGGCAGCTCCTTGTGACTCTGGGCAAGTCACTTAACCCTCCATTGCCCCATGTAAGCCGCATTGAGCCTGCCATGAGTGGGAAAGCACAGGGTACAAATGTAACAAAAATAAAATAGATACTATTGGAGATTCTACATGGAATGTTGCTACTATTGGACATTCTACATGGAATGTTGCTATTCCACTAGCAACATTCCATGTAGAAGGCTGCGCAGGCTTCTGTTTCTGTGAGTCTGACGTCCTGCACGTACTCACAGAAGCAGAAGCCTGCGCGGTCACATTGGTGATCTGCAAGGGCCGACTTCTACATGGAATGTTGCTAGTGGAATCTCAAATAGTAGCAACAGTGGAAGAGTGACCTAGTCGTTAGGGTGGTGGACTTTGGTCCTGGGGAACTAAGGAACTGAGTTCGATTCCCACTTCAGGCACAGGCAGCTCCTTGTGACTCTGGGCAAGTCACTTAACCCTCCATTGCCCCATGTAAGCCGCATTGAGCCTGCCATGAGTGGGAAAGCGCGGGGTACAAATTTAAAAAAAAAATCTGGTAGTGGCCAGAAGTCTAAGTGGTCAATGTGAAACGAGTTGGTGGCCCCAGCCCACTTCCCGATTCAAATTCTTTTTATTGGTATTTAAAACAGTTTAACAACTTTGCTCAAAAGTGTTACAAATGTTTTTAAAGATGTACTAAACAATGATCTGAAATATCCTTAAAAGAGAGCATTATTGATCATCTGAAGACATATATTTAGCCAATTTTCCCCCCATTTGCAAATAAGAACTATGCATTGAATATTTAGGGGTCTTTTTACTAAGGTGTGTTAACAAGGTATACAAAGGGCTGCACAGCGTTCCGTGCACTAAATCCATTAGTGCATCTTAGTAAAGGGACCCCTTAAATTCCAAAATACACTCGTATTTCCTATATAATGCTATACAGTTCCACCACATAACTCACACGTCTTTCCAATGATTATTAAATTTTAAGGCTATTCCAATTAAAAAAAAAAAAAATCAAACAAGTGCTTATCTGCTTTGGTACAGGAGATGAAATTGCTAAAGATATCCAAATAACTAACTTGATGGATGAATCCTCTGTAACATGCAGAATGTCAGTGATCTTGTGCCAACCATAAAATATTCACTTCAGCCAGTATCAGTGCTAAACTTAATAGACGGGGTTTCTTCCAATCAAATTCTTATTATTACCCAGCTCCAACTGCTTTTTCTCACTATCCTTACACAATCCTTAAACTTCAATTAAGCTAAATGTAATTTTGATTACAAGAGAAAATTTTTGGCTGAAAGTAGAAAGTAAAAAGTTTAAAGATTAAAAAAATTATGGATCAATGACGAACACATGCCCACCATAACAAAGTGCCTGGCTCACATAAATATAGCCTGAATGGTGGTGACATGGATGTCTGATAGATCCAATACGCAGTACCCCTTAAGCATTGTGTAAGGATAGTGAGAAAAAGCAGAGCTGGGTAAAAATAAGAATTTAACCATAAAATATTGGCACACATAAATGTAAAAGGGAGCCAGGTACTTTATGACAGGACCAATAAAAATTACCATCTGTTAGACCACACCTCCAAGATTTAATTGGGGTCCGTAAAGAACGGTGATATAGAAAAAAAAATAAAAATTGGGGAGCTGGAAGTCACAAAACAGCGACCAATGCACAGTGGGGATCACGTGCAAATGAGATGCACTGATCTCTCTTTGTGCCTCGAAGCTCTCGAATGCATTTGACAGCTTGCACAAAAGGCGCAGAAATGGGAGGGTCATGGGTGTTTGGGGGCGGAGCATAGGCGTGGATTTCAGCTATGCACGCAATTATAGAATAAAGAAGGTTCAGCGCGTAGATTTAGGTAGGGGCATTTGCACCACGTTTTTTGTTGATGCAAATGGACGTGCTTAAGTACTATTCTATAAATCGCACATAATTTTGGCGCAGGTTACAGAACAGCGCTTAAGCGGGGGGGGGGGGGGGGGGGGGGAGTTTAGTGCGCCAATTTTTTAGGAACTATTTATAGAATTCACCCCAGAATGTCTTAGAAGGTGATAGAAACAGACATCATCTTACACAACTCTCTCCTTTGCAAACTTCTGCAGAAGTACTTCCGTATGGCAGTGCTACCAACCTCTGGGTCAGTTTCGTTATCACAAACAGATAAAGCTACCCCACCTTTGGAAGTTTTGAAAACGTTTACCTTGGGTATCCTTGTAGTCCGAAGATTCTTCCGAAAGGTTCTTTAAATAATCTACAAACCCAAATGGAAATCCATCAATGCACTTGTCAAAAAAATCAATGAAATCTTTGGGCAACAAAGTTTTGCAAAACGTAATAAAACACGAACGGTAACAGGCAGTTTTCTATACCTAAAACTTTCAAAATGGCTGGTATGGTCCAACTTTAAATTAATGCCTCCCCTAGTATAAATTTAGATTTCGTAAACTCGGTTCTCGGGACCCTTGATCAGGTCTGATTTCAATATAATCAAAATATGCAATTTAATCTTGCTGTTTATAAAATACGGAAATATCTTGAAAATGATACCTGGAGATTCCAAGGAAATCCTACTTATAATTCAGACAAAAAATGGTGCCCCAATACACATCGGAACCATACTGTATATCACCATGTCAGAAATACACCCTTTACATGAAACTCTAGGCCACAACGATTTCGGTGATCAGTTTAAGTAAAGTCCTGTGTGTAGGAAAGTTTCTGCTCAGGCTTAGAGCGAAATAATAGGGATTCTTTCAAACTGGCAAAAGGTAAATGCCCAGTTTCTCTTTTCTTAAACCACACTGACTATATATATTTACAAATTCATCTTTGCTGTAACAATTAATATGTAATTTTTGTCATTTTATTTCTAATAGTGTCCTTATCTGCACGCTTTCAAACCATTTCAATATACTCCTTTTTGGCATTTTGAACCTTTTACACTAGAAGCATAAGCAACACTTATACAAGGTCAGTACCATTTGCCTCCATTCATAAAAATACACATTACTTCAATTCTTTGAAGGAGTAAACAAACATGTGGACAAAGGGGAGCCGGTTGATATTGTGTATCTGGATTTTCAAAAGGCGTTTGACAAGGTACTTCATGAAAGGCTACAGAGGAAATTGGAGAGTCATGGGATAGGAGGAAATGTCCTATTGTGGATTAAAAACTGGTTAAAGGATAGGAAACAGAGAGTGGGGTTAAATGGGCAGTATTCACAATGGAGAAGGGTAGTTAGTGGGGTTCCTCAGGGGTCTGTGCTAGGACCGCTGCTTTTTAACATATTTATAAATGATTTAGAGATGGGAATAACTAGCGATGTAATTAAATTTGCTGATGACACAAAGTTATTCAAAGTCGTTAACTCGCGACAGGATTGTGAAAAATTACAGAAGGACCTTACAAACCTGGGAGACTGGGCAGCTAAATGGCAGATGACGTTTAATGTGAGCAAGTGCAAGGTGATGCATGTGGGGAAAAAAGAACCCGAGTTATAGCTACGTCATGCAAGGTTCCACGTTAGGAGTTACGGACCAAGAAAGGGATCTGGGTGTCGTCGTCGATAACACACTGAAACCTTCTGCTCAGTGTGCTGCTGCGGCTAGGAAAGCGAATAGAATGTTGGGTATTATTAGGAAAGGTATGGAAAACAGGTGTGAGGATGTTATAATGCCATTGTATCGCTCCATGGTGCGTCCGCACCTTGAGTACTGTGTTCAATTCTGGTCACCGCATCTCAAGAAAGATATAGTAGAATTGGAAAAGGTGCAGCGAAGGGCGACTAAAATGATAGCGGGGATGGGACGACTTCCCTATGAACAAAGACTAAGGAAGCTAGGGCTTTTCAGCTTGGAGAAGAGATAGCTGAGAGGAGACATGATAGAGGTATATAAAATATTGAGTGGAATGAACAGGTGGATGTGAAGTATTTTCCAAAAATACTAGAACTAGGGGGCATGCGATGAAACTACAGTGTAGTAAATTTAAAACAAATAGGAGAAACATTTTCTTCACCCAACGCATAATTAAAGTCTGGAATTCGTTGCTGGAGAACGTGGTGAAGGCGGTTAGCTTAGCAGAGTTTAAAACGGGGCTAGACGGTTTCCTAAAGGACAAGTCCATAAACCACTACTAAATGGACTTGGGAAAAATCCACAATTCCAGGAATAACATGTATAGAATGTTTGTACGTTTGGGAAGCTCGCCAGGTGTCCTTGGCCTGGATTGGCCACTGTCGTGGACAGGATGCTGGGCTCGATGGACCTTTGGTCTTTTCCCAGTGTGGCATTACTTATGTACTTATCTATTTTTAATCTTTCCAAAAATACTAGAACTAGGGGGCACGCAATGAAGTTATTAAGTAGTAAATTTAAAACAAATCAGAGAAACTATTTCTTCACTCAATAGGTAATTAAACTCCGGAATTCTTTGCCAGAGAAAGTGTTAAAAGCAGTTAGCTTAGCAGGGTTTTAAAAAGGTTTGGCTAACTTCCTAAAAGAAAAGTCCATAAACCGGTATTAAGATGGACTTAGGGAAAATCCATTGCTTATTTCTAGGATAAGCAGCTTAAAATCTATTTTACTGTTTTGGGATCTTGCCAGGTGCTTGTAACCTGGATTAGCCACTGCTGGAAACAGGATACTGAGCTTGATGGACCTTCGGTCTGTCTCAGTATGGAAATACTTTTAAAACAAATAGGAGGAAATATTTTTTCACTCAAAAAATAATCTCTGGAATTCGTTGCCGGAGGATGTGGTAACAGTGGTTACTGTATCTGGGTTTAAAAAAGGTTTGGACAAGTTCCTGAAGGAAAAAGTCTGTTACTGAGATGAACATGAAGGAAGCCACTGCTTGTGCAGACATGGGTAGCATGAAATGCTGCTACTCTGAGGCTCTACGTGGAATGCTGCTACTAATTAGGTTCCTGTCAGATACTTGTGACCTGGATTGGCCACTGCTGGAAGCAGGATACTGGGCTAGAAGGACCATTGGTCTGACCCAGTATGGCTATTCTTATATGAATTTTGACTGTACGATAATTTGATCTTTCCAGACTCCTGAGGCAGGCACGTATAGCCGAAACACGGTGCCATGTCAAGTCTTTACTCTATATCCATAAAGAGTGTCGATTCTACTTTTTGGCATGCCATGGTTTGTTTGTGAAGAGCCGTCATCCATTTTCCAATCCTTTTTCCAAAAAGGTAAGTGGCAGGCCGTAGTTTGAAGAGACACTACTCTTGGGGTAAGAAAGCAGCTCATTTCTGAGGAGCACGGAGATCACAAGCATGGAGCAGGGGCGTAGCCAGACAACCAATTTTGGGTGGGCATGGGCCCAAGATGGGTGGGCAGAAGAACTCTGCCTTGTCCCAAAAGTGATTTGGTCTCTTCCTCTCTCACCTGAATGCTATATGATCTCTCAAACATCCCCCTCGCCTCGCAGACCTTTTAAATAGATTTTCACCAGCAGTGAGCAGTAACTAATACACCTGCTCATGCATGGTGTTTGCTAGGACCAAAAACTGTCACACCCCTGACTGGATCAGACAGGAAGCAGACTGCAGAAGACCAGAGTAAACAGTCTGTAAACAGGGGGATACGTGATAACATTTAGAACGCAATAAGGAATAAAATTAGGAGAACAATTTTCAAAAGGGACTTGCTGCTGGGGAAACAGGGGGTTTATCCACAGAGAAAACAGCTTTCAAAACTGCTCTCCCCCAACAGTGTGGGGGAAAAATGGCACAGCTGGGAGACAGAGCTGGTGCCATCCAAGCATGTATGCAAACGGAGGTTAAACTCCCAGCCTATACTTCTCAGTGATTGTTTACATACTCACTCGCACAAAGGAGTGACTCGGGCTGCACATACTGTAGCAGGACCTTTATCCACTCCTCCCCTAGCTGAGATAATATTTAACCATCTCTCTGACTTCAAGTGCAACTTCCTTTAAATCAGTCACCTTACTTTCTTTCTAACTCTTCTTACCCTCTTACCTATCTATACGTTCCATCTTTGCTTTACCCTTTAGTATCAATTAAAATGTTCTACTACGTATTGTGTTGACACTGTAAGTAGTCTACTATGCCATACTTTGTATTGTTATTTGAATATTTTTACTGCTGTAACTGCCTATTGCTCATGTTTGATCTATTCTTACTGTACACCGCCTTGAGTGAATTCCTTCAAAAAGCCGGTAAATAAATCCTAATAAATTAATAAATATCCACACTTCCCTCTGGGCAACAAATTTTCACTGGGAAACTCTGCAGGACGTTTTACTTTGAAGACTAGCTTACAGACCTATAGATACAGGTACATGCAAGCCTGCAAGATCGGAAGAGGTGAGACCAATGAATGTTGGTGTAGCTGAGTAGGACAGCTTAAAAGGCATAGTGGGGAGAGATATACAATGAAACCAGGTACCCATTCTATTCTTTTATTTATTATTATTAGCATTTGCATAGTGCTACCAGAAATAGTCAGGGGCCGATGCTCAGAACTCCCGCACTAAAGCCAACAGCACACATGCCATACTGCCAGAACAGCGCCGAGAAGTAGATTGCCAATGCTCAAAGGAAATGGTATTCAAATTATATGTGCACTGTAAAAGCAGGGGGATGTACTTGGCACATGCACAGAAGAGTTTCATAGTAAGCACAGCTCTTGTGCGCATTCACCAGGCAAACCCGAAAGTGAAGAGCCCATGGCACCACTCTCCTGCGCCTTTAAATATAATCTTTATCTTTTTTTTTTTTTTTTACTTGGAAGGCTTATATTTAAGCACAGAAAACAGGTGTCAATATGTGCTTTCACTTTCAGGTTTGTTTGGACTCATGCAAGTTTCTTTCTCCAGTACTGGCGCTTAAACATTTCCAAGGGCTTTCTTCCGCTTCCAAAAGAAATCAAAACCAGCAGATTTTAACCTGAAAATCAAAAGACATCCTCTCTTCAAACCCCCCAGCGTCAGCTCCGAGCAGAGGGTAGGTTTTCAACGGTAGGAGCAGGGTTTGTTTGTGCGCTGTTCTCTGAGCATTGGGAGGGCACTGCAAACGACCCCCTTTAACATCCGTTTGGCTACATTTAAATCCAATTTGCAGCCGAGTCTCTGGTGCTTTCCTGCAAGAAAGCCCTCTGCGCATTCTGCGTAGAATAATATACGCGCTATTCCGCCGCTAACTGGCGTTAACGCTGGTGGGTAGGTTTTGAGAATCGGCCCCTCAGTAAGGGAAAAGGAAAGGGGATGGGATTTGATATACTGCCTTTCTGTGGTTACAATCAAAAATCAAAGAGGTTTACATATTATGCACAGGTACTTATTTTGTACCTAGGGGAGGGTTAATTTTATTTATTTATTACATTTGTATCCCACCTTTCCCCACTTGTTAGTAGGCTCAAAGTGGCTTACATAGTTCCGGAGAGGTGATTACAGACTCCAGTGTGAACAAATACAGTATAGGGTGTACTATTACAGTGACAAGTACAGTAAAGAAGTATCGGTAAATAGGTTGGGGTGATTCAGGCAAAATGTTAGGGTGTGATCATGCGTCGGGGTTGAAACCTGTCCGTTTCCTGATTAAAATGCCACATTTCATTATTCGGTGTTTATGTCAGATACTGTGGGGTGGAACTGAGTTTGATTCCCACTTCAGGCACAGGCAGCTCCTTGTGACTCTGGGCAAGTCACTTAACCCTCCATTGCCCCATGTAAGCTGCATTGAGCCTGCCATGAGTGGGAAAGCGCGGGGTACAAATGTAACAAAAATAAATAAATAAAACAAAATGTGGAGGAAAGCAATGACTTAATCCAGCCTTTGGCCACTAGAGGGCACCTCTGATTTGTGAAGTGAATATTGTATTTTTTTTTTATATAACCGCCACTTCATGTTTACAAGTATTAAAGGGGAAAAGGTCAACGCATTAAATTAGGTCTGAGTACAACTAAGAACTGTGCAGTAAAATGGGGTTATAACCACGGAGTACCAACATGTCCTTTAATCCAAGGTTTAGAAGCCACAGAGGGCTACTCCAGGAGCTGAATATCAATATCTATCATCAAGCAATTGACTAAGCACTTTTCCCCCCACCACAAGCTAGCACAAGGCTGCTCAAAACTCCAAACCACATCCTTCAGCCCTGGCTTCCAGCGGTGCACATTCACTTCCTCACAAATCAGGGATTAGCACCTGGCAGTGTTTGAGATGAGCCAGGGCTCTGAGCTACCTAGAGCAGCAGGAAGTCGACAATGTAGGAAGCTCAGATCCTCCACTAGCAGGAACAGTGCAAAATCTAGTTCCATCCATAGTATAGAGTTAAACGGAAAACAGGAAGCGGACATTTGACACTTGGATCTGGGATCAGCAGCAGCTAGATGGGTCTGGCAGAGCTTCTAGCAGCCATGTGCTTGTTTTATGAACCAGGGGCGTAGCCAGACTTCGCGGTGGGAAGGGGCACATTTTGTTCTGCCCCCCCCCCCCCCCCCCCCACTGCCTTAGCAAATACCTTGGCTGGCGGGGGTCCCCAACCCCCGCCAGCTGAAGCCTCGTCCAGCACTGGTCTCAGGCGCTACCGCAATGCCTGCCCTGCTCTGTCTTCCCCTCATGCACGCTTTTAGTGAAATTGAGCATGCTCAGCTTCACTAAAAAGGAGCATGCCGGACATGAGTGGAAGACAGAGCAGGGCAAGCAATGTGGCGGCACCAGACCCCGGCGCTGGACAAAGCTTCAGAAAAACCACATTGAGCCTGCCAGGAGTGGGAAAGCGCGGGGTACAAATTAAAAAAAAACAAAAAAAAAAAAAACACCAGGATCCCAGAAGAAATTTGGGGGGCCCATGGCCCCACATAGCTATGTCACTGTTATGAACAATTTGCTTTTAACTTTTCAAACTTATTACTGGCTAGCACTCAGTTGCCCATTAATAACTTATATAAGAATATCAAATTACAATACTCGGTCCAAAGGGCCCATTTAGCATGCATACCACGTGAAAGAACGGAATCTGATCATTCAGCAACTGAAAACGTATTATTTTTAAACAGTTGAATGAATTATACAAATCAGTAGGGTCCTGGGTAACTGAATGCAAAACAAAAACAAATCCGCAGCTACAAATCACTGGGTTGCATCCAGTCTGTCCTTTGTCCCTTCCTACTACATCATCACTTAATATGTTGACTTAAGACTAGATAATAAATGTGTGTTTGCTCTGCTCAACGAAGAGGGACAGGCACAGTGACTTGTCTTGGCAGAAAGGCAACCCGGAACCGATACACCCTACTGCTCAGTTTAAGCAGAAATGCCAAGGGTGGCCAACCGCGGTGATGGAGATTGAAGGCCAAATGAGTGAGATTTTTCTTGTGGGCCCCAGTCATGTGTAAAACTAGTTCTGGCAGATCCACATTCCAAAAACTGACCTATGGCAATCAATAAAGAGAAAATAAAATACTTTTTTCTACCTTTCTCATCTGGTCATTTTATTTTTCTTATTATCTCTTTGCCAGAGTCTACTTGTCCATTTAGCACTTTTCTCTCCATGTCCAACATCCATCTTCTCTCTACATCCCTATCTGACATCACCCTTGTCTTCCCGCCATGTTGAGCATCTCTCATATCTGTGTCCCTATTCGCCACCCCCCCCTCCCCCCACTTGCCAGCATCTCTCTCTTTTTTTTTTTTCCTTCCGTCCTCTCTCTCTCTCCTGGCCAGCATCTCTCCCCCTCTCTCTTTCCTCCCCTCCACCCCCCCGGGGTCCAGCAAGCGTTCCTCTTTCTTCCCTCACTGCCGTCTCCCCTTTGCAGGACCAGCGCCTCCCCTCTTCCTTCTTTCCCCACAGGTCTTTGCACCTCTCTCTTTCCTTGTCCTTCCCCCTCCCTTCTTAAGTCCAGCACCTCCTTCCCTCTCCAAGCCCTTTTTCTTCCTCACCCCCTCATTGGATCCCTACCTATTCAGCACCTCACACTCCTTGCCCTGGTGGTCTAGGGTACTGCTGAGCAGCAGCAATCCCCAGCTGATGCTGCCAGTGCCGGCTCCACAGTTTAAAATGGCAGCCGCGACCTCTCACGGTAGTCCTGCGAGAGTTCGCGGCCACCATTTTAAACTGCGGCGCAGGCACAGAAAGAAGCGATTGGGGAATCGCTGCTGGTTCACCAGACGTCAGTCGCCTCCTCTCAATGCGTGAGAGGGAGCTTTGGCGTGTGAGCTGGAGTCGGGGGCCCAATGCATGTGTCACACATCGCATGAATCACACATCAAATGTGTGTGACTTGGTATGTCTGGTTTATATAGTTGTGGAAGAAATATACGGTCTGTGCCAGAGCCAGTGGTGGGAGGCGGGGCGGGAGGTTGGGAGGAGGGGATAGTGCTGGGCAGACTTATACGGTCTGTGCCAGAGCTGGTGGTGGGAGGCGAGGCTGGTGGTTGGGAGGCGGGGATAGTGCTGGGCAGACTTATACGGTCTGTGCCAGAGCCGGTGGTGGGAGGCGGGGCGGGTGGTTGGGAGGAGGGGATAGTGCTGGGCAGACTTATACGGTCTGTGCCCTGAAAAAGACAGGTACAAATCAAGGTGAGGTATACACATGAGTTCATCTTGTTGGGCAGACTGGATGGACCATGCAGGTCTTTTTCTGCCGTCATCTACTATGTTACTATAAGTGAAGCGGACAGAGGGAGTAAGGTGAAAATAGCTTCACTAGTACAGAAGCAGACAGCAGCCCCTTCCCCTCCCTAAAACCACCACCAATTATGTTTTCTTTACTGAAGACAGGTACAGCAGTTAAAATTATCAAAGATGCGTATTTTCAAAGCACTTAGACTTACAAAGTTCCATAAGTTACTATGGAACTTTATAAGTCTAAGTGCTTTGAAAATGAGCCCCAAAGTCACACAGAAATCCAATCATACTAAAAAGCACAAAAAAAAATAATAATAATAATTTTAAGAAAAATAAAAACCTAGCAAAATTCAACCTTAACATTGTCTTTCTGAGCCTTGAAAGCCCAGTCATTAAGAATTTCACCACCTATGAAACCATTCAATTATTTATTTTCTTTTTACACACTTGTATTAAAATAAATGTCTTTTCCTAACGTGCTGCTTGGTGAGGCAGTAATGGGCAGATGATCCGAAGCAAACGCAGGCGCTAGAGGCTGTTAGCTCCCAACTAGCGTCTGCGTTTGCAGCCGCCCTATAATCAGAGCCCCCCACCGTGTGAAACAACATGCTGACGGGCTCTGAACGCAACTAGCGTGCAAATGCATGCTAAACATATTCCTCACCAATGCTGTCCGAGGCAAATTCCATCCCCCCCTAACCCCCCTTGCATCCCCCCCCAAAAAGCCCTGGTTGCCCAGTGGCCACAAAATCAACCCCCCCCCCAAACCTGGTGATCTAGCGGCCCTCTTTCTCACCCCCCTATACCTTTGTTGGAGGAAGGAGGAACACGCCCTCCTCTTCCACCAGCGCCGCCTTGAAAATAGCGGCGCCCAGCCCAGTGCATCCTGGGATGCGCTGGGTGGGGCTTCACACACAGGATGCACTGCTGGAAGAGGAGGGAGTGTATCTCCCTCCTCCAACAAAGGTACGGGGGGGGGGGGGCAGGAAAGAGGGCCGCTACACCACCAGGTTTGGGGGTGTTTTATCTGCGGCCCACTGGGCCACCTGGGCTTTTTGGCGGGGGGATGCAAGGGGGGTTGGAGACCCACTGGATCTCCAGCCCCTCCTGAACTTGTGTTGGGGGGAGTTGGGGGGGGGGGAATGGAGGTTTCGGTGGGTCTCCATGCTGTTTGGGGTCTGGTGGTCTCACGGACCTCCAGCCATGCGTTTGACAGGTCTGGGCTTTTGACAGCCTAGACCTGTCAAATAAGTGTGGGAGGAACGTGCCCAAGTGCGTGCTCAGGCACAATCCTCCCGCACTTTACCCTATAATCAGAGATAATAGCGCACATAAATTTGCATGCTATGATCTCTGATCATAGTGGCGGTAAAGCCCCACACTGTTTTTAGAGCGCTGTTTGGAACAGCGCAGGGCTTTCAATCATCTGGGCATGAGAGCCAGCCTGCAGAGCAGCTCTATGAAAATGGGCTTGTAAAGAGCAGGGGTGGCTCACAGTACCTGTCAGCAGCAGCCTGTACTGAGGAATCCTCTGAACTGGCTTCAACAGGTAGTGCTTGAGTGCCAGGCTGGCACAGCGAGGGCTCATCTGAAAGGAAACAAGCCAAAAGGGTTACACATTAAATCCCAGCCTCCTGATTCACAGCCCTCTTACCTCCCCCATGTGTGAAAACTTGTCATCATGGCTCCAAGCTCCAGCCACAGCTGTCACCCTTCTATGGCACAAAGGATACACACGAACAGGACCAGGTTTCTTTGAGATTTTCTCGGGAAGAAAAACTGATCCAGATGGGCAAACAGCAGCTGGCGGGTGGGTCAGGAACTGGGACGGCAAACACTCAAGCTATCCAAAGTGGTGGAGAACCAGAGACAGACACACAGGGGCCGATGCAGAAACTCTGCGCTACATCTATGTGCTGACATTTAGCGCACAGCTTCCTAACAAAAGAAAATAACGCTAACGTTTTTGCAGCCCAACAGAGTAACCAAATTATACGCAACTAAACCCAGCTCAAGGAATGCGCTCTAATGTGGGTCAGCACACTGGACGCAGCTCTATCTTGCAATGCTGGAGAACGTGGTGAAGGCGGTTAGCTTAGCAGAGTTTAAAAAGGGGTTAGACGGTTTCCTAAAGGACAAGTCCATAAACCACTACTAAATGGACTTGGGAAAAATCCACAATTCCAGGAATAACATGTATAGAATGTTTGTACGTTTGGGAAGCTTGCCAGGTGCCCTTGGCCTGGATTGGCCGCTGTCGTGGATAGGATGCTGGGCTCGATGGACCCTTGGTCTTTTCCCAGTGTGGCATTATGTACTTATGAATGCGATCAAATGTCGTTTTGTACAGATTATTGCTATACTGATCTTTATGCACAGAATAGCATTCCAACATCTGTATACGCTCACAGCTCCCGAGTACTGACACAACTTTTGTGTTCCAGCACCATCTCCCCCTCAGCTCTGTCTTCTCTCTCTCGTTTTTTTTTTTAATCCACTCCCTTTATAGAATTCAGAAAAACTTGGGGTTCTCGAGAAGCTGGAATGAAATCCTCACTGCTGAGTGCAGAACAAGTTAACCCTTTACTCCGCCTCGCAGCTTCAGCCCAGAACACCTTATGCTCCGTTCTTTCTACTTTCACTCCTTAAGTTGATGATTTCATTTTTTTTTTTTTTTTAAACCCCTTCACTGCATCTGCTGATGGAACTGGCAGTATATCAAGTCGCTGAGGGTAAATGATAGATAGAGAGATAATTTATTAATGACCTTTGTACTTCTTAAGAAATCACAGGGCACTATAAGGAAGATGCAGCCCATGCCAGTGGCGTAGCTAGAACTGAACGGGCCCTGGATGGAAAATTAAGAGGGGCCCCACAACACCAGCTCTCCCATGATAGTGGGGACTGGAGGGGGGGAGGGAAATCACTTCAGAGCACCAGTAACCAAACCCTGCAAAATGGAAAACGTATTCCAGACCTATATATATCTACTATAATAAAACGCACCCTCAACGTTCTGAGGACAAAGGTTCTGAACTCAGAGCACAACGATAAAGGGTTTGTAACTTCATGGTGGTGAAGCCATCCCACTATGACTTTGTGCCCCGCCCTCGCGTCAAACGTCATGTCTTCAGAACCTTTGCCCACTGAACGTTAAGGGTGACAACGAACGAATCGCAAACGTGTTTTCCTACTCCTCCCCCTGGATGTCCAACACCCACCTCCCGCGCCGCCCACCCCCCCAAAGCCAACCACGAAAAACCACAAAAAAAAAAAAAAAGAAGCCCTGCTACAACATGCTGGAGGTGCAACACCCACCCCCGCACCGCCCCTCCACCAACCCAACCACGAAAAACAAGGCAACAAAATAAGCAAAGCAACAACATGCAGATGACGCAACACCCACCCCCCACCCCTACCCACCCACCGACGCGCAGCTTTGCTGCCGGGGAACTCGAAACCCAATCCACCCACGAAAAACAAGGCAACAAAATAAGCAAAGCAACAACATGCAGATGAAGCAACACCCACCCCGACCCGCAGCTTTGCCGCCGGGGAACTCGAAACCCCGCAAGAACAAGTCCTGACTCCGGCATGATCTTCAGCATTACTAGCCTCTGGAGGCAGGGCTTCTGTGCGTCTGACGTCCTGCACGTGCAGGACGTCAGACGCACAGAACCCCGCCCTGCACAGGCTACCAATGCTGAAGATCACGTTGGAGTCAGCACAGCACACAACAGAGGACTTCTGCTGGCGGGATTTCAGGTCCCCCGCCAGCAAAACTACGAGACGGTAGGGTGGGATGGCGGCGGCAGGGGGGGGGGGGGGGCGGCATCGTGCAGCGACGGGTGCATCGCGCGGAGAACACTCCGACGAAAACCTTGCTAGCGCCCGTTTCATGTATGTATATATATATAACAGTCATAATAAAGCAGCATTAAAGGTGAGGACTCAAATAGCAACAAACCCTATCAAAGTATCCGCTGTACACTGCGCCTTGGATGAAACCTCTTCATAAAGGCAGTTAATAAATCCCCATAAATAAATAAATAAAATAAATTTTTAAAAAAAGGGCAGCATCCTAGAATACCAATATACTTCAAGTTAGAGTGTCACAGACCCCTATACAAAAACTAGAAGAATATATCTCATGTCTTTCACTCCCGTAGAATACCAACAGAGCCTCCAATACAGAATAAGTAACCACTAACGAGAAATAGGAACTCCAAAAAAGTCTGAATGCAATACAACATGGGAGAAACAGAACAGCACTAACTCCCAGGACTCAAAAGGCAACAAACCTTATCTGTGAAAAAAAGCAACACTGTAAATATTATACCAGATCCTAATACACCATCTACTGAGAAAACAGGACTGCTACAGATCTCTGCATAGAAACTATATGCTAGCAGCATGTCACTTTTTGATCACAGACACCTCAACAAATGTGAAACAAGGGACCACAGATCAGTAATACAGATATGAAGGCAAAAAAAATGAACTGGAAACCTCAACAAGTCAGACTCTGCATGTACAGCAAAAACTAGAGAACAAGAAACTGATATGCAAGGTATCAAGACAAGCACATTTCCCAAAGCTGCCATATTCCAATTAATAAATTCAGAATAAAATAACCTTTTCCTACCTTTGTTGTCTGAACATTTATTTTCCTATTTGCTTTGTACCAGTGTCTCTTTTCTGCTTTTCTCCCTTTTTAACTAACTCTCTTTCCAGGGTCTCCTGTCCCCCCTCTGCACCCCTATCCATCATGTCTAGGAATCTGCCCTCTTAGTCCCTGCCCCTTCCTTCCCCCTTCACGTTCAGCATCTCCTCCCTCTGTGTCTTTATCTTGCTCTGTCTAGCATTTCTTCATTTTGGTTCAGTCAATAATTTTATCTCATTTAGATTATTGCAGTGGTTTATACTGTTTGTTACCAGTTCAAATGATTTCAAGGCTACAGGTTCTACAACATACTGCCGCAAAGATGGTGTTTGATCAAGTTACATTAGCTCCCTATAGATACTCGAATTTCTTTTAAGTTAGCCTGTTGGATTTATAAAATATGTACGTGGCGAAACAGGGGGTTTTCAACAGGGTTGCCAGGTACCCGGTCCCCAAACCCGCCCAAAAAGTTCACACCCCCACCCCCGCCGTCATCAACCCCGCCCCCACAGTCGGCCCCGCCTCTTCTGGCAATGACCACGCCCCCTCCATCATCAGCCCCGCCCAAAACATCATCAGCCCTGCCCCCCGCACCCCAAAAAACCGCACAAAAAACGCAGAAAAAACCCCAAAACAAGCCCAAAAAAACGCGACCCACAGCGGGCAAAAATTTCCTGCAGCGGGTCGTGGAAAACCGCCCACCTGGCAACCGCGGTTTTCAAGCCTGTGAGCTGTATTGATCTTTTCATGCAGTATGTTTTTCTTGTTTGGCCAGAAGGTGGTGTTTTTTTTCTATTTTAAAGCTGTTGCAATTTAAGCCCTGTGGGAAGGCAACCTGCACTGTCACTGGCCACTTTCAAAAGTTGGTGCTCTGAGTTCTGATTGGCCCTGGAGTTCAAATACAGCCAGGAGGCACTCCCTTGTCTGAGTGCAGAGGGCAAACATCTCTGCACTGAGGAGGACCTGTTCAAGAACTGTGAGCAGTTATTTTCCTGAAACTCCCCAGGTAGCAACACAGTGTTTATTGATCCTTATTCAGTTACCAGATATGTTTTTCCACCTGTTTTATATCGTACACTGTTCTATTTTTGTGATAATAAATCCATTAGTTTATTGGCTCTGATGTCCTGGACTGACTAAGAATCCTGGTGTTTTGGGTCTTTGAGTGCTTTCTAGGAACTGTGGGACCCCTGGGAGTGTGGCCCCAGTGTCCTAGACACCACCGGGGGAATAACTTGAGAGTGGGAGACTAGCTCAGAGGCAAGTAGAACCCAGTTGGTGGGAAGAGGGTGCAGTGTAGAGCACATGCCCAGGTGCAGGCGGGCCTGAGCTGTGTTGGGGAATAACCCTCTAAGTGACCGCAGGGTTAGCCCCAGGCGAGTGACTAGGCATTTTGTGACATATTCCCTTTATTTGCGCTGAAATCTTAAGAGTACAAGTGAAGAGAAAAAAATGCCACATAGGAATATAGAAAGTTGATGTCAAGAAAATATACCTCAAATTCTCTGACTACAGCAGCAAACCCTGGGTTCTTCTTACACTGTTCATCCAGCAGAGCGACACTCTTCTCAAACTCCCAGATGTATGTTGAATACATCTTTAAGTAAGGGCCTTTCTTCACAAATATATCTGCAATTTTCTGATGTTCGTTCCTGGGGGGGGGGGGGGGGGGGGGGGGAGGAACACAAAGGCATATGATACAGCACATCTGTTGCATGTATACAGAATCCACTGGATATCACCCAGATCCTCCTAAAGGAAGCGAACACTCTGGGTTCATGTGAGTTTCACAGTGACACAGCCCTGCGGCTGCTGTAGCATGTGCTCAATATCCAAGCATCACCCTCTACGTCCACCCCAGAATAACACCGCTATGTACTGTCCAATAATCTAGTGCCTCACCTCACCTTCACGCAATTTTGGGCCTGATATTCAGCTAGCAGCGATCTGTTAACCGCCACAAGCATTACACCA
This sequence comes from Microcaecilia unicolor, assembly GCF_901765095.1. NCBI lineage: Eukaryota > Metazoa > Chordata > Amphibia > Gymnophiona > Siphonopidae > Microcaecilia > Microcaecilia unicolor. The sequence goes on from NC_044039.1 coordinate 22,909,313, forward strand.
GCGCGGGACAAACACTTCAGCTAGTGGGGGTTGGGGACCCCCGCCAGCCAAACCAGGGGCCCCAGAGACAATTTGGGGGGGCTCAGGCCACCACAGCCCCCCCATAGCTACGCCACTATTGTGAGCCCATTATGGATAGTGCAAAGTGCCTGTAACAGAATGTAAACCACATAGTCGCCTCAGGAAACACTTGTGGTATATCAAGTACAGAAAATAGACAGTTTTCAGTTCAGCGCTAACCGGTTATTTTCAGCAGAGCTAACTGATTAAATGCCACTGAAAATTAGCCCCGAATAGGTGATTTAACCAGCCATGAGCCGTTTTTGGCCGGTTAAATCTCTTTGAATTCTGTTTTACCTCGTCAGTAGTAGGTCCAAGATGAGTTACAGTTGGGCCCAGTAGGTATTTCGCTCTCTTCTAAAGTCAGTTCTACACGGTGTACCTAAATTTAGGCAGTATTTACACACACTAATTTTCAGAATAGGGGAAGGGAAGGGAAATGGGACTTGATGTACTGCCTTTCTGAGGTTTTTGCAACTACATTCAAAGCGGTTTACATATATTCAGGTACTTATTTTTGTACCAGGGGCAATGGAGGGTTAAGTGACTTGTCCTGAGTCACAAGGAGCTGCAGTGGGAATCGAACTCAGTTCCCCAGGATCAAAGTCCACTGCACTAACCACTAGGCTACTCTGGCACACTTAGGAGCACAATGACCCCGCTAATTGCCATTTCCATGAGGAGTGGCCTAGTGGTTAGGGTGGTGGACTTTAGTCCTGGGGAACTGAGTTCGATTCCCACCATTTCAGGCACAGGCAGCTCCTTGTGACTCTGGGCAAGTCACTTAACCCTCCATTGCCCCATGTAAGCCGCATTGAGCCTGCCATGAGTGGGAAAGCGCGGGGTACAAATGTAACAAAAAAAAAAAAAAAGTACTAGGCACTAGTCTATAAAATGTGTGTCAAAAGCACTTACCCCCCAATTCAATACAAAGCATTAAAAAATGCACAGGTAAATTTGGAAGCCCAATTTATGCAACTCATTTTACCAAGTTTATTAAAGAACTTCTTATCCCGCCCATAAAAGAAAATATGTCTGAGCAGCTTACCTTCTAAATGAATAACAAGCTAATTAGTGCCAATTAACTGGCTTAACAATTTATTGGCACTAATTATATGTAATTGGAATTTATGAACCCAAATTTTACGAGTACAAAAAAAAAAAGCAAGAAAGAAAAGAAAAGAGGGAGCAGAAATGGGAGGGTCATGGGCAGAATGGGGGCATTCCTAGCATTTACGTGCACCGTTATAGAAGGGGGGGGTTGGATACACGCCTAATTCAGATGCTTACATTTGCACCACGTTTCAGCTGGTGCAAATGGTGGCGCCGATTTCAAGTTTATTCAAGGCTTGCTACACTGCAAATCGGAAACCATCTATGCAGGCCTAAGCGCTATTCTAGAAACTGCGCCTAACTAAGTGTGGCTTATAGAATATAGCTTTTTTTTTCAGTGTCATATGTAGAATTCACCCTTCATTGCGTAAATGCGAAGGGGCGTAAACAAGGGTCATGTGTGTGTGTCTCCAAGATATGTGCGCAACTTATAGCACTTAGGCGCCAACAGTTACAACTGCTACTGGCTTGGCATAACTGTTGGTATCTACCTTTAGGCGTGCCGACGCCAACATATGCTACTATTCTATAATGGAATCTTTAGCGCCAAGATGTCGTTATGGAATTGGCGCTCAGCACATGGCATTTATGAACTCTAATGCAATATCACTTTGTATTTCTCAATCCGGAACGGCGATCGCCACTCCGGCACAATGTAAGCCACGTTGAGCCTGCACACAGGTGGGAAAATGTGGGATACAAATGCAACAAATAAATAAATAAATAAATAAATAAAAGCACACTAAGGGGATTTTCTAAGCAGGGAAACAAAAAATAAATAATACTAGAGGGCACGATACGAGATTGAAGGGGGGCAGACTCAAGAAAAATGTCAGGAAGTATTTTTTCACGGAGAGAGTGGTGGACGCTTGGAATGCTCTCCCGCGGGAGGTGGTGGAGAGGAAAACGGTAACGGAATTCAAACATGCGTGGGATAAACATAAAGGAATCCTGTTCCGAGGGAATGGATCCTCAGAAGCTTAGCTGAGATTGGGTGGCAGAGCCGGTGGTGGGAGATGGGGCTGGTGGTTGGGAGGCGAGGATATTGCTGGGCGGACTTATAAGGTCTGTCCCAGAGCCAGTGGTTGGGAGGCAGGGATAGTGCTGGGCAGACTTGTACGGTCTGTGCCCTGAAAATGACAGATCCAAATCAAGGTAAGGTATACACAAAAAGTAGCACATATGAGTTTATCTTGTTGGGCAGACTGGATGGACCGTGCAGGTCTTTTTCTGCCATCATCTACTATGTTACTATGTATATTAAAGAAACCTTACAAGAGCAGCCTTCTGTGACATAAATGTTTCTATACCCCCTCCCCACACAGTGGAAAACCTAAAGCCGTGGAGAATATCTGCAGAACTTCTCCCGCAGGCAGATCCAAGGAGGGGAGGTGGGGGGGGCCTGAATTTACCAGTGAGCCATTCTCTCCTCCAGCTCTCGTAGCATAGCCCGGTTCAGCTCATACAGTTGAGGCAGGTAGTACAGAATCTGATTCAGGATCTTGTCTTCAATGACGGTCTTCCCCAGCTGCCCGGAAGCATGGGCCACCGCATCCCGGAAATCCTGCAACAGGACAAAGAGAAATTAACCAGCCAGGCGGTCTTCTCTGCATGCACGGTCTTCCTTCCCTTGCAACACCAGAGTAGGGAATCCATGTCACTCCCTAGAGGAGGAAATATTCTAGTGAAGTCTGGCAAGTCCTCACGGTGGAAAATTCTGCTCTCTAGCAACTATTTCTAAGGCTGTTTCAGTCAGAGGTCTGTAATTTTATTTGTTTGGTCAGCAAAACAAAGAAGCATGCCATTTCACCATCTCCTAGCGAACTGGCAGAGTCTAATCCATGCTGAAAAACACTGGTGTGCAATTCACAATTAATGCTCTGCAGTGCTTCTGAATCACCCTTTAATAAAATCTTTACCTTTCCTTTTAAAGTTTAACAGCCGCAATTACACAGAAGAGAAACACCTTCTCCTATCCACGTGGTCCCTGCTGAATTTCCAGAGTAACAATACAGCTCAGAAGCGACAGGTTAAACCAGTACTAGTTACGGCCCACTGCATACATGGACTTGTAGTTATAATTAAAATGTTCTATTACATATTGTGTTGACATTGTAAGTAGTATACTATGCCATACTTTGTATTGTTATTCGAATACTTTTTCTGCTGCAAGTGTCTATTGCTCGTGTTTGATTTATTCTTATTGTACACCGCCTTGAGTGAATTCCTTCAAAAAGGCAGTAAATAAATGCTAATAAATAAATTAAATAAATGAAAATAGACCGTAAAACAAACTGCTCTCATTTACTGATATACTGAATCTCTCCGGAATCTAAGAATTTTTTTTTTTTACATTTCTCACACCACTTTATAATTCTTTCCCATTATCACTTTGGGAATAATTTTGTAACTGCCTACGTTTTTGTTAAGCATCTTTCATTCTGAAAATTATGCTTGGGAAAATGAGTTGCACAGCACACCTAATTTGTACAGACAACCTTCGCCAGGAAAACTGCACGCGTGCTTTTGGAAATTCTAAAATATGGAAATAAACGCAAACTCTGCCTTAAACTTCAGCTCCTGAAACACCTCAGTACAGGCACCTTTTATTTATTTATTGAGATTTTGCTCACACCTTTTTCAGTAGTAGCTCAAGGTGAGTTACATTCAGGTACACTGGATAGTTCTCTGTCCCAGGAGGGCTCACAAGCTAAGTTTGTACGTGAGGCAATAGAGGATTAAGTGACTTGCTCAAGATCACAAGGAGCAGCAGTGGGATTTGAACTGGCCACCTTTGGATTGCAAGGCTGGTGCTCTAACCACTAGGCCACGCCTTCACTCCAGAATCTTGCTATTCTTTGGGGTTCTATATGGAATGTCGCTACTATTTAAGATTCCAGAATCTTATTCATTTAGATTTTGCTCACACCTTTTTTACTAGTAGCTCAGGGTGAGTTACATTCAGGAACTGTCTTTTTCATGTATGGTGTACAGCACTGCATATGCCTTATAGTGCTATAGAAGTGTTAAGTAATAGTAGTAGTTACTCTGGATATTTCCCTGTCCCAGGAGGGCTCACAATCTAAGTTTGTACCTGAGGCAATGGAGGGTTAAGTGACTTGCCCAAGATCACAAGCAGCAGCAGTGGGATTTGAACCGGCCACCTCTGGATTGCAAGACTGGTGCTCTAACCATTAGGCCACTCCTTCACTCTAACGCCTATGTTTACTAAGGTGCGCTATACGGTGCATTAGTGTTGTTAAAGCAAGTTAATGGTTAGCATGCATTAAAACGCTAACGCGCCTATAGAAATGCATAGGTGCGTTAGAGTTTAACGCACATTGGTGCATTAAAAACAAAGAGGTGCCTTTTTGCCCTCTCAATCCAGGTGACCAGTTATAAAATTACTCTCTAAATACGAGTGTCCCAATCCAGAAACACGGTCTACGTGATACGCCCACTTGTGCTCCCAACCTCATCCACTATGTCGTGGAAAGTAAGGGAGGCAATGGACGGTGCACAATTTTGCCCCCCCCCCCCCCCCCCATGTGGTCAAATGCTACAGCCCAGACTCTACAATGTGTTAATTTGGCAGCACTTGTCCAAATTTGACATGCCTGTACAGTTCCGCGACTCTGAATCACATTCCATTAGCGCCACCAGTCACAGTACTAAGAGGAGAGAGTACGAGGCTGTCCCTGTCAAGCTCCAGATTTGCTTGAGGCATAAATTAAAGTATCTACAGATCCACCGACACATACAGAAGCCATGACTACAAAACATGGGAAAATACTTGCGTGACTTTAGTACGGGGCAACTTGGAAAAATATACAAGAATAAAGACACAGAAACTAGTTTCAAGAATGGAATCGTCATCCAAGATGAGACACGTCCATGAGGCTGGTAAAAATTCCCCAGAGACGAGAGGACTTGGCCAACTGGAATGTTTTGCTCATTGGATCAAGAGCCACAATATCATAAGACATTATCAAGAATATCAGAAACATTCAAATGCCACTTCAAGTCATAACAAGTCAGGAGCTTAGTCAAGATCGGGAGGCGGGGATAGGGCTGGGCAGACTTATACAGTCTGTGCCAGAGCCGGTGGTGGGAAGCGGGACTGGTGGTTGGGAGGTGGGGATAGTGCTGGACAGACTTGTACGGTCTGTGCCAGAGCCGGGGTTGGGAGGCAGGGCTGGGGAGGTGAGGATAGTGCTGGGCAGACTTATACGGTCTGTGCCTGTGCCAGAGCTGGTGGTTGGGAGGCGGGGATAGTGCGGGGCAGACTTATACGGTCTGTGCCCTGAAGAGCACAGGTACAAATCAAAGTAGGGTATACACAAAAAGCAGCAAATATGAGTTATCTTGTTGGGCAGACTGGATGGACCGTGCAGGTCTTTTTCTGCCGTCATCTACTATGTTACTATAAGTCATAATCCAGGTTTTCTCCAGGGCCGGTCCAGCTACTAAAACCTTTCCAAAAATCAACAGTTTACAAAGGTTGTTTTCAATACACTGGTGGAAAGTAACAGAGACTAAAACAATGAATATCATAACGTGTACTCTACGGGTAACACAAAACATGACACTGCTCGCTGACATGAGAATTGTGTTGGCCAAATACCAGTCAGCCAGCCTCCCAACTAGATCCCCTTCCTCTGCACCGACAGACACAAAAAGCAGTGAAGCAAAAAAAGACTCGCTGAGAACTTATACAGGCAAATGTGTTGAAACTAGACTCAGGTGTAAGAGTCACCCTACCGACTTCCACTATTAACTTGGTTTCAAAAGGGCAGACAGCTCATTTCCCACTGGAGGCAGCTCTGGCAGTTCCCACGGACAGACAGCAAAAAAAAAACAACTTATTCAGTTTGTGCCAGTCTGTTTTTGCCAGTGGTAGCCAAAATAGCAGAAAACTAATAAAGCTGGCATTGCAAAAGATGTATCTATGCATGAGTGGTTATGGGTGGCAGAGCTGGTGGTTGGGAGGCGGGGCTAGTGCTGGGCAGACTTATACGGTCTGTGCCGGGGCTGGTGGTTGGGCGGCGGGGATAGTGCTGGGCAGACTTATAGGGTCTGTGCCAGAGCTGGTGGTGGAAGGCGGGACTGGTAGTTTGGAGGCGGGGATACTGCTGGGCAGACTTATAGGGTCTGTGCCAGAGCTGGTGGTGGAAGGCGGGACTGGTAGTTTGGAGGCGGGGATAGTGCTGGGCAGACTTATACGGTCTGTGCCAGAGCTGGTGGTGGGAGGCGGGACTGGTAGTTTGGAGGCGGGGATAGTGCTGGGCAGACTTATACGGTCTGTGCCAGAGCTGGTGGTGGGAGGCGGGACTGGTAGTTTGGAGGCGGGGATAGTGCTGGGCAGACTTATACGGTCTGTGCCAGAGCCAGTGGTGGGAGGCAGGGATAGTGCTGGGCAGACTTATAGGGTCTGTGCCAGAGCTGATGGCTGGGAGGCAGGGTTGGTGGTTGGGAGGCGGGGATAGGGCTGGCCAGACTTATACGGTCTGTGCCCTGAAGAGGACAGTACAAATAAAAAAGTAGCACATATGAATTTATCTTCTTGGGCGGACTGGATGGACCGTGCAGGTCTTTTTCTGCCGTCATCTACTATGTATGTACTATGTATGCTCCTTTTCAAAGCACTTAGATTTACAAAGTTACATTGTAACCTATGGAACTTTGTAAGTCTAAGCGCTTTGAAAATACGCCTCCGTGTCTAAATTCTGCCAAAAAAAAACAAGTTTAGCAAGATTTCCACAGTAAATCTCCACCACTACCTTTCGATCTTAGTGCCAAAACCACAGAAGAACAGGCGGTGACCTCTACGTAGATATCAAAGCAAAACAAGAATACTTCTGAAGACTGATGTGTGGCGCTTTTGCGCCAAGGTGTCCCTCAGCAGAAGGCTTTGGCAGACCCATTTTGCTCTTGGCACAGCAACCGTATTTGCATCCCAGGCACCTGGCATCACATTACACAGCACAACAACAATAATGTTTTCGTGTGCTACTGGGCAAAAACCATTTGTCCTATACTAAATTCAGTGTGCGTATTCCAAATCCGAAGTCAGAATTGTTGTAACACGTCAGGAAATTTTGTTATGCATGAGTTTGCCCAAATGAAATAAGCACTTGGAAAGCATTGAATAATTTTTTACAGAACGAGTTTTTACTCCAACAATTACCTGATCTACATCAAAGTTTTCGTAGTAAACAGTATATGAAAATGTAATGGAATAACAAAATTTCAAAAAAGTCTCGTATTCCAGTTTAAAAGTCTTACTTCAGCAAGGCCCAGTACTGTTAAAAGTGCTTCAGGCATCTGCTTTTGCGTTTGTGACCGCTCATATTTTCCCGTTGCAAAAACCAGCAGTAGTCCCCCATCATGTTGGGATTCCAGCGGCCTTGATATCTGTTCTCCATTGTAGAAATGTCTTTATGGAACCTCTCTCCATGTTCGTCACTTACGTGTCCCAAATTGGGTGGGAAAAAGTCAAGATGGGAATGTAAGAAATGCATTTTCAATGACATTCGGCAGCCAAGTTGTTCATATGCTTTAAGCATGTTGTCTACTAGTTCAGCATAGTTTTCAGCTCATCTGTTCCCAAGGAAGTTCTGCACTACTAGCACAAATGCATCCTAAGCATTAATATTATAAGTGAATAGGCTTTGCTTGTATAACTTAAAATCTAGACGTTGTCAGGCAAATTCGGAGTTCATATTTGGAATCGGCGGGTTCCATTTAGTATAAATCACATGTTTTTCTCTCAGTAGCAAAATCATTGTTGCGTTATCATTCAGAGTGTGTTGCCTGACCCCTGAGGCAGGCGGGCAGATCCGCAGAAGCAAGGCCTCTGTTGGCTCCTTTTTAAGTGCCTTAACAAAAAGGCTGTTGATCAACACTCCCCACGTGGAAGAAACTGTGTTATCCTCTACTTTCTTCTTTGCACAGATATCTTAGGCCAGTCCTGGACTTCTGACAACCCCATCCTGTTGTATCACAGGAGTAATTTTAAAAGTAGGGGCTAACATTTACACACTGATCGTGCGTGCAAATGATTAGAAAGCTTTGCATAAAACATGCACATATTTTACAGGTGGGTGAACACATAGGCAGTGTCTGATCACAGCCTGGACAGGACTCAGACTTATGATAAAAGGGATGGAACTCCTCTGAAACAAGGAAAGGCTAAAGAGGTTAAAGCTCTTCAGATTGGAAAAGAGACGGCTGAGGGGGAATATGATTATGGTTTACAAAAAGTGGAGGAGTGGCCTAGCGGTTAGGGTGGTGGACTTTGGTCCTGGGGAACTGAGGAACTGAGATCGATTCCCACTTCAGGCACAGGCAGCTCCTTGTGACTCTGGGCAAGTCACTTAACCCTCCATTGTCCCACGTAAGCCGCATTGAGCCTGCCATGAGTGGGAAAGCGCAGGGTACAAATGTAACAAAAATAAAATAGATACTATTGGAGATTCTACATGGAAGGTTGCTACTATTGGAGATTCTACATGGAATGTTGCTATTCCACTAGCAACATTCCATGTAGAAGGCTGAGCAGGCTTCTGTTTCTGTGAGTCTGACATCCTGCACGTATGTATGTGCAGGATGTGAGACTCAAAAAAGCAGAAGCCTGTGCGGCCACATTGGTGATCTGCAAGGGCCGACTTCTACATGGAATGTTGCTAGTGGAATAGCAACATTCCATGTAGAATCTCAAATAGTAGCAACAGTGGAGGAGTGGCCTAGTGGTTAGGGTGGTGGACTTTGGTCCTTGGGAACTGAGTTCGATTTCCACTTCCGGCACAGGCAGCTCCTTGTGACTCTGGGCAAGTCACTTAACCCTCCATTGCCCCATGTAAGCCGCATTGAGCCTGCCATGAGTGGGAAAGCGCGGGGTACAAATGTAACAAAAAAAAAAAAAACCCTGAGTAGTATAGAACGGGTAAAAGCGAATTGATTTTTTACTCTTTCAAAAAGTACAAAGACTATGGGACACTTGAGGTGTCCCATAGTTACTTCCTGTTCCGGGGCAGAGGGAGCTGCAGCGAACGAGCAAAGTTTGCGAAGTCGGAGCCCACAGGCGCGCGCCGCGGCACGCCCCCCCCCCCCCAGCGGCGATCTGCCCCGGGTGCCATCCACGCTAGGAGCGCCACTGGCCTATCCTAACTTTATCCTTTACCGGCCAGTAAGCAGCTAGCCTCAGAGTGACCGCTGTAACCCGGACATTCAATACCTGGACGTGGCCCTGCACTATCTGGACCCAGTTCAACACGAAGCCGTAAGCGGCTTAAAACCTGCTGACCGATTTGGGCTGAATACCGATACCCCCCACCCCAATAATGTTTCCTCCCACAGACCCTCCTTGTACCTTTCCTTCTAAAATCTATAACCAGTCAGTATAATAAACTATGGTCAAATGCAACCTGGACCACAGTAAAAGCTAAACACTCTGCTGTCCCTCGCATTTCGTGCAGCCCCCTTTTATTATTGGCAATGAACCTTTAAACTGCATTGGGAGCAATCACCAGAGGCTGTAGTAAAAATCACGACAGCGGTGTCCAAGAAAAAGCTCTTGCGACAGCAGCCAGTGAACACATTTTATTTATTTATTTGTTTTTGTTGATACATTTGTACCCCGCACTTTCCCACTCATGGCAGGCTCAATGCGGCTTACATATTTGTATACAGGTACTTATTTGTACCTGGAGCAATGGAGGGTTAAGTGACTTGCCCAGAGTCACAAGGAGCTGCCTGTGCGGGAATCGAACTCAGTTCCTCAGGACCAAAGTCCACCACCCTAACCACTAGGCCACTCCTCCACTGTTGCTACTATTTGAGATCACCAATGTGGTCGTGCAGGCTTCTGCTTCTGTGAGTCAGACTCACAGAAACAGAAGCCTGCGCAGCCTTCTACATGGAATGTTGTTAGTGGAATAGCAACATTCCATGTAGAATCTCCAATAGTAGCAACATTCCATGTAGAATCTCCAATAGTAGCAACATTCTATGTAGAATCTCCAATAGTATCTATTTTATTTTTGTTACATTTGTACCCTGCGCTTTCCCACTCATGGCAGGCTCAATGCGGCTTACATATTTGTATACAGGTACTTATTTGTACCTGGAGCAATGGAGGGTTAAGTGATTTGCCCAGAGTCACAAGGAGCTGCCTGTGCGGGAATCGAACTCAGTTCCTCAGGACCAAAGTCCACCACGCCACTCCTCCACTGTTGCTACTATTTGAGATCACCAATGTGGTCGTGCAGGCTTCTGCTTCTGTGAGTCAGACTCACAGAAACAGAAGCCTGCGCAGCCTTCTACATGGAATGTTGTTAGTGGAATAGCAACAATCCATGTAGAATCTCCAATAGTAGCAACATTCCATGTAGAATCTCCAATAGTAGCAACATTCTATGTAGAATCTCCAATAGTATCTATTTTATTTTTGTTACATTTGTACCCTGCGCTTTCCCACTCATGCGGCTTACATGGGGTAATGGAGGGTTAAGTGACTTGCCCAGAGTCACAAGGAGCTGCCTGTGCCTGAAGTGGGAATCAAACTCAGTTCCTCAGTTCCCCAGGACCAGAGTCCACCACCCTAACCACTAGATGAACATATAACTTCCCTATCCATAGATTTTTATCTGCTATATGAATAGAACTGGGCCAAAAATCTATGTAGTCTGGTCTGAAGCTACCCACAGGGTAAAAGGGTGGTAGGAGGGTAGACCACAAAAATTAGTTGGATAGTGGTCACATTCAGTTCCTATCCAGATAAGCTATATGTATGGTTTGAGGACTGCTGAATAACAGGCGTAAATTAAATGTATAGCAGCGGTGCAAGTGACCACATTACATTTATATCCAGCACCTTGGACTACAAGCCCAATCTATATAAATAATTCTCACCTGGAACATTCTGAAGCTCACTCTGTGGGAGGGAAACACTGAAGCCCTGCAGGGTTGGTAGGCTAGGCTGTCAGCAACACTCACTCTCACTCACACTCACTGTCAGTCATAGACCCGCCCTCAGCCACACCCCATCCGCACATAATTTGCAACCCCAACGTTCTAAATGAAGCCACCACCGGAAGTTGCATCCGAGATAGCCCCTTTGCCCATGAGTGTTGCCCTGCTCTCGCGTCACTATGTGATGACGATGAGGGCGGAGCACTGACAGTCGACGAAACACCAACGGACCCCCCTTCCACAACCCTGTCGACCCCCCTTCTCTGTGAACACCGTCCCCTGCCGCCGTCCACTACCTGTGCTCATAGGAGCCAACTTTTCAAAATTATTGGGGGTGCTAAGTCCAATGGAAATAACCCCTCCCTGGACACACACAAGGAATTTTCTCAGACGCACGCAGAGGAACTTGAACACAAAATCATTGAAGAAGCAATGCCGCGAAGGCGAGCACAGGACTTCGGCTGACGGGGGTTGGGGTCCCCCGTCAGCACAGGTACTGGACGGCAGTGGGGGACGGTTTTTGCCGACAAGGGGGGGTCGACTGGGTCGCGGAAGGGGGGGGGGAATGGAGGGACGGCACAGTCTGCAACAGCGAGGGAGGATGGGGGATGGCCTTGCTAGCGCCCGTTTCCTTCCCTTTTGAAACGGGCATTTCTTACTAGTTTTAGATAAAACATGGAAAGCGAAAATTGAGACTTCCAAGGTTTTGACATGGAAAATTCTCCCACTGTTTTGCAACGCCTCTTGTAAAATACAGATAAGGCCATGCAAGACTGTATGTTGATGTCTGCACATACCCAGCAAGAACAGCAATTTTGAACAGCAGCATACGGAGGGAAAAAAAGCCCTGAAGCTTACCCCACATGTGCATGGAAGCAACTGTTTAAAATTTCTTCTCCATACACACCCCAACCAAGAACCCCCAATTGTCTCGCCCTCCTGATATCAGTCACCTCCCCCCCATCCAAAAGGCCGCTTTCACATTAAGAACCCCTCAATGGCTTTCCTTGTCAAACTCCATGATCCCCCCTTTTCTCAACTCTTACTGGTGTCCCTGGTAGTCTTAGCAGGAGCAATCTCCAGTCATTCCTGTTCACGGCGGCCCTAGGTTCCAAAATGACAGCCATGACTCCTAGCGGCAATGTTGCAGTACTACCAGTAGAGGGCAGACTGCTAAACTTGCCAGACCTAGGTTCCAAAATGACAGCCATGACTCCTAGCGGTAATGTTGCAGTACTACCAGTAGAGGGCAGACTGATAAACTTGCCAGACCTAGGTCTTTATTTATTTTTTAGAACAGGGGTGGAGGGAGTCATCGTTTCATTCCAAGCAGTGGGGATAATTCCTCGAGATAAACTGGTGTTCACTATGCCAAAAGATATGGGTAATATGTTTGAGAAAAAGATCTTTCACAAACTGGGCTGACAAAGGGACAGCTGAGAATTATTCAATTATCCCCGAGACAATGCAAAGCCCGATACTCCTCCATTCAAGATTAAAATGCAACACAACTCAGTACTAGATAAAGTACTTTTAGTGCACTCTAAATGCAATTGCAACAATATATTTAAAAGCTAAATTTGGACACTTGTATGCTTTTCACCAGTTTCAACACCATATTTTCCACTTAACATAAAATATTCTTTAAATTGTATTTAATACAATTCACCACCCCCTCCACCTCCCAGCACAATGTTGAAAAGGAGTGTGGCTGTTACCTTTAAAAACACTGTGTCTAAAAACATCAATGCAGGAGGAAGTTAAAAGGCAACAGCATTAAAAAGCAGGTGGTCAGTCGTTTCTGGTTTCCTGTGCTGGAGGAGGATGTCTATGTTGCATAAACAGGAAAAATAATCTAACTTTCCTCCATCAAGGCTGATCCATCGGTTCAGAATGTAAAAAAAAAAAAAAAAAAAGAGAGGGGACAACTGCTGAATCAATCTACAGAAGCAAAAAAGCTTTTTAACCTCTGCTAACTAGACGTTTGAAAACTACCAGCCCCACGTTGAAACACAATAGCCCCTTCCCTCGCCTAAAAAACAGATGGGCCGATGATCAGAAGCCCCGCGCTGTTCCAAACAGCGCTCTAAAAGCCGCGCCGGAACAGTGCAGGGCTATAACGCCCCTGTGATCAAAGCTAATAGAATGTAAATTTGTGTGTGCTGTTAGCTCTGATCGTAGGGGTAACTTCTGCGGGAGGATTGTGCCTGGGCCCAAGGCACAATCGTCCCACAGAAGTTGTTTGACAGGTCCAGGCTGTCAAAAGCCCGGATCTGTCAAACGGGACCTGAGAAACCTAACCCCACCCCTCCCCACAAACACAAGACCTCCCCACTCCCAAAGCACAAAAACCCTGGTGGTCCAGTGGGACCGCTAGCTTCCCCCTCCCACCACTTCCCCACATCGCACAAAAACGCCCTGTGGTCCAGTGGGACCGCTATCTATCTGCCCCCTCCCCTCGGCAGCCTACCTCTCTGTAATCATAGTAGTTGGATGAGGGAGGGACTAGCACTCCCTCCCTCCTCTTCGGGCACTCTCCCAAAACGGTGGGGTGGGGTCAGGTTTGACAGGTCCAGGAGAAAATCCCGAACCTGCCAAACCTCTTCAGTTGGTCTCCCTCATTCCTCCCTTGCTAACAAACCCTAATGCCACCTCCGAGCTAGCATAAGGTTTGAAGCGGCAGCAGCGCCCTTGTTTGGTGCACTGCCCGCTGATCATGAGGGAGGAATGTGGGAGACCCTTGTTTGCATGCATTTGCAGGCAAGTGCGTTATTACACACACTCACCCTCTCTGATCATCAGGCAGGAGCAAACGCAGGCGCTAGTATGGCGCTATTGGCTCTAGCGCTCGTGTTTGCTTCTGATCGTCGGCCCAAAAGTCCTGTGAAGATTCGTACAAGACCCACAGAACGGTGGAAATTCTGTGATCAGACTCTTTTCCGTGCTAACTTTAACTTATATTACCAAATGGCAAAACAGAAAATAACAGCAGGATGCTACCGATGCCTTTAGATTGCAGCAAAGGCGTGGAGGGGCATAATTGAATGGGGCGCCCGAGTTTTCCTGGGGCCATCCTCGCAGGACAGCTCAGTGAAGGGGCGGGGAAACCCGTATTATCGAAACAAGATGGACGTCAATCTTTTGCTTTGATAATAGGGCTGGGGACGCCCAAATCTCAACATTTAGGTTGACCTTAGAAATGGTCATCCCCGGTTTTCACCGATAATGGAAACCGAGGATGCCCATCTCAGAAACGGCCAAATCCAAGCCATTTGGTCGTGGGAGGAGCCAACATTCGTAATGCACTGGTCCTCCTGACATGCCAGGACACCAACCTGGCACCCTAGGGGGCACTGCAGTGGACTTCAGAAATTGCTCCCTTACCTTGTGTGCTGAGCCCCCCAACCCCCCCCCCCCCCCAAAAAAAAAACCCACTCCCCACAACTGTACACCACTACCATAGCCCTACACCCCTTCCCGTGCACTCCGCTCCATGGATAAATCCTTCTTATCTGTTCCCTTCTCCACTACTGCCAACTCCAGACTTTGCGCCTTCTGTCTCGCTGCACCCTACGCCTGGAATAAACTTCCTGAGCCCCTACGTCTTGCCCCATCCTTGGCCACCTTTAAATCTAGACTGAAAGCCCACCTCTTTAACATTGCTTTTGACTCGTAACCACTTGTAACCACCTGCCTCCACCTACCCTCCTCTCCTTCCTGTACACAATAATTGATTTGATTTGCTTACTTTATTTTTTGTCTATTAGATTGTAAGCTCTTTGAGCAGGGACTGTCTTTCTTCTATGTTTGTGCAGCGCTGCGTATGCCTTGTAGCGCTATAGAAATGCTAAATAGTAGAAGTAGTAGTCTCTTGTAACCAGAGCTAATAGTGTGATGTCATAATGCCTCAGTCCACCAATAAGAGCTAACCTCATCAGTGATGTCACAATGGCTTGATTGTCCTATACTTGGCTCACTTTTATTACATAGCTCTTTGAGCAGGGACTGTCTTTCTTCTATGTTTGTGCAGCGCTGCGTATGCCTTGTAGCGCTACAGAAATGCTAAATAGTAGTAGTAGTAGTACTAAGGGGTAAAGGGGGGCATCTACATGTGGGTACAGTGGGTTTCTGGTGGGTTTTGAAGGGCTCACATTTACCACCACAAGAGTAACAGGTGGGGGGGGGGGGGGGTGGGCCTGGGTCCACCTGCCTGAAGTGCACTGCACCCACTAAAACTGCTCCAGCGACCTGCATACAGCTGTCATGGAGCTGGGTATGACATTTGAGGCTGGCAAAAAAAAAAAATTTTTTTTTTTTTTTATAGGGTGGGAGGGGGTTGGTGACCACTGGGGGAGTAAGGGGAAGTCAGCCCCGATTCCCTCCGGTGGTCATCTGGTCAGTTCAGGCACCTTTTTGAGGCTTGGTCGCAAGAAAAAAAATGAACCAAGTAAAGTCGGCCAAGTGCTCGTCAGGGACGCCCTTCTTTTTTCCATTATCGGCCAAGGACGCCCATCTCTTAAGCACGCCCCAATCCCGCTTTCGCTACGCTGCCGAAACGCCCCCGTGAACTTTGGTCGTCCCATGACGGAAAGCAGTTGAGGACGCCCAAAATTGGCTTTCGGTTACACCGATTTGGGCGACCCTGAGAGAAGGACGCCCATCTCCCGACTTGTGTCAGCATTCGTAGTGCACTGGTCCCCCTATGGGGCACTGCAGTGGAGGTAGCGTACACAGTCTTGTGCTTGACTCTATTGCAGTTCGGATAGTGAAGGGTAAGATATGAACGGGAGAGCCGGAACGTATTCCGAAGCGGTAGGGAGATGAGATCTATCATATAGCCAGGTACTGCTTGTTGCATGTTCAACCAGTGGGACAGCAGCTAGAATATCATAAGCTAGCCTCTGCGTTTTTTTACAGCTTGCAAGATTTCGCTAGTGACTTATTGGAAACAATCTGGCTTACCCACTATGGCTAGAGTACTCTGCAAACTGGACCACACTCATCAGACGACTACACTTACTACAATCAAAAATGATACCCTGGTTAATTTTCATCAAATTTGGGACACTCATGATGCATGGCGGTCGTCTGGGGTGGCTCAGCCTTCTTGATCCCCTACTTCCCTATGCCAATCACTTTAACTGGATTTGCTCAGACCCTGTTTAGTTCAAGACTACAAGTATGTTTTTTAGAACTCTTGCATTGGCTTCCTAGGGGAGAGGGAGGCATGTTCTATTGGGGGGGGGGAGGGGGTTAAATAATGTTAACCTATGGACTTTGTTGCAACTGTTACGCTCTATATGTTCAGATACTGTCCTGCATTTCTATACTTTGCCTATTGTAAAAATTTTCAATATAATAAAAATTAAATTGCAACACACATTTCCAATGAAATAAGGATAGCATTAAGCAAATATATTCTCCAAAACAAAGAAAACATACGACGGGGTTTTTTTTTTGTTACATTTGTACCCCGTGCTTTCCCACTCATGGCAGGCTCAATGCGGCTTACATGGGGCAATGGAGGGTTAAGTGACTTGCCCAGAGTCACAAGGAGCTGCCTGTGCCTGAAGTGGGAATTGAACTCAGTTCCTCAGTTCCCCAGGACCAGAGTCCACCACCCTAACCACTAGGCCACTCCTCCACTGTTGCTACTATTTGAGATTCTACATGGAATGTTGCTATTCCACTAGCAACATTCCATGTAGAAGTCGGCCCTTGCAGATCACCAATGTGGCCGCGCAGCCTTCTACATGGAATGTTGCTAGTGGAATAGCAACATTCCATGTAGAATCTCCAATAGTAGCAACATTCCATGTAGAATCTCCAATGGTATCTATTTTATTTTTGTTACATTTGTACCCTGCGCTTTCCCACTCATGGCAGGCTCAATGCGGCTTACATGGGGCAATGGAGGGTTAAGTGACTTGCCCAGAGTCACAAGGAGCTGCCTGTGCCTGAAGTGGGAATCGAACTCAGTTCCCCAGGACCAAAGTCCATCACCCTAACCACTAGGCCACTCCTCCCCACATACTACACACCTATCGAGTCATCAATACGGAGGAGAGATTAACTTATAAATAGGAAGCAGTATCATTAATTCCTAATCTAAAAGAGATAAAAGAAAAAGGCTAAGCACAGTGACGTGAAACAGTGTTCACACCCTCCTGATTTCCCCTATCCGTGCATATATATGTCGCACTGAGTGGTTTCTGATCTTCCAGTAAAATGTAACAGTGGACAAAGGGAACCTGAGTAAACACAACAGTGTTTACATTATTACTTCACTTATTTAAGGAACAAGAGTTATCCAACACCCATGTGAAAAAGTAACTGCACTAGAAAATTCTTAACGAAAATGTCCAATCATCTGTCTGGGAGCTGAAGCGTAATTGGGTTATGCGGCAAGACAATGATCCAAAACACAAAAACAAGTCTATATCTAAACGGATGAGGAAAAAAACAAATTTAAAGTTTTGGACTGGCCTAATCAAAATCCTGAGATGCTATGGCAGGACCTGAAACGAACAGTTCACGCACGAATGTGTCTGAATTAAAGCAGATCTGCAAAGAAAAGTGGGCTAACATTCCTCAAGAGTAATACCAAAGACTCGTATCAAATTACAGGAAACATTTCGTTACAATTATAGTTGCTAAAAGTGGGGGTACAACCAGTTAAAGTTTAGGGAACAGTTATTTTTTCACTTGGGCAATACAGGTGTTGGATAACTTCGTTCTTGTATATAATATGTAAATCGGTTTGGTTGTACCTCAGAAAGGCGGTTTATCAAATGCATTACCTATATCCTTATCTAGGTGCACACGCACTTAATTCCACCCTTGCGGTGTCCAACCTCCATCCTTGAACACATCCACCAGCGAAGTTTCACACCAGTCGGTATTTTATAAGAAGTTACTACACCCGTAATCACAAAGACATGGGAATGACTTTATAAACATTACCTCCTTTGGATTACAGTGGTTTCCAGACTAGCAGACTTCTCGTTGAGGGCCCCTAGGGACATCTCTGCACCCTCCAGAATTTTACTCTGCTCAAGTGCGTTAACAGCTTGCCAGATCATCTTCAGTATAACCACTTCAGATCTCCATGAGCAATAAAGTCTGGGACCATGCATTAGCTGAAGGTGATAAATGGGTCTCCTGCCCTTCCAACCCTGCACCTCCTCTGTCTTCTCCGTTCCCCACCCTTCCAACTTGCAGTAGCAACTTCCAAACCTTCTGCTGCTGCAAACGTTTCCAAGCCTTCGGTCCGTGGTGTCCTAGGCAGCTCCATCTCATCTAGCAAGTGTCTGCTTCAGGTTATCGAGATGCTCCCTCCCTCTCTCCTGGTAACAAGCAGCTCCGGCCCCAAATTTTCACTGCTCCACTCCAAGCCATCAACTGCTGTGCTGCTGGTGAGGGGGAACCCAGGAAAGCACAAACACCTCCCCTTCTTCTCATCACAACCGAAGTATTTCATGTCCAAGTCCGGTGGTTCCCAAACCGGGTCCTGGAGGCACCCCAGCCAGTCAGGTTTTCAGGATATCCATAATGAATATTCATGACACAGATTTACATGCAGTGGAGGCAGTGCATGCAAATCTCTCTCATGAATATTATAGTAAAAATTAGCAGGACGTCAGACTCACAGAAACAGAAGCCTGCGCGGCTGCAAAGGCAGGCTTCTACATGGAATGTTGCTAGTGGAGGAGTCGCCTAGTGGTTAGGGTGGTGGACTTTGGTCCTGGGGAACTGAGTTCGATTCCCACTTCAGGCACAGGCAGCTCCTTGTGACTCTGGGCAAGTCACTTAACCCTCCATTGCCCCATGTAAGCCGCATTGAGCCTGCCATGAGCGGGAAAGCGCGGGGTACAAATATAACAAAAATAAAGATTGGCCATTCTCAACATTTTGGATCTGCTACTGTAGTCATCTTTTTCCCCAGAGACGGTCACATATGTTACCAACAACTAACGCATAATACCGGAAAATTAAAGAGGAGGAAAAACGGGTCTCCAAAATACTTACAATGTGCAACAGCTTAAGGACATCTACAAACCTGTTGGGCAAAAGCAAAGCAAAAGTTAATTTCACTGGTGATGAAAACACAAACACATACTTTAATCTATCCTTATCACCATTCCCCCCCCCCCCCCCCCCCCAAAAAAAAAAAAATGTCTGGAGCCTACAACAGAAACTACATCAAAGCTGAATAAAACTTTTCAAAATCGCAATCGATACCTACACTTTCTCCGAGCTCATGATCTCCTTGGCGATGTGGTAAGCCTTTGTTTTCTTCCCAGCACCTCTGCTCTGTGGACAGAACAACAGGGTTACAAGTTGTGCTCGACCAGTACCCAGTGCACACAATATCTGCTCTCTCTGCTCCTGCAGTCACACTTACAATCTTCCGACTCAGGAGCATGTCACATTTCTCCTCAGGCAACGGGTGGCCCAAACCCCAAGTCTTCTCACAGTCCCCTGCCCTCCCCTCTCCCCCCCTGTGCAACACTGCACGCTGAACCAAATTAGAAGCGAGAAGCAGGAGCAAACTCCTTCAGCCCACATGAGCCAGTCTTTGCAGTCTGACCGCCCTGGGTAGTGCCTCTGGCTGCTGCAGCTGTCAACAGCCCAAGATTTCGTCAGACTGATAGATCTATATATACATAAACGCACAGAGCGGCCCAATCACTTAACTGCCAGTTTCAGTTACAGAATAAGGTGTGTTCAGAAATCATCTGTACCCACAAGGTGAGAGAGAGACCTGCTTTTTTTGGCGTGTTTACATGAACACACACATGAATAATGGTACAAACAGCCAGCGCAGATGTCTGGCCCAGTAAATCTGCTGTTTATGGAAACCAAGAGCAAACGGCTGCATTTATATTTCGACAAGCTCTCGCTCCTATTTATGCAAAAACTTTTCTGTGGACCTTCCTTGACTTAGAACTGGCTCCCATCCCTCTTTTTAGAGCACTGAAAGGAGTTGCTAAATGCAAATAGGTTATCTTATTTCCTGTCAACTAGCACTCAGGCCCAAGTGTTCACTTGAACCCAGGCTCTGCCAGGCATGGGCTGAAGCTTAGGGGACGTCAGACTGCACCTGTGAGGAGGCTGAACACACCTCCCTATCACGAAGCAGGTCATTTCATACAAGGGTTATCTATGCAGTCAAGGTACACATTTTATAAAGGAGGCAGCATTTGTGCCTTCGTAAATTAGCTGCTACATGGCGGGAGGAACTTTGTGACAAGCAAAAGTTAGCGCACGTGATATATTATAAAAAACAGGAATAAATGTTGATCCTGTCTCGGCTCTGCCCATTCTCTGCATATGAACAAGGGCAATTTTATAAGCACATAAAATACACCTTTAGAAGGTAGAGTCGCTTTTAGGGGCCGAATAAGTTTGGTTTTTGGATGAAAATGCCTGTGCAGAAACTGTAGCCCCGCCCCCCAGCTAGCCTCCTCCTCTTCCCCTCCCCCCCCCTGACAGAAAGCCCATTCTTCCCCCTCCCCCTCCCCCAGCCAAGCTATTAAAAGCTCTGGGAGAAGATTGGAGGGAGGGAGGTTGGGAGTAGGGTTACCATTTTGTGTCCTCTGAAAAAGAGGACACATGTCATGTCCCCCTGCCCCGCCCCATCATGCCCCTACCCCGCCACACCCCTTTCAGGTCCTAATTCTGCCCCCTATTCCCGTCACATAGTCCCCTCCCCTGCCCCCCTCCCCCCGTCACATACCCCCCCCCTCACTTACTGTCTAGCCCTGGTGGTCTAGTGACGTCTTCGGGCAGGAAAGAGCCCCCTCTTTCCTGCCCGGAGTGCTGCCTGCCCTTGCCTGCATCCTCCTCGGTCTCGGCTGGGGATTCAAAATGGCCACCGAGTGTTGAAGCGGCCTCGCGAGACTTCAACTCTCGGCGACCATTTTGAATCCCCAGCCGAGACCGAGAAGGATGATGGACAAGGGAGGCAGCGCTCCTGCCCCGAAGACATCACTAGACCACCAAGGAACATGGTAGGGGAGACCAGACCAGACCTACGGCGCCAATCGCCCGCCCGCATGCCCTCACGTTTGTCCAGAAATCCAGACAAACGTGTGTGCGGGCAAAATCCGCCGGACGCCCCGGACATGCCCTCAAAAAGGACATGTCCGGGGAAATCCGGACGAATGGTAACCCTAGTTGGGAGGGACCTGGAGGAGTTGAATCTTGGGATGTGGGGGTTTGCCTGGATGGGATTGGTTTAACAGTTATAGATAAATGAGGATCTTGACTAAAGATTGTTTTTATTTGTCTCCGTTGGAAGTTATACTAGTTACTTAGAGTTGTGATTATTTGAGGGTAGGGAATGGGGAGTTAATTTAAAAAGTTGTTTTAGCCTTTGCATATCTGATATTAGCAACCGCACTGTTAGAACTTATACTGAGATGTACCGACTGATATATTACCACGTGGTTGCTATGTTGATGCTCTAATAAAAACATCTATATATATATAAAACTCACCCTCAACGTTCTGAAGACAGTGATGCCAGTGAAGCCAAGCCCTGACTTCCTTCAAAAAGGTTCGAAGGTTCGTGGTGGTGAAGCCACCAAAATCGCTCAGGGCCCCGCCCTCGAGGGCAGAGCAATGGCAGAACAACGAAGGGGTTGGCAGGGAGACGGGGGGGGGGGGGGGGGAAAATCGCTCCGGGCCCCGCCCTTGCGTCAAACGTCATGACGTTGAGGGCGGAGCAATGGCAGAACGACGAAGGGGTTGGCAGGGAGGGAGGCGGGGGGGGGTTGCGAAATCGCTCCGGGCCCCGCCCTCGCATCAAACATCATGACGTTGAGGGCGGAGCAATGGCAGAACGAAGGGGTTGGCCAGGGAGGGGGGGGTGTTGGCGACGAAAACCTTGCTAGCGCCCGTTTCATTTGCTCTGAAACGGGCTTCTTTTACTAGCTTAAACATAAAAGCTCTGGTGGTCTAGTGGCCTCTCTGAGGCAGAAACACCCTGAGTTGCTTCTGCCCCCGCTGGCTGCATTGTGAAAATGGCGGCCGCAACTTCCTCGTAAGGTTGGAAGTAGGACGTCGAGGCTGCCATTTTCACGACGCAGCCAGTGGGAGCAGGAGCAATTCGGGGCACTCCTGCCTTGAAGATGACACTAGACCGCCTGGGCTTTTAAAACGTAGGCCGGGGTGGGAGGTAGAGGGAGTTGGGGCTTGGGGTTTATGTTTATAATCGAGAATGTTTCCCAGTAACACGCTGAAGAATCACGGTATGTTTGAAGCTGTGTTATTTTGTATACCTTTTTTGGTTTTATTTCACACTTCCTTATAAAATATAAACAAACATTAAAAATTAAAAAAAAATAAAAAAGTTAGGCCCGGGAAGGACCTACGAAGAAGGGAGGGGGGGGGGGCACAGAACTGATAAAGGGGAGGAAAGGGTTTTCTGTGGTGGGCGGTGGGAGGCTGGCTCTGGTGGACGAGCCTGCGGTGGTGGCGGGAGGGCAGGGCCATGGTTTCAGTTCCAGTCAAAACCAGGTGGCAGATTTTGGCCACGGGTTCGGTTTTGGCTGGAACCCTCTAATTCATCATAGAAGTACTCTCACAACATATAGGAGGGAACTATGAGACAGCAAGAGAAGATCGTGCCTCAGTGGTTCAGAGACCTCCAGATCACGCCATACAGAGACAGCGGGGGTGAAAGAAACAGCGAGAGACCAAAGTAATCCTTTAAACTTGGATAACATGAACACAAATTAAATAGTAGCAAAGACAGAATCTGCTTTCCACTTCAAATACTTATATAAAAGTACAAAACATTATAAAAATGATCACCTTTCACCACTTGAAAGATAAGAAAAATGTTGTAAAGTATGGAACTCAACCTAATTCAAAATCGCAATGGTGCAGAGGCTGTAACAACGCCTCTGAGGACATTCCGTAGAGTGACTACATGGGTGGGGGAAATTCTGCACCAGGTACCAACCTCCCTCTCCACAGCTGTGACACCTAGCACTATTACCTTACTAGTTGTTGATAGAAGTTGTTTTTTTTTTTAATTGTCTGCAGATATAGTGGAATTAGAAAAGGTGGCAGAGAAGGGCGACAAAAATGATAAAGGGGATGGGACGACTTTCCTATGAGGAAAGGTTAAAGCGGCTGGGGCTCTTCAGCTTGGAGAAAAGAAGGCTGAAGGGAGATATGATAGAGGTCTATAAAATGAGTGAAGTGGAACAGGTAGATGTGAAACGTCCGTTTACGCTTTCCAAAAATACTAGGACTAGGGGGCATGCGATGAAGCTACAAAGTAGTAAATTTAAAACGAATCAGAGAAAATTTTTCTTCACTCAACGTGTAATTCAATTCTGGAATTCGTTGCCAGAAAATGTAGTAACGGCAGTTAGCTTAGCGGGGTTTAAAAAAAGGTTTGGACAGCTTAGACCATTATTAAATTGGACTTGGGGAAAATCCACTATTTCTGGGATAAGCAGCATAAAATTTTGTACTTTTTTGGGATCTTGCCAGGTATTTGTGACCTAGATTGGCCACTGTTGGAAACAGGATGCTGGGCTTGGTGGACCTTCGGTCAGTCCCAGTATGGCAATACTTATGTACAGTAGCATTGCTCAGAAACTGCTTGCTTGCTAAAAATGGGTAGTTATTCTCCCAGACTATGGCTGCAGGAGGCTTCTGCAAACTTTTTTGGGCACGGAGCAGCTCGTGTCGAGGTCAGGAATCTCCAGCTGTCTCGTTTCAGTCTAGCTGAAACAAGAGAATCATACACATACATACATATGTATATAAAATATAAATATATAATCAGTCGCACACAATCTGGGTTTCAGCAAACAGCTGCCCGTTTCCAAGCAGGGAGGTAAGCAAGCTTTGTATGGTGTTTCTGTACCACGGCCCGTGTATACACAATACCTCCATCAACAGCTGCCAAAGAAAAGCACCAAGCTCTACGTTGCCAGCACTTCCTCGCTGTACAGGAAGCTTAATGGCCAGTGCACATTTCCACCAGGATAGGGTTGGAACAAGTATTTTGCTATCCTAGATGCAGTGCATCTTTTCTAGCAAAAAAGGTGCCGGTACTCAAATGCTAGGCCACCCTTCAAGGGTGGGGTGATCCCTGAGGGACCCATTCCACAGCAGCCAGGCCCCCTGCAACCAGTCACAGAACCTATGACAAGGCAGAATTGGTGCGTAGAGCCTGAGCTCTTTCATTAAAACTTGGGTTCAATGGATCAATTTTAGCAGACAATGGAAAAGGTGCCGGTACTCAGAACCCCCAAGTACCCCCACAAAAAAAGCCCTGCCTAGATGGTACAAAAAAATTGGCAAATCCACCTTCCCCACCGCGAAAGTATTCTGCTTCACCGAAACTGGGGCTCATTTTCAAAACAAAAAAAATAAAGAAGTCCAAAAACCATCATAAAAGGTGGCAGAAGGCCGTTTTTCTCTCACAAATGTCCAAATTACAATTTCCGACACTCCGATTTTGGACGTTTTTCTCCACAGTTCGTCCAAATTTCAAGAAGGTGTGTTGGGCAGGACCAAACATTTTTCTGCAATTATAATGGAACAAAAAAACCATCTAGGGCCAAAATTAAGATGTTTTTGGCTAGACCTGTTTTAATCATGAATAAGTTAACCAAAATGACCACTGGAGGGATTAAAGCACAATAACAAACCCCCTTCCATCCCCCTAAGAGTGACAGTACATGCCAGGCTCTATGACAGCTTCATGATGACCATTCTTGTCAGAGCAGCAGGCAGGTCCCAGGAGTAGTCTAGTGGTCAGTAGTGAAGGGGACCCGGGCTCATATCCCACTCTAACTGGTACATTTGTGGTGGAACGTGTGGAGCCCTCTAGAAACCACTAAATACCTACTATACCCACATATAGGTGACACCTGCAGGCTTAAAAGAGCTATTGTAATGGTGAGATGTGTACCTTGGACCTTTCATGTGAAGTCCACTGCAGTGGCCCCTAGACTGCCCCACCGCTCTGCTGGGATGTCTGTGTGGCCAGTTTATGAGGAATGATGGCCCCAGAGATCCCAATGGCTGGTGTTTGGGCGTTTTTCTCTTGGGAAATATTTTTTTGCCCAAAATGGTCCCAAAAGAAAAATGCACCGGGCACAAAACATCTAGAAAAAAAAGGCAATTTTCGAACCCTAGATGTTACAATCCCAATATCTGATAATCTAAAAATCCTAGGAGTAACATTAGACAAACACCTAACTTTAGAAACTCACGCAACAGCCACGACGAAGATGATGTTCAACATGATGTGTGGGTCCTGAAAAGAGTGAAGCCATACCTTCCACAGAAAACTTTCCGAAATCTAGTACAATCCACAGTGCTCACCCATGCCGACTACTGCAACAGCATCTTCATCGGATGCCAAGCCCAAATCATGAAAAAACTCCAAACCGCCCAAAACACAGCAGCTAGACTCATTTATGGCAAATCACGATTCGAAAGCGCAACACCACTTCGTGAAAAACTTCACTGGCTCCCAATCAAGGGACGTATAAACTTCAAAGCCCACACAATGATCCACAAGATCCTCAATGGCGAATCTCCAATATACATGTCCAACCTGATCGATCTTCCAGCCAGGACCTGGACCAGAACATCTAGAACATACCTCAATCTTCATCTTCCTAACTGCAAAGGCCTTAAATACAAAACCTACTACGCATCCAACTTCTCTGTCATAGGCAGCCAACTCTGGAACGCCATACCTCGACACATCCGAAAAACCACTGAACACCTACCCTTCCGAAAACTGCTGAAGACTTACCTCTTCAAACAAGCCTACCCAAATGACCCGTCATAACTCTCAAACCTAATTCCACACCACTAGTATTACCCACACTCCAATCCCTTCCCTACATCTCTTATTATTGTCCTACTCTATGTAATTATGTCATCTCTGTGATACATTGTTTCCGTACCTGTATTATCTCCGTGATACTTTGTACCATACTTTGTAAGCCACACTGAACCTACTCTATGTAATTATGTCATCTCTGTGATACATTGTTTCAATACCTGTATTATCTCCGTGATACTTTGTACCACACTTTGTAAGCCATACTGAACCTACTCCATGTAATTATGTCATCTCTGCGACACTTTGCTCCAATACCTGTATTATCTCCGTGATACTTTGTACCACACTTTGTAAGCCGCACTGAACCTGCTATCAAGCGGGGAATAAATGCCACAAATAAATAAATAAATAAATAAATAAATAAATAAATAAATAAATTTTCAGGTTCAAAAATAGCTATGTTCACTGCTCAATTTTTGGACGTTTTTATTAAAATGTCCAAAATTAGATGTTTTATTAAAAAAGCCCCTCTATATGTCCTTCAGGGACGTGCTGCCATTTCTAAACATGGCAAGCACGAGGAAATTTGTTAACAAACAAACAAAAAAAAACCCCACAATTTGAAAATAAAATAAAATAGATAAAAAAAGAATGTATTTCATGCATGTCCCTAACTTTGTGCTTCCTCACTGGATTGGCCTTGGTTAGTGGTCAAAAAGGCCAGCGTGCACTAGCTGTCCAAATGGTAGGCCACCTTTCCCCTAGGAGTGAAAAGCAATGCTGCTTTTTCAATCCCTGCCCGGAGCCATCCCACTGCTCTGGAAGAGAAGCAAGGCACAGCATAATGCCAAGAGCTTGGAAAAAGTGACAGAACAGAGGCAGAGGGAGGATATTAAAACAACAGCAGTGGTGAAGGCATTTTTGCCACCTCGGCAACCTCAAAGTTTGCACAGGCCTTGCCTTACACAGCTCTCCTGGGCACTATCAGAAGCAGGACGTAAACTGAAGAAGCTCATAAGTACATAAGTATTGCCATACTGGGAAAGACCAAAGGTCCATCGAGCCCAGCATCCTGTTTCCAACAGTGGCCAATCCAGGTCACAAATACCCCGGCAAGATCCCAAAAATGTACAAAACATTTTATGCTGCTTATCCCAGAAACAGTGGATTTTCCCCAAGTCCATTTAAATAACGGTCTATGGACTTTTCCTTTAGGAAGCCGTCCAAACCTTTTTTTAAACTCCGCTAAGCTAACCGCCTTTACCACATTCTCTGGCAACGAATTCCAGAGCTCAATCCCTAACACTATTTTTCATTCTAGATTATATAGCTCTCTTGTACTTGCTTCAGCAGCACATATACTGAAATTGGAACAATACAGAGAAGATTAGCATGGTCTCTGCCAGCCAGCCCAGAAGAGCGAGTGGGCTGGGGTGACGAGATGAAGAGGAGCGGATCAGAAGGGGTGAGGAGAGCTGGATAGGACAGAGTTGTAAGTGCACACAGGTTGAAGCGGGGACCATTAATCCAGTGTTAACCTGTTCCCTGGTCAACTGGGTTGAACGGGGTTGGGCACAATGGGTGGATTCATTTTAAGGTGTCATCTTATTTTGTCACAAGATTAATGCTCAGACACAGGTTGCAGGAGGACAGAGATTTCTAAGAAACACATCCAGATCAACACGAACATACCTAAACCTCCACTACCCAAGCTGCAAAGGACTTAAATACAAATCAACTTAAGCATCCAGTTTTTCCTACTTGAGCGCACAACTGTGGAACGCATTACCAAAAGCCGTGAAAACAACGTACGACCACCTAAACTTCTGGAAATCACTAAAAACTAACCTGTTTAAAAAGGCATACCCTACCGACCCAACTTAAATGCCTGAACTCTGCAACACAACGAAAACAAAGCACGTAATGGCATAACATAACTCTTCCGCTCTACGATTCCCTAATGTGTCTGTTCCACATGAACCTTATTCTACCATAACATCACTTTGTATTTGTTCATACCGAAGTAGGCGAATGCCTCTCCGGTACTGTGTAAGCCACACTGAACCTGCAAATAGGTGGGACAATGTGGGAAACAAATGTAACAAATAAATAAATAAATAAATAAAGATTGGGAGGGAGAGTAAGAAGGTGAAAATAAAATGATAGGATTTCCTCTTTTTATATATCTTTACACTGGCCAGAACACAATAAAAATAAAATTCTGTTTTGTATAGCTCCGTCATATATGTTTACTAATATATTTACTAATTTTCATAGACCGTGCAGAGAAAACATATGCACTACACTTTTGTTTCCCTTCTATTAAAAGCAAGAAAAGAACAAAACATTTTGAATCTCTGTTTGCTTTTCAGGCAGCAAAATTAGGTAAGGTTCTGTGAGCCCTTGTAATTATTTAACAACCCTCCCCTCTTTTACAAAGCCATGCTAGTGGCTGCCGGTGCGGTAATGCCGACACAGTTACTAACGTGGCTTTCTAAATATACCCAGAGCTTCAAAAGATAATAGAAGCCCTGTTTATGCTATAATATATAGATATACATATACACAGATACATATGTATATATATGCATATACAGTGGGGGAAATAAGTATTTGATCCCTTGCTGATTTTGTAAGTTTGCCCACTGACAAAGACATGAGCAGCCCATAATTGAAGGGTAGGTTATTGGTAACAGTGAGAGATAGCACATCACAAATTAAATCCGGAAAATCACATTTTGGAAAGTATATGAATTTATTTGCATTCTGCAGAGGGAAATAAGTATTTGATCCCTCTGGCAAACAAGACCTAATACTTGGTGGCAAAACCCTTGTTGGCAAGCACAGCGGTCAGACGTCTTCTGTAGTTGATGATGAGGTTTGCACACATGTCAGGAGGAATTTTGGTCCACTCCTCTTTGCAGATCATCTCTAAATCATTAAGAGTTCTGGGCTGTCGCTTGGCAACTCGCAGCTTCAGCTCCCTCCATAAGTTTTCAATGGGATTAAGGTCTGGTGACTGGCTAGGCCACTCCATGACCCTAATGTGCTTCTTCCTGAGCCACTCCTTTGTTGCCTTGGCTGTATGTTTTGGGTCATTGTCGTGCTGGAAGACCCAGCCACGACCCATTTTTAAGGCCCTGGCGGAGGGAAGGAGGTTGTCACTCAGAATTGTACGGTACATGGCCCCATCCATTCTCCCATTGATGCGGTGAAGTAGTCCTGTGCCCTTAGCAGAGAAACACCCCCAAAACATAACATTTCCACCTCCATGCTTGACAGTGGGGACGGTGTTCTTTGGGTCATAGGCAGCATTTCTCTTCCTCCAAACACGGCGAGTTGAGTTCATGCCAAAGAGCTCAATTTTTGTCTCATCTGACCACAGCACCTTCTCCCAATCACTCTCGGCATCATCCAGGTGTTCACTGGCAAACTTCAGACGGGCCGTCACATGTGCCTTCCGGAGCAGGGGGACCTTGCGGGCACTGCAGGATTGCAATCCGTTATGTCGTAATGTGTTACCAATGGTTTTCGTGGTGACAGTGGTCCCAGCTGCCTTGAGATCATTGACAAGTTCCCCCCTTGTAGTTGTAGGCTGATTTCTAACCTTCCTCATGATCAAGGATACCCCACGAGGTGAGATTTTGCGTGGAGCCCCAGATCTTTGTCGATTGACAGTCATTTTGTACTTCTTCCATTTTCTTACTATGGCACCAACAGTTGTCTCCTTCTCGCCCAGCGTCTTACTGATGGTTTTGTAGCCCATTCCAGCCTTGTGCAGGTGTATGATCTTGTCCCTGACATCCTTAGACAGCTCCTTGCTCTTGGCCATTTTGTAGAGGTTAGAGTCTGACTGATTCACTGAGTCTGTGGACAGGTGTCTTTCATACAGGTGACCATTGCCGACAGCTGTCTGTCATGCAGGTAACGAGTTGATTTGGAGCATCTACCTGGTCTGTAGGGGCCAGATCTCTTACTGGTTGGTGGGGGATCAAATACTTATTTCCCTCTGCAGAATGCAAATAAATTCATATACTTTCCACAATGTGATTTTCCGGATTTAATTTGTGATGTGCTATCTCTCACTGTTACCAATAACCTACCCTTCAATTATGGGCTGCTCATGTCTTTGTCAGTGGGCAAACTTACAAAATCAGCAAGGGATCAAATACTTATTTCCCCCACTGTATATATATGTATATATATATACACATATAGTGACAAAATGCTGTTTTTTCAAAATTAAGATCAAGTAATGCCACTAGATATTATATTTTTGGCTTTTATATTTGAAGATGTATATATCTATTTATTCTGTGCTGATTTGAATGTTTTTGAAGGCTCATGATATTATCAGTGTAATGTTTGAAATTTGTTGTATATTTTAAAATGTTTTAAAAAACTATTTTTAAATTCAGTTATAGCCAGTATTATATAATATGGCCTTCTATAAAATATATTATTAATAATTAAAATAAGCATTTTAAACATATATTAATATATGAAAAAATTTTTGTCCAAAAGTAAGGAATATTGTAGATGAAAATATTCGAGTTATTCCCCAAGTTTTCCACGTCATCACTGTGGTGAGTTACCATTACCATTTTTGTTTTGATTAATTATCCATTTATTTTCAAATTACTATATAATAATATATGAGAATGTTAAATTATTAAATGCAATGTTAAAATATTAAATGCTTTAGGTGTTTATATAGGCTTATATATGTATGCTTGATGAGTCTAAATATTATTTTTAATTCTTGGTTTTATTCATTATATGTTAACAATTTTTAAAAATATATTATTTCTATGTTTTGTATTTTATGTAGACCCCTGACGCAGGTGCTAGTCACCGAAACACGGCCCGTGTCGGGTCAAGGCTCATTCATTAAAGAACTTTGTTCCATTTTAAAGGCCCGTGGTGCTGTTTTTTTGTTTAGAGCACCAGCCTTGCAATCCAGAGGTGACCAGTTCAAATCCCACTGCTGCTCCTTGTGATCTTGGGCAAGTCACTTAACCCTCCATTGCCTCAGGTACAAACTTAGATTTGAGCCCTCCTGGGACAGAGAAATATCCAGAGTACCTGAATGTAACTCACCTTGAGCTACTACTGAAAAAGGTCTGAGCAAAATCTAAATATATGGACTGTTGCTACTATTGAAGATTCTACTTGGAATGTTGCCACTTTTTGAGATTCTGGAATGTTGCTACTATTTGAGATTCTAGATGGAATGTTACTAGTGGAGGAGTGGCCTAGGGGTTAGAGCACTGGTCTTGCAATCCAGAGGTGTCCAGTTCAAATCCCACTGTTGCTCCTTGTGATCTTGGGCAAGTCACTCAACCCTCCATTGCCTCAGGTACAAACTTAGATTTGAGCCCTCCTGGGACAGAGAAATATCCAGAGTACCTGAATGTAACTCACCTTAAGCTACTACTGAAAAAGGTGTGAGCTAAATCAAAATAAATAAATAAGTCTTAAATTAATCTGTTAGCACACGTATAAACCAGTCTTTCTCATTATGTAAATCCCAGTAAAAGTTTCTGGTGCCCTTGTTACATAATCCACTTAGAACTGTCTAAGTACAAGCAGAATACAAATTCCAATGTTACGTTACATCATGTTATGTTAAATAAAGACGGCCGTGATACTAAGGGTAGATGACTAGAGCAATTAGGGAGCAAAACCTCCTACCCCTAAAGGAAGATCACATTTCATTAGCTTTTACTGACTTGTTGTGGCCGAAAAACTGGTGACTGCAAGTGGGTACCCTTGAGGAAATCGGAAAATCTGAATTCTAGCAGCTGATTTTTGTCATAGGGAAGAGAAATTTTATGCTTTAATATAACAGTTCATACTGCAGCTTCCTATGAGCGTTTAAGCTTTAACAAACAGTTTTGAAAATTAAAAAAAAATATATATATATATACTACTACTTAGCATTTCTATAGTGCTGCCAGGGTTACGCAGCGCTGTACAAGTTTTAACATGGGGAAGGACAGTCCCTGCTCAAGAGAGCTTACAATCTAAAGGTTACAAACTATGTAGTCAGTGTAGGTATCATGAATGGGGAAGGTGGTTAGGCGCCAAAAGCAAGGGAGAAGAGATGGGCTTTGAGTAAGGACTTGAAAATGGGCAGGGAGGGCGCATGGCGTATGGGCTCGGGAAGTCTGTTCCAGGCATAAGGTGATGCGAGGCAGAAGGGGCGGAGTCTGGAGTTAGCGGTGGTGGAGAAGGGTACAGATAGGAGTGATTTGTCCTGGGAGCGGAGGTTACGGGTGGGAACATACGGGGAGAGGAGGGTAGAGAGGTAATGGGGGGCTGCAGATTGAGTGCACTTGAAGGTCAGTTCTCAAATAAATAAGAAAGCAATTTAAAATAGTAGTGACTGCGTATCTGCATATTTGATACCCATCCTGCTGCAGAATACGAAGGAAGAAAAATGAGAATACAGTCGCAGGGTGCGTCTGAAATTTGGCAATATGTCTCTTTCAGGTACCTAAGATTATGTAGCTGGGGAGGTGAGTGACATCAGAAATGGTCTGAATTAAAACAGAAAGTGCTGCTGAACGAATCCGCCTTAGGCACCCCCCCAAAGAGATTCTTCAAGTAATCAGACCCCAAAGGACAACAGGGAGCAAGACAGGGAGTTGGTTTATGAATAAGCGGTACAATGGTAGACAGCTTTTTACCTGAATGGATGTATACATTTATTGATTTGGATTTTGCTCACACCTTTTTCAGTAGTAGCTCAAAGTGAGTTGCATTCAGGTACTCTGGGTATTTTTTTTTTTTTTTGTTACAATTGTACCCTGCGCTTTCCCACTCATGGCAGGCTCAATGCGGCTTACATGGGGCAATGGAGGGTTAAGTGACTTGCCCAGAGTCACAAGGAGCTGCCTGTGCCTGAAGTGGGAATCAAACTCAGTTCCTCAGTTCCCCAGGACCACAGTCCACCACCCTAACCACTAGGCCACTCCTCCACTGTTGCTACTATTTGAGATTCTACATGGAATGTTGTTATTCCACTAGCAACATTCCATGTAGAAGTCGGCCCTTGCAGATCACCAATGTGGCCGTGCAGGCTTCTGCTTCTGTGAGTCTGACGTCCTGCACGTATGTGCAGGACGTCAGACTCACAGAAACAGAAGCCTGCGCAGCCTTCTACATGGAATGTTGCTAGTGGAATAGCAACATTCCATGTAGAATCTCCAATAGTATCTATTATATTTTTGTTACATTTGTACCCCACGCTTTCCCACTCATGGCAGCCTCAATGCGGCTTACATGGGGCAATGGAGGGTTAAGTGACTTGCCCAGAGTCACAAGGAGCTGCCTGTGCCTGAAGTGGGAATCGAACTCACTTCCTCAGTTCCCCAGGACCAAAGTCCACCACCCTAACCACTAGGCCACTCCTCCACTGTCGCTACTATCCTTGGCCACCTTTAAATCTAGACTGAAAGACCACCTCTTTAACATTGCTTTTGACTCGTAACCACTTGTAACCACTCGCCTCCACCTACCCTCCTCTCTTCCTTCCCATTCACATTAATTGATTTGATTTGCTTACTTTATTTATTTTTTTGTCTATTAGGTTGTAAGCTCTTTGAGCAGGGACTGTCTTTCTTCTATGTTTGTGCAGCGCTGCGTACGCCTTGTAGCACTATAGAAATGCTAAATAGTAGTAGTAGTAGTATTATTTGAGATTCTACATGGAATGTTGCTACCATTGGAGATTCTAGATGGAATGTTGCTGCTATTGAGATTCTGTTGCTACTATTTCAGATTCTACATGGAATGTTGCTATTCCACTAGCAATATTCCATGTAGAAGTTGGCCCTTGCAGACCACCAATGTGGCCGCGCAGGCTTCTGCTTCTGTGAGTCTGACGTCCTGCACATATGTACAGGACGTCAGACTCACAGAAACAGAAGCCTGCGCAGCCTTCTACATGGAATGTTGTTAGTGGAATAGCAACATTCCATGTAGAATCTCCAATAGTAGCAACATTCCATGTAGAATCTCCAATAGTATCTATTTTATTTTTGTTACGTTTGTACCCTGCACTTTCCCACTCATGGCAGGCTCAATGCGGCTTACATATTGTATACAGGTACTTATTTGAACCTGGGGCAATGGAGGGTTAAGTGACTTGCCCAGAGTCACAAGGAGCTGCCTGTGCCTGAAGTGGGAAATCGAACTCAGTTCCTCAGTTCCCCAGGACCAAAGTCCACCACGTTGTCACTCAAGAGCTCACCATCTAAGTTTGTACCCGAGGCAATGGAGGATTAAGTGACTTGCCCAAGATCACAAGCAGTAGCGGTGAGATTTGAACCGGCCACCTCTGGATGTCAAGACATCACTTTAGGAGGATCAAATACATTCGTCATTTAAAACTGGTGACACTCCTGTTTTGTTTACGCCATGGGTGTCTGACTTATAGATCAGCTGCCTGAAAATACAGTTAAAAGATACCCAGAATCCCACCATCTCTTCCCTGTCCAGCAGTACTACTTCTCTCCTCCCACCAATGGTCCAGCATCTCTCCCTCTCTTCCCTTCTGTTCTTCCTCTTCCTCCCATGGTCCAGCATCTGTCTGTCATGCCCCCCCCCCCCCCCCACACACACACACACACACACACAGACATACCCTTCAAAGTTAGAGGATGCTGGCAGCAAGCAGCAATTCATACATGTGCTTACGGCTGGTTCCAAAACCTTCCCTCTGATTTGTCTTGCCTATCCAGAAATAGGAAGTTGAAATGAGAGGGAAGGCTTTGGGGGCTGGCCATGAGAAGCACATGTGAGTCGCTGCTCATTACCAGCAACCACTAGAAAAGACAAATTTAAAAGGTACATTGGTCAGAAGGTTGGGTGGGGGGGGGGGGGGGGGGGAAGAGAGATGGAGAAGCCAGACCACAAGGGGAAGTTAGTCCGATAGGAAGAACACTGGGAACAGCCATGATGTCACTTCCTGAGCTGTAAGAAGCTTCTCCTTCTTACCTACAAATGCAATCAGTCTGCTGCCCCTCACTACCTCTCTACCCTCATCTCCCCTTATGTTCCCACCCGTAACCTCCATTCACAGGACAAATCCCTCCTCTCTGCACCCTTCTCCAACACCGCCAACTCCAGGCTCCGCTCATTCTGCCTCGCCTCACCCTATGCTTGGAACAACCTTCCTGAGCCCTTACGCCAAGCCCCCTCCCTGCCCATCTTCAAGTCTTTATTTAAAACCCACCTCTTCAATGCTGCATTCGGCACCTAACTCTTACCGTTCAGTAAATCCAGACTGCCCCAATTTGACCGCCCATATCGGACTGTCCGTTCACTTGTCTCTTAGATTGTAAGCTCCTTGAGCAAGGACCGTCCCTCTATGTTAAATTGTACAGCGCTGCGTAACCCTAGTAGCGCTTTAGAAATGTTAAGTAGTAGTAGTAAGAAGTACTGGAACGCTGTTCTGCCTCTTTCCAGCAGAAATTAAGCCTTGGTTTAAAATTTGTTCCTGCCTTTTTGAAGAAATTCACCCGAAGTTTGTATACAGCTTAAAACTTGGAATGCCCTCCCGCGGGAGGTGGTGGAGATGAAAACGGTAACGGAGTTCAAACATGCGTGGGATATGCATAAAGGAATCCTGTGCATAAGGAATGGATCCT
The DNA here is from genome assembly GCF_901765095.1 of Microcaecilia unicolor. Classification (NCBI taxonomy): domain Eukaryota; kingdom Metazoa; phylum Chordata; class Amphibia; order Gymnophiona; family Siphonopidae; genus Microcaecilia; species Microcaecilia unicolor. Next base: position 22,944,944 of record NC_044039.1, read on the forward strand.
CAGAAGTTTAGCTGAAATTGGGTGGCGGAGCAGGTGGGGGGGGAAAAGGGGTTGGTGGTTGGGAGGCTAGGATAGGGGAGGGCAGACTTACACGGTCTGTACCAGAGCCGATGATGGGAGGCGGGAAATACTGCTGGGCAGACTTATACGGTCTGTGCCCTGAAAAGGACAGGTACAAATTCAAGGTAAGGTATACACATATGAGTTTGTCTTGGGCAGACTGGATGGACCATGCAGGTCTTTTTCTGCCGTCATCTACTATGTTACTAGAAGGATGTGATTAAAGAGTAACATAAAGGAAGAAAAGTGAATGATCATAGCCTTACAAAACTACCTCACCAACCCACCCAGTTATTAAAATCCACCATCTATACTGCCCAACACCTTCCTTCTCTCTTCCCTTTCTTAATCGCTGTATATTACTAATTGTATCTGATATCCTGGAATGACTATGTCATAACCAAAACTCTGTAAGCCACATTGAGCCTGCAAATAGGTGGGAAAATGTGGGATACAAATGCAATAAATAATAAATAAATAAAATCACGTAAAATGAATTGTCATAGGAAAGAGATGCATACACCATACCTGAGGGCCACAAACAGGTCATATTTTTAGCACAGCCCAAATAAATATGCGTGAGAAAGATTTGAATGGCCACCGCTCCCACTGTGTGCAACTGCTTAAGGATATCCTGAAAATCCGACCCTTTGTGGCCCTGGAGGACTGAATTTGAACAAGTCCATACTATACCTTGGAAAAGGGGGTTCAACAACAGGTAGTCTTTTTGGGGCACCCATATAGTGTTCCAGAATACTGTCCACTCAAAAATCAGCAAGGCAATCGACCTGCAAACTCCAATGTGGACAAACAAAACAGCAGATCAAGATAAACGTGAAGATTTGATTGATATCATATACCAGAATATTGCCCGACACAGGCCGCGTTTCGCCCAAAAGGGCTTCGTCAGGGGCTAAATTGACTGTACAGAACCAATGTTCCAACTGGAAATATGATTTATACACATCAAACATAAAAGGACATACAGTAAAAAACCAGCAAGGTGACCACATTCAGAGTTGTGAGGTGTTTGGTTGATCGTTACACAAAAGTTGTGGTCACCTTGCTGGTTTTTTTTTACTATATGTCCTTTTATGTTTGATGTGTATAAATCATATTTCCAGTTGGAACATTGGTTCTGTACAGTCAATAATTTAGCCCCTGACGAAGCCCTTTTGGGCGAAACGCGGCCTGTGTCGGGCAATATTCTGGTATATGATATCAATAAAATCTTCACGTTTATCTTGATCTGCTATTTTGTTTGTCCCTACTGTCCACTCAAATCCATTCATTTAGGGATTTCCCCTCCCACCACCAGGACCGCCGAGAGAGGGGGCATGTGGGGGGGGGGGGGCAAAATTCCCCAGGCCTGGCTTCCAAGGGGGGGGAGGGGGACGAGCTCAGGTCCAGCATTGGCAAGCTTATTCCTGCTTGCGTCCGTCTGTCCTCTCCTGCATGCCGCCCAGGACCTGGATGATTGCATTTAACACGATATTGTGTTAATGCAATCATCCAGGTCCCGACTCCCGGCACGGACAGGAATAGTGCAGGAGAGGACAGAGAAAGGCAGCAGACAGAAAGGGGCAGGGGCAGCGGACCGAGTGTGGGGGAGGGAGAGCAGGGGTGGGACACGGCACGGGGGCAGCGGCCCAGGTGGGGGAAGCATGGTGGCAGTCCGAGTGTGGGGGAGGGAGAGCAGGGTTGGGACATGGCATGGGGGCAGCGGTCCAGGTGGGGGAAGCATGGTGGCAGCCCGAGTGTGGGGGAGGGAGAGCAGGGGTGGGACACGGCACGGGAGCAGAAGCATGGTGGCAGCCCGAGTGTGGGGGAGGGAGAGCAGGGTTGGGACATGGCATGGGGGCAGCGGCCTAGGTGGGGGAAGCATGGTGGCAGCCCGAGTGTGGGGGAGGGAGAGCAGGGGTGGGACACGGCACGGGGGCAGCGGCCCAGGTGGGGGAAGCATGGTGGCAGCCCGAGTGTGGGGGAGGGAGAGCAGGGGTGGGACACGGCACGGGAGCAGAAGCCCAGGTGGGGGAAGCATGGTGGCAGTCCGAGTGTGGGGGAGGGAGAGCAGGGTTGGGACATGGCATGGGGGCAGCGGCCCAGGTGGGGGAAGCATGGTGGCCCAGTCCTGCCCTGGCACCAGCTGTCTCTCTCGGCAGCCCTGCCCACCAATCCCACCAAAACAGAGTGCTATGACTGTGCAACTGAAAGACATTCAACCAGCGCAGCTCGGAAAATTTAAAACCTACCTGCTTATCTTCCAGGTGATCTAGGTCCCCTTTACTAGAATCGGAGCTGGAGTCATCTTCATCAGAACTGTTCATGACCTCCTCTTCATCGGACTGAACCATACCTGGTTCCATGCCAGGCTCATCCTGGGAGGGGCTAATGGAAAACACACAGACATTTTAAAGATTTATTTTAAAGCTTCAAAGTCATTTTACATAAGTACATAAGTATCGCCACACTGGGACAGACCAAGTGTCAATCAAGCCCAGCATCCTGTGGCCAATCCAGGTCACAAATACCTGGCAGAAACCCAAATAGTAGCAACGTTCCATTTAGAACCCCAAAGAGTAGCAAGATTCTAGAATTCTGAAGAATAACAAGATTCCATGCAGAATTTCAAAGTGTAGCGACATTCCATGAAAAACCCCAAAGAGTAGCAAGATTCCATTTAGAATCCCAAGTACATAAGTACATAAGTATTGCCATACTGGGACAGACCAAAGGTCCATCAAGCCCAGCATCCTGTTTCCAACAGTGGCCAGTCCAGGTCACAAATACCTGGCAAGATCCCAAAAAAGTTCAATACATTTTATGCTGCTTATCCCAGAAATAGCACTGGATTTTCCCCAAGTCAATTTAATAATGGTCTATCGACTTGTCCTTTAGGAAGCCATCCAGACCTTTTTTAAACCCCGCTAAGCTAGCCACCTTTATCACATTCTCTGGCAACAAATTCCAGGATTTTAATTACACGTTGAGTGAAGAAAAAAATTCTCCGATTAAATTAATTAAGTATTAAATTTACTGCGTTATAGCTTCATCGCATGCCTCCTAGTCCTAGTATTTTTGGAAAGAGTAAACAGACGCTTCACGTCTACCCTTTCCAGTCCACTCATTATTTTACAGACCTCTTTCATATCTCCTCTCAGCCGCCTTTTCTCCAAGCTGAAGAGCCCTAGCCGCTTCAGCCTTTCCTGGTAGGGAAGTCGCCCCATCCCCTTTATCATTTTCATTGCCCTTCCTGCAGATTCCCCAAAGGTGTCAGCATAAGTGGTATTTGTTTTAATATGAGAGAGAGAGGGAGAGAGAGAGAGAGAGGGGGGGGGGAGAGAGAGAGAGACAGAGAGAGGGAGGGAGAGAGACAGAGAGAGAGGGAAAGAGGGAGAGAGAGAGAAGGGGAGAGAGAGAGAGAGACAGAGAGGGAGAGAGACAGAGAGAGGGAGGGAAAGAGGGAGAGAGAGGGAAAGAGGGAGAGAGACAGAGAGAGGGAGGGAGAGAGACAGAGAGAGAGGGAAAGAGGGAGAGAGAGAGAAGGGGAGAGAGAGAGAGAGAGAGAGACAGAGAGGGAGAGAGACAGAGAGAGGGAGGGAAAGAGGGAGAGAGAGGGAAAGAGGGAGAGAGACAGAGAGAGAAGGAGGGAGAGAGACAGAGAGAGAGATGCAGAGGTAGGGCTGGGCCTTTTCACTACCACAAACTCCAGAATTTTCTGAAGAGAAACTTCACGGAGACACAGTTCCTTTCAAAGTTTGCCTGCAGGACCCCGCACACATTTTTTTTTTAATTTCCCTCCTAACTGAATCAAAGAGCTCCACACACAGAGCACAGTTCAAGCAAAGCATCCCCTATACAGATACAGAAAAAACTGTTGTGTTTAAAGAAACTTAACCTGCAACTAGTTACTTTCTGGCTTGCTGCTAAGTAACAAAAAAAAAAAAAAGTTACAAAAATAAAGTGCCACAGCCCCATTACAGATCCCTTCCCCCCCCCCCCCCCCCCTACCCTTTTAAGAAAAATAGAGTCGAAGAGGCGGTGCCACCTTTGGAGAAGCAGACACATGTGTTCCAATGCAAAAGACTCACCCGAAGCAGGTAATTAAAAAGCCAGACCTGGATATTGTTCTAAGTTGGAATGAACTCTTACCTTTATATCACAAAAGTTGAAGGCTGGTAAAACTAGCAAAGAGGTGTTTGGGAAGAACCAGGCAATTCAAATAGACAGTGAGTTGAATGCTTTGTCCCTCTTGCAACACTGCCAGACTACGACAACCCGCAGCTTTTACACTGAATGCCAGGAAGCCTGTTAGAAATGCGAAAAACACTGACTCCTGCACTATCGGGCAACCTTACAAACTGGCTACCTGTGCTTACACAAATGCTACAGGGCACCACAAAGCTCACAGCTTGCCGACCCTGTACATTTTCCACCAAGGTACCGAATGTTTTCAGCTTTCATCCAACGGTAGCATCGTTACTTGGTTCCCCCCTTATGAGCTGACTGTGAAGGAGGTGAAAACCATTGAAGAGATGTAGAAACGAAAAAAAAAAAAACTGAACAAAGCAGGAAAAGCCGGAAGTGGATTAATAGAGCAGAGAGCAAAAAACCTAAAGCAGGAAATCCTCTTTTTTTTTTTCCTGTTACTACTGACCCTTTTCATTCGCTTCTCTGACCAGGCCATTCATCTGGCGTTCTCCTGTCCGATTTGTAACTAGCTGCTGGGTTTCCCTTTCACTAACGTACAGTTGTTATACTCTCATCTCTGCACTGTTTTTGGTTATTTTTGTTTTGAACAGTCCATCATCTGATATTTAGTCATCTCACAGCTGTCATTGCATCATTTTGTCCCTTGAAAAATGCCTATATTGTAATGTTCATGCCAAATATTTAAGAAAATAAAAAACAAAACAATTTAGTCTGTAATTGAGGATATAAGCATTTTTAAAGGAGATAAGTGGCATACTTGCTTATACATGAATACAGTGGATTTTTAATATTCTTTTAGCAGTGCGGTGTGGTAGCCGTGTTCGTCCACTCTTAAAGGTTATCACTAGAAATCAAACAAAATAAAACATGGAAAAGAAAATAAGATGATACCCTTTTTATTGGACATAATACATTTCTTGATTAGCTTTCAAAGGTTGCCCTTCTTCCTCAGATTGGAAATAAGCAAATGTGGTAGCAGATAGTATATATAAGAGAAACATCAAAGCATTACTTTGACTGTCTGACAGAGTGGGAGGGTGGGGGTATGCTTGGGGACATCAAAGCATTTCATTGATATTCTAACCGAATGGGTGTTGGTAGGTGAGAGGAGGGTAATAAACAGAGAAATACAGCTTTATCGTTTATAATGGGTTAGAAAACCCAGATCCTTATTAAGTCCTGTCAAAGTAATGCTTTGATGTTTCTCTTATATATACTACCTGCTACCACATTTGCTTATTTCCGATCGGACGAAGAAGGGCAACCTTCAAAAGCTAATCAAGAAATGTATTAAGTTCTGTCCAATAAAAAAGGTATCTTATTTTCTTTTCCATGTTTTATTTTGTTTGATTTCTATTGATAATATTCTTTTGAAATGTCACTATTTCATTATTGTCATGCTTTCTTACCGTTCGTGTTGATTATTTTTCCTTAAGTGAGGTCTAGAATAGAGACCATGCAGGTCTTTTTTTCTGCTGTCATCTACTATCTTATGTATGCATGGGGACAGGGTTAGCTGAAAGCCTGCAGTTCCTGCGGGACTCCCTCAAGGATTCCCTCCAGGTCGACGGAATGCGGAAACGTAATGTCAGGCCAACCTAACTATCCTTTCCTTGTGCATTGGCAATTAAATCAACACTAAAAAAAAAAAAAAAAATTAATGGATATGGTTGATAGCACCGAGAGGGGAAGTTATCAACGTGGGCTACTGCTAAAACTTATTTTACCACAAGCTAGGCTATTTTAGCACGGGTGGGTGGAGGAGATTACTCTCAGGGATGGGTTAGATTCCAGCGGGGATGGGCAGACACAGGTGAAATATCTAAACCCATGCAACGCTCTAGTCTTGAAATGTGACTGGCTATTTTAATCACACCTGAAGCCTGAAAAGTAGTTTTGCAAGAATGACCACCTTTCAGAAAGATTAAATTTAGAAGTCATTTGCTACAGACCATAGGGTCGAAACACAATCAAAACATTACATATTGATGGTGTTCCTTATTTCTAGCTTTGAAAATATATATATATTTTTTTTTTCTTACATTTGTACCCTGTGCTTTCCCACTCATGGCAGGTTCAATGCGGCTTACATATATATACAGGTACTTATTTGTACCTGGGGCAATGGAGGGTTAAGTGACTTGCCCAGATTCACAAGGAGCTGCCTTTGCCTGCAGTGGGATTCGAACCCAGTTCCCCAGGACCAAAGTCCACCACACTAACCACTAGGCGACTCCTCCACTAGCAACATTCCATGTAGAAGCCTGCCCGGCCACATTGCTGATCTGCAAGAGCAGGCTTCTACATGGAATGTTGCTAGTGGAATAGCAACATTAACATTCCATGTAGAATCTCAAATAGTAGCAACAGAATCTCAATAGTAGCAACATTCCATCTAGAATCTCCAATAGTAGGAGCATTCCACGTAGAATCTGAAATAGGGAAAGGGAACTGGGACTTGATATGCTACCTTTCTGTGGGGTTTACATATTATATACAAGTACTTATTTGTACCTGGGGCAACGGAGGGTTAAGTGACTTGCCGAGAGTCACAAGGAGCTGCCTGTGCCTGCAGTGGGAATCGAACCTAGTTCCCCAGGTCCAAAGTCCACCACTCTAACCACTAGGCCACTCCTCCACTCTCTCTCTCTCTCTCTATATATATATATATATATGTACTCTAGCAATGAAACATTTTCCTTCAGAAGTCTCCTGACTTTTTCATTTGCTCAAGTTCCAAAAGTCCTTCACATTCCTTTTCACAGCGAAATGCCAAGTCTTGTGGCTTTCATTACAAACAGTTGAGAGTATTAATTTCTCCTCAGAGTCTTCTTTCTTTTTTTTGCATTCAGGAAACTCCAGGAAGAGAATTAAAAAAAAAAAAAAAATAAACCAATGCAAGAAGGAATTCTTTCCAGGCTCTGTTGGGATCATACTTCTGGCTTTTAAACGCACCCTGGATACAGGAGAACACTATACCCTACACGTGGATTCCTAACAAGTCAGTAATGTGTGTATGCTTGTCTGTTACACCCAGAATAAAAAATAATCACGTAAGGAATGAACAGTCTGCTCTGAATAAGAATCAGGTCAGTTTTATTGGAATTGGAACACAAGAACATAATATCATCCATACTTGGTCAGACAAACGGTCCCATCTAGTCCAGTATCCTGTTTCCAACAGTGGCCAAAACCAGGTCAGACGTACCTGGCAGAAACCCAAATAGCAGCAACATTCCAAATAGAATCTCAGGTTAGCAACATTCCATGCTAACCATTCCAGGGCAAGAAGTTTCCCCATGTCTGCCTCAATAGCAGACTATGGACTTTTCCTCCAGTAACTTGTCCAACCCTTTTTTTAAACCCAGATACGTTCATCGCTGTTACCACATCCTCCAGCAATAATGTCCAGAGCGAGTTTGTTTGTTTATTTGGAATTTTCTCACACCTTTTTCAGTAGTAGCTCAAGGTCAGGTACATTTAGGTACACTGGGTATTTCCCTATCCCTGGAGGGCTCACAGTCTAACAACAGTTAGGCTCCGTAACTCATTGCCAGAGGATGTGGTTACAGCGATTAGAATATCTGGGTTTAAGAGAGGTTTGGCCAAGTTCCTGGAAGAAAAGACCACAGTCTGCTATTCAGACAGCCATAGGAAAGCCACTGCTTGCCCTGCGATGTCTGAAAAAGCTGCATCCTCCTGAAAATACATAATTTGACCCAAATGTTTTATTTTCTTTAAACCTCTTTAATTAAAACAGAACCGATACACACATAACAGTGAACACCACAACACATATACAGCATCAGAACTGTGAAGTCGTAACAGTCAAACATAAAAACACACACTGTCCATTTTCTTTCTTTTTTTAAATCTATTAATCACCTTCCCCTCCCCCGTCCAACAAATAAGATACTACCTGAACATTGACGGAGTTCCTTACACCAACGTCAGGATTAACCCAACGCGCCCACTTCACTCCCTCCTCTCCTCCCCCCACCAAGGACAACTAGGCTAAAGTCATTATAAGAGCTTGAGGTAATGGGAAGGAGAATGGCAGGCAGGCAGGAGGTGCTCAAAGACACAGGTAGACAATGGTAGGAATCAGAGGTGTAGCTACATGGGGGCATGGGGCCACGGGCCCCCACAGATTACGCCCTGGCCCCCTCTACATTTGACCCCCCCCCCCCCACACCGTCACCGCCCACCGCATCAGGTACCTTGTTTGCTGGCGGGGGTCCCCAAACCCCGCCAGCCGAAGAGGTTTCTTCAGCGCCGGTCGACTCCGGCACCTTCGTTGTGGGATCATCTGTTTCTGACGCCTTACGTCCTGCACCGTGCATGTAGTCCCGTGCAGGACGTAAGGCGGTAGAAACAGATGATCCCACAACGAAGGCGCCGGAATCGACCGGCGCTGAAGAAGACTCTTCGGCTGGCAGGGATTGGGGACCCCTGCCAGCAAACAAGGTACCTGATGTGGCGGCGGGGGGGGGGGGGAGGGGTCAGCGGCGAGGGCAGGCGTCTAAACAGTGCCCCCCTCACCTCTGGCTCTCCCCCCCCCTCCCGCCTAGCTCTTGACTACGCTCCTGATAGGAATAAACAGAAGACTTCTTTATATAAAAGCCCATTGTGTCACAGCTCAGTGCAGTGCTATCAGTGTCCCTGTAGAACCCTACGGAGCGGGTCTCACTAGGGCTGGCTTCTGGCCACACCCCAAACACAATGTTGCCATCCCAAACAAACACAGTCTGACACAGGCATGCCTTCAGCCTGGACACACAACATGTGAGTCTTTAAGGTAACTGCACAAACTTTGTATCTCGATTGTCTTTCCCACATAGACTCTGGAGCTATAAGCTTCAGGCCATGCTGCTTCCCTGACCCTCCCCTAGCCCTGTCTTCCTCCAGGAGACCTCTGTATTTGGGGGTCTCGTTCCTAGAGGCTTCTCTGCTCTACTCTTTGTCCCTTGGAAAGTGCTCACTGTTCGCCGACTCAGCATTGTCGATTTGTATCTACACCGATTTTCTAAATTAACAAATATTAGATTCCATAGCGGACTGAGGATTGACCAGTGCACACTCTTGCAAGCAGCTTGTTGTAATTCTATTGCGAGAATTTGTCTGACCCCTCATGCAGGCGCGATCTGTGCTGAAACACAGCCGTGTCGGATCTTCTTGCAGATGTTATTGACGCTGGCAATAAAGTAATCTTTGGTTCCGCCACTGGACTGTGTGCTCCACTTTCGTTGATTCCTTCTTTGGTTTCTCACCTACTCTTTCTCAGGGCATTTAACCATCCCTCTGACTTGACTGGGCCTTTGGCTCAGTGAGCTAGCGCCACCTGCTGAAAAGGTGGCTTAACTGCAATATTAGCAAGAGAGTGATCTCAGGGGCACCTGACACAAAATGAATCTAGGATATGGTAGATTTAAAACAAATAGGAGAAAGTTTTTCTTTACTCAGCGTAACATAGTAACATAGTAGATGACGGCAGAAAAAGACCTGCACGGTCCATCTAGTCTGCCCACGATAAACTCATATGTGTATACCTTACCTTGATTTGTACCTGTCTTTTTCAGGGCACAGACCGTATAAGTCTGTGCAGCAGTATTTCCCGCCTCCCAACCACCAGTCCCGCCTCCCATCACCAGCTCCAGCACAGACCCCGTATAAGTCTGCCCTCCCCCATCCTAGCCTCTCAACCACCAACCCCTCTTCCCCCCGCCACCCAATTTCAGCTAAGCTTCTGTGGATCCATTCCTTCTGCACAGGATTCCTTTATGCCTGTCCCACGCATGTTTGAATTCCGTTACCGTTTTCATCTCCACCACCTCCCGCAGGAGGACATTCCAAGCGTTCACCACCCTCTCCGTGAAGAAATACTTCCTGACATCTTTCCTGAGTCTGCCCCCCTTCAATCTCATTTCATGTCCTCTCGTTCTACTGCCTTCCCATCTCCGGAAAAGATTCGTTTGCGGATTAATACCTTTCAAATATTTGAACGTCTGTATCATATCAGAGTTAGACTCTGCAACTCGTTGCCGGAGAATGTAGTGACAGCAGCTGGCCTTACGGAATTTAAAGGGGGTTTGGACAGATTCCTGAAGGAAAAGTCCATTGAACATTATTACATTTTGGGGGGGGGGGGTTGCCAGGTTCTTGAAGCTGTCAGAGACAGGATGCTAGGCTTGATGGACCCTTGGTCTTTTCCCAGTATGACGGTGCTTATGTACTTATGCCACTATACCATTCCCTCCCTCACAGAGCTCAATAATTCAATATCCAACTCCGAGCTGTGTGTGGCATTGTAGTCCAACAGGCTCCCAGATCTTCTAGCATCCATTTGTTGAAGTCCCTCTAATAGTAAATTAAACATTGTCCTAAAAAGCTGAAAATAGGTGGGAAAATGTGGGGTACAAATGTAACAAATAAATAAATCAAAATAGTGAAATACCATTTGGCTAAGAACATCAAAGCTTGTTTCTCTCCTGGTTCTATTTAATTTTCTCGTTGGGGGGGGTAAAATTATACAAGTTTTTTGCACATAAAGCTCGTTTCACACACAAAAAGTGTGGATGCTTGGAATGCCCTCCCGCGGGAAGTGGTGGAGATGAAAATGGTAACGGAATTAAAAAATACGTGGGATAAACATAAAGGAATCCTGTTCAGAAGGAATGGATCCTCAGAAGTTTAGCAGAGATTGGGTGGCAGAGCCGATGGTGGTGGGGGGGGGGGGGGGGGCGCGGCTGGTGGTTGGGAGGCGGGGCTAGTGCTGGGCAGACTTCTACGGTCTGTGCCGTGAGGATGGCAGATACTAAATCAAGGTCAGGTATACACAAAAGGTAGCGCATATGAGTTTATCTTGTTGGGCAGACTGGATGGACCGTGCAGGTCTTTTTCTGCCGTCATCTATTATGTTACTATGTAAAAAGAATACTGTAGGTTAGGCGCACTCGCTTATATGATGTACGTGGGCATGCCTCTTCTTTGCCAGCTTTCCTCTGCATTCAGAACCACATGCGGCCCAATAGTCTTGCGAAACGCTCCAGCCTTGCCTGCAGCGAACAGACGGAAAAAGGAGAAGGCCAGAGCAGCAACCGCACTGCTTGCCGACTCCTGCCGGATGGAGAGGGGATTAAATTTTAATGAAGGGGAATATTGGGGGGGAAATGATACTTCACAAGAAGTGGGATAGTGACTAACATACTGGTATTCATATATTTGTGGAGATTTTAATTCGTACTTCAGTGGGGCCCAATGATATCGTCTGTCTGGGATCCATGATAAGGATTAATCCTGCTTTACTTACGGCAGAGTACTGGCGCTCGACCGCTGCAATATTTATTATTTATTTATTTATTTGTTGCATTTGTATCCCACATTTTCCCACCTCTTTGCAGGCTCAATGTGGCTTACAATACGTAATGAATAGTGGAAATATATGAGAAAATATCCATTTAGTACCGTATTTTTCGGACTATAAGACGCACTTTTTTCCCCCCAAAGTTGGGAGGAAAATGGGGGGTGCGTCTTATAGTCCGAAGGTAGAGATTTCCCTCCCTCCGAGTTCGGGATCACCCTCCCCCCCGGCCCTGTCACCACTTCTCCCTACTCACGCGATCTTCCCTGGTGGTCTAGTGACGTCGGGGCAGGAAAGAGCCCCCTGTTTCCTGCCCAGCGCGCTGCTCTCCATCCTCCTGTATGCAGCCTGACGGTCTCGGCGAGATTCAAAATGGCCACCGAGACTTCAATTCTCTGCGGCCATTTTGAATCTCGCCGAGACCGTCAGGCAGCAATGCATACAGGAGGATGGAGAGCAGCGCGCTGGGTAGGAAAGAGGGGGCTCTTTCCTGCCCCGACGTCACTAGACCACCAGGGAAGATCGCGTGAGTAGGGAGAAGTGGTGACAGGACCGGGGGGAGGGCGATCCCAAACTCGGAGGGAGGGATTCGGACAAGACGCACCGGAGCACCTAGATTTTAGAGGAGGGAAAAAGCTAATTTTTTTTTTTCCTATTTCCCTCCTCTAAAACCTAGGTGCATCTTATGGTCCGGTGCGTCTTATAGTCCGAAAAATACGGTAATATCAGAAGGATCTTGGGTAACATGATAATGAAAAAACATGGAAGTAGTTTGGCAAGCAAGTATTGTAAAGGCAGTTCTGGATATGTGTACAGGAGTTCATATTTGTTGATCCTTGTTGTATGCCTTGTTAAAGAGATGGGTCTTCAGTAGAATTCGGAAGTTAGCTAGTTCATAAATCGTTTTTAAGTTGCGCGGCAGCGCGTTCCAGAATTGTGCGCTCAGGTAGGAAAAGGTTGACGCATGCGTTAATTTGTATTTTAGACCTTTACAGTTGGGGAAGTGATGATTAAGGAATGTGCGGGATGGTTTTTTTTTTTAGCATTCCTGGGTGGTAAGTCTATCCGATCTGACATGTAGGCTGGTGCGTCTCCGTGAATAGTTTTTATGAACTAGGGTGCATATTTAGCTGGGCCCTGCAGTTTTCTCCTGTTTTTTGACCTTCCAGCTTCATCGGAACCAGCCTCTATACTGGAACTCCTACACCATAAACCTTCAGTCGCAAGTATGGAGGCTTTCATCGCTATTTCTAATCTCCTTCCTCTCTAGCCCAGCCAATACAAAGACAGAAGAGGTTCCTCACCAGACTGGCAGCAAGCAGTAGGGGACTGGTTTTTTTCTTCCTTAGCAAAGGTCCTAAAGCAGATCCAGCTGCAGATGGATTTCCCATGGGTTCTAGGTCAGTTCCCACCCATAACCCCCAAAACACACTAGGACACCCTCAACCCCCCCCCCCAACATTATTTTTTTTTACACATCCCTTTCCCCTTCCAGACATGCAGATCATGTGGAGGGGGGGGCAATACCTCCCACATCCCCCAAACTAGGTTTCAACATAATTCAGCCCCTCAAAATGACACATTGATTACGATTTATAACAAACTAGGAAAAAATGCCCGTTTCTGAGCGGAATGAAACGGGCGCTAGCAAGGGGCCCCCTCCCTCCGTCCCTCGAAGCTACTTGCCTTGTTCGCTGTGGGCCGTTTCGGCCCTCGAGTGTCAATAGCTCCGCCCTCGACGTCATGACGTTTTGACGCGTTATGACGTTTTGACGCGAGAGGGCGGTGCAGACACTCCAGGGTACACCGGATATCTTGGGCGCCTCAACTTCCCTGGAGGCTTCAGAACGTTGGGGTTGCCTTTTATATATATAGATTACTACTCTACCTATGAAAAGCTATTCCGTTATCCGTCCTTTGTGTACATTCGTATGCTGCTCTAACTTACTTGTTTCAGATGCTGTAAAAAAAAAAAAAAAAAGCAAGTTATGGGACCAGATACAAGAAAAAGGCTACAGGCTAAGGAGAGTGGGAAATGTCTGGGGGGGGGGGGGGGGGGGAAGAGACAGAGTCCATGTGGGAATTGTCCTAGGTGGAAAGTCGCCTGATACCTTCCCACCTGAGTTATAGGGAAAGCCCTAGTTACTATGTTTTCAAGATCAATTTGTTAATACATGATTTTGATTTGATCGCAATTAACACTGCTCCAAGATATCTGAAGAGGAAACAAAATTGTGCTCCGTTCTGGCATGGCAGCGGGAAAGGTCTACTCTTCTAAGTGGCAAACAGAAGACAGAATCCACGGGCATCCATGGCAGGATCCCTTCAGAGGAAACTGAATACTTCCACTGCCTCAGCCAGCCGGAAGCAGCAGCATTTACTAGCTACAGAAACCAACTCACTTGTGCAGCACGGATTCACCAACTGCTTGTGTTGCAATAAACCTCTTTAATGGCTACTAATAGCATTGAAGACATTTCTCAATCCTCAAAGTCATTCCACAAACAAACAGTGTACAGTACACTTCAACGCAATATATCAATAAGCAGAAAGAAAATCCACAAACCACAGAGTCAGCCACCGTGTAATGCTTGCTTGCTTCATGCCAAGCCCAGGCCATCTCAAATTTAAGTGCATAATCGCTTTACCATTTCCTTTTGCTCTTAAAACCCACCCCACCCCCACCCTGCTTTCAAACTGAACACCACAGGCTTCACCAGAGAACAAATCCAGCCACTACTGAACACTTTAATTGGTTCTGAACTGATAGAGAGTTAACCCTGTACTTCCTACGATAACATTCAATTATTACTAATGGTTTTTGATAATAAAACCTTTTATAATGCCTGGGGGTAGGGTGGGGGGGGGGAAGGGAATCCCATATCGGTGGTTGTTAATCAAGTTTCCTAAACATAATTATTTCAAAGAATGGAAGCGCTGTCTCTGTATCTAATCAGGAGATGGCATTATAGCCCTAAAACGTAATTTGCCGTGCTTTATGATCACCAGGCAGGACTATGCCATAAACCAGATCCATGCTGCAGTCTTCCAAAACGAGCAGCTGTTTCCTTTGTTAAGTCAGCTGGAAAGGAACGCTCTGCAGATTTCTGGGTTACTCCTGATAGAGTTCAAGGCTGATCTCCCCCCCCTCCCCCCCAAGTGGCCATGTTACATTAAGCTGAAATTCCCAATGTCAATATCCGCTTACCCTCATACCCTCCTGTGGTCCGAATCGAACCCACCCGCTGGCTCCAATAAGGGAGTAGATCTCTTATCACAACTGGCAGAACTGTGACGCTCTACAGAGTTCAAAGCTGTACAGTTACACATCCTGTACGTTTTAGGCTCGTTTCACATAAATGTGTTAGCATCTGTTGCAGAGGGTGGATGGGTCGGTCTGTCTGTACATATAAGAAACAAATTTAGAGTAGAAAAGTACAAATAAAAAACAGAGCACGGAGTGGCGAGGAGAATAGTAGCAGGGAGACCAGGCTCCACCGCTGAAGATGTACAGCAGCCTGCAGTGCAACGGCAGGAAGCCTGGGGCCTGTCACTGGAAGTTGAAAGGAGCCAAGAAAAATCAGTAAATTCAAGGGGGAGAGAAATATTAATACTATTTATTTCTATAGCACCACTAGATGTACATAAGAGATGGTCCCTGCTCGATAGAGCTTACAATCTATTCAAGACAGACAAACAGGATATTATAATGGATTGCGGGGGGGGGGGGGGGGTCATTTATTATGGGAATGATTTAAATAACATGGGTATTAAATAGACAAAACAAAAGGGTTAAAATTTAAAAACAGCCCAAAAAGGTGAGCTTTTAGCCTGGACCTGAACAGGGCCACAGACTGAGCACGACATACCGATTCAGGAAGTCTATTCCAGCTATAAGGCAGGCGCGTGGCTATACCTCAGATTTTAGGGGGGTCCTGAGCCCAAGATAGGAGGGAAGCACAAAAGTTTCCCCTTCCCACACCCATATGCACATACCTGAGCTGGCAGGGGGTTCCCAAGCCCCGCCAGCGGAAGCCCTCCTCCTCACAAAGCCAGGCAGTTGACTGCACTTTTCCTGGGCCACGGCTGCTGCTGCACCAGCTGAACACCCTCCACCCCCCCACCCAGGCATGCACATGCTTGTTTTTTTTTTATTTTTTTGTAAAACTGAGCCATGCACAAGGTAAGCCCTCCCCTTGTGCATGAGACAAATCAAGCATGCGCAGGAGGCGAGGCCTCCCTCGTGCACGCTCAGTGTCAAAAGAAAACCAAGCATCTGGGAAGAGGGCAGCTTCCACTGGCAGGGCTTGGGAACCTCCACCAATCAAAGCAGCAGACTGCGCCTCAATTATGGGAGGGGGGGCCTAGGCCCCCAAGCCCCTCTCCCCATGGCTACACCACTGGCATACAGTGCAGCATGATGGAAGGAACAGAGTCTGGAGTCGGCAGCTGAGGACAAGGGCACAGAAAAGAGCGATGGACCAGATGAAACGGGTTCCCAAAGAGGGGTAAAGGGAGAGATGAGAGAGACTGAGCAGCTGCAGAATTAATGCACTGGTAGGTCAGTAGAGAACTTAAACTGATAGGGAGGAGAGGTGTTATGTTGCAGTCATAGGAGCCGACTCTGTGGGTGCTTGAGCACCCCCAATATTGAGAAAATTCCTTGTATGTGTCCAGGGAGGGGTTATTTCCATTGGGATTAGCACCCCCAATAATTTTGAAAAGTTGGCTCCTATGGTTGCAGTAGTCAAAGAGGGAGGTGATGGACATGTGGATAAGGGCTTTGGTGGTATTCAGAAAGGAGGGGTCAGATTTTGGTGATGTTTTAGCAGTCTGCTAAATGGGGGGGGGGGGGGGTAGGAGGGAGGGAGAGAGAGAGAGAGAGAGAGAGAGAGAGATCGAGATCAAAGGACCCAAGGTTACAAGCTGAGCAGACAAGGAAGATGACAGTGTGGGGAAGAACTGCCCTTATATATGCCAACCCCAGTTCCCAACCGCCTGCACAGCCCACCCGCCCCACTCTTTCATATCACACACACAAACCTAGACCCTTCCCATACCACACCACTCATACCTCTCCTGTCTTCCCTTCCCAACTAGTCAACCGCTGCCAGCCTACTTGTATCATGCATCTTCCCACTCAGTTCAGTTCCACAGACAGACAGATATGGCCGAGTCTGCAAACATAAGAAATGCACCACTGTATCATACCGCAAGTGTACGGTTTCAAACTGCTTATTCTTGGTTGCTGTTATCTCTCCATCTGTCCTCTCCTTTCATCTTCAAATCAACCTCATCTCCCTTCCAGCAGCTCTGGAAAACCCCTGCCCTTTGTGCCAGCCTGCCAGCCTTCGGCGTGACAGAGGCAGGCAGTCATCTTCCCCATTTCACAGACCCAAGCACGCTACCTCCAAAAGGGTGCCAAGGTCCAAACAGCCCTGACGGATGAGGAATTTGAACCCAGAATTCTCATACCACATCACAGAACTCATCCATCTGGACAGGTTGGGCCTTAGCACCCGTGGAGGTGGCGTACTCGGGTCCACATACTGCCATTTAGAACTTCCCTATGAGGAAAGGCTAAAGCGGCTAGGGCTCTTCAGCATGGAGAAAAGGCGGCTGAGGGGAGATATGATAGAGGCCTATAAGATAATGAGAAGAATGGAACGGGTAGACACCTGAAAACGGTCCATGAACTGGCCAATTTCCGCAAACTACTGAAAACCTATCTCTTTGAAAAGATATATCACTAAGATCAACATGTGTATCTGCACAATCTCTAATATAGATAGGAATGTCTCATAACGTCTTTTGCTGTAATACAACCATGTACTTCACCACCATGTAACCCAATCTCTCTATAAACCAAATATATATTTTCTATTTTCTATTTCCAATATCCACAATGAATTGTAAGCCACATTGAGCCTGCAAAGAGGTGGGATAATGTGGGATACAAATGCAAAAAATAAATAGACGTGAAGCATCGGTTTACGCTTTCCAAAAATACTAGGACTAGGGGGCATGTGATGAAGCTACAATGTAGTAAATTTAAAACAAATCGGAGAAAATATTTCTTCACTCAACGTGTAATTAAACTCTGGAATTCGTTGCCAGAGAATGTGATAAAGGCGGTTAGCTTAGCGGAATTTTAAAAAGGTTTGGACGGCTTCCTAAAGGAAAAGTCCATAGACCATTATTAAATGGGGAAAATTCACTATTTCTGGGATAAGCAGTATAAAATGTTTTGTACTTTTTTGGAATCTTGCCAGGTATTTGTGACCTGGATTGGCCACAGTTGCAAACAGGATGCTGGGCTTGATGGACCTTTGGTCTTTCCCAGTATGGCAATACTTATGTACTGAAAAAGGTGTGAGCGACATCCAAATAAATAAATAAATAAAGTGTTGAATGCTACTGAAATATCAAATGAGCCCCACAATCGAACCCATCTCTGATAGCATCAATAAATGATAGTAACAGAGTTTCAGTATCATGTAGTCTGCAAAAACCAAACTGATTCATGGCCAGAATATCTTGCACATAAATTGCCTTTATAGATATTAGTGTTTAGGTCCATATTTACACGCTTAACTGTAGGTGCGCACACTTACGCCGGCTCAATAGCTGATGTTGGGAACGTAACTGACAGGATTCTATAACTTCAGTACATAAAGGGCATGGCCCCGACTTGCACATGTCCCTCCCACATCCACACACCCCTCCCCCTTTAAGTTGTGCATTAAGGGGCCCTTTTACTCAACGCGGGTGTCGGCAGTAGTTCCACCCCCAGTGTGACGGTAAGTGCTCCCCCCCCCCCCCCGAAATGGCCATGCAGCCGACAAGTGCTAACTTACTGAACGGCCATTTCATTTTGGGTTATTTTTACTCGCTGTGGTAAAAGGGGCCCTGGCGAGCGGCAAAAATAACCTCTGACGCTAGCGCAGAGCCCCTTTTACCACAGTTTAATAAAAGGACCCCTACGGTTGTACAACCCCAGCTAAGTGCTGTTACGCACATAATTACAAATCAGGGTCAATTAACTCCAATTATAGGCAATGATTAACACAAATTAGCACCTAATTTAACAATAAGTTACATGCATAACTGGCAGTATTCTTTTTTTCTCATTTAATTTTTATTAAAGAATCAATATACATAGCAAAACAGGGAGAAAACAGTAGAACAATTGAAAAAAGAAAAAAAAAACAATATCACCCCCATCCTCCTCTATGGCAAAGGACCACAAAAGGAAGAGTCTAAATAGTAATGGAAAAAAGTCCACAAGTGCCCTAGTTTATCCACTTGGTTCCACTTCAGAGCTGTCAGATGTTCAATAATGAACACAAAGTGTAAACGCTGGTGCTAACACCCCACGGACAGGAGACCACAAGTCACAGAACATAAGAGTAGCCATACTGGGTCAGATCAATGGTCCATCTAGCCCAGTATCCTGTTTTCCAAACAGTGGCCAAGCCAGGTCACAAGTACCGGGCAGAAACCCAAACTGTGGCAACATTCCAAGTAGAGCCCCCAAAGAACAGCAAGATTCTGGAATTCTAAAGAGTGACAAGATTCCATGCAGAATCTCAAAGAGTAGCAACATTCCAAGTAGAACCCCAAAGAACAGCAAGATTCTGGAATTCTAAAGAGTGACAAGATTCCATGCAGAATCTCAAAGAGTAGCAACATTCCAAGTAGAACCCCAAAGAACAGCAAGATTCTGGAATTCTAAAGAGTGACAAGATTCCATGCAGAATCTCAAAGAGTAGCAACATTCCATGTAGAACCCCAAAGAACAGCAAGATTCTGGAATTCTAAAGAGTGACAAGATTCCATGCAGAATCTCAAAGAGTAGCAACATTCCATGTAGAACCCCAAAGAATAGCAAGATTCCGGAATCCTAAAGAGTGACAAGATTCCATGCAGAATCTCAAAGAGTAGCAACATTCCATGTAGAACCCCAAAGAATAGCAAGATTCCGGAATCCTAGTGACAAGATTCCATGCAGAATCTCAAAGAGTAGTAACATTCCGGAATCCTAAAGAGTGACAAGATTCCATGCAGAATCTCAAAGAGTAGTAACAGTCCAAGTAGAACCCCAAAGAATAGCAAGATTCCGGAATCCTAAAGAGTGACAAGATTCCATGCAGAATCTCAAAGAGTAGTAACATTCCGGAATCCTAAAGAGTGACAAGATTCCATGCAGAATCTCAAAGAGTATCAACATTCCAAGCAGAACCCCAAAGAATAGCAAGATTCTGGAAACTTAAAGAGTGACAAGATTCCATACTACAAACTCCAGGGCAAGCAGTTGCTTCCCATGTCTGTCTCAATAGCAGACTATGAACTTCTCCTCCAGGAATTTGTCCAAACCTTTTTTAAACCCAGATACACTAACAGCTATTACCACCTCCTCTTGCAAAGAGTTCCAGAGCATAACTATTCGTTGAGTGAAAAAATATTTCCTCCTATTTCCATGTAACTTTCTAGAATGTCCCCTAGTGTTTGTACTTTTGGAACGAGTAAAAAAAAAAAATTGATTTACTTCTACACCACTCAGGATTTTGTAGACCTCGTCCGTCTCTTTTCCAAGCTGAAGAGCCCTAACCTCTTTAGCCTTTCCTCATACGAGAGGTGTTCCATCCCCTTTATCATTTTGGTCGCTCTTCTTTGAACCTTTTCTAATTCCGCTATATCTTTTTTGAGATACGGCGACCAGAACTGAACGCGATACTCAAGGTGTGGATACACCATGGAGTGATACAAAGGCATTATAGTATTTTTGGTGTTATTCAGCATATATTCCACATTTCAGAATCTTGCAGACAGATGAATCAAGGCCTGGAGGACAGCAATTTAATAAACACAGCTCCTTACTATAAGAAAAAGACATGCCCAGTATCCTGTCCAGTTCCCCCTGAAGAGAAGACAAGAAGTTTGATACCACTGGACAGTCCCACTACGTATGCAGCAAGGGTCAAGGCATGCCAGAAATCCTCCGGGAGCTCTGGGTAGCCGCAAACCCTCCGATATGAAGCTACAATGGTGTAATGTATCACTGCAAAAAAAAAAAAAAAAAGTTTCAAAGCATTCTCTAAAGGGTCCTTTTACTAAGCCTCAGCAAGGAGTGGCCTGCGGTAGTGAGAGCGTGTGTTTTTGGCGCACGCTGGGCCAGTTTTTACCGTGTCTGGGAAAAAGGGCCTTTTTTCCAATAGCCTGAGAAAAGGGCCTGTAGTAAAATTGAAACCAGTGTGCCCCTATTTACGGCCTGAGCCCTTAACGCCACCCATTGATCTAGCGGTAAGGGCTCACGTGCTACACGCCAACTCCCAATTAACACCGGAAACACCACGCGTGGTAGGAAATAAAAATATAATTTGTCCCGGCAGTATAGGCACATGCCAAATCCAAAATTACCACCAGGGGGGTGCGCCAGCCTGGCCGTAGTCTTTTTATGGCGAGCGCTGCACGCATGTAGAGCCAACTGCGCCTCTGTAAAAGGACCTCTAAGTCCGACGGATACTGATAAAAGAATGAGATGCCCATACCATGTTGTCCCACTGTTGATCAGTAAAGTTGAGAGACGGCTCTGATGACCAAGCTGACATGTATGGTAGTAATTTATTTATTTATTTATTTATTTGTTGCATTTGTATCCCACCTTATCCCACCTCTTTGCAGGCTCAAAGTGGCTTACAATACATCATGAGTAGTGGAAGAATGTTAGTAATAGAAACATTTAGTATTGCATGATCTTGGTCGGCATGATGATAAAGTGAATGATACATACCTGTAGCAGGTGTTCTCCGAGGACAGCAGGCTGATTGTTCTCACGACTGGGTGACGTCCACGGCAGCCCCCACCAACCGGAAAAAAGCTTCGCGAGACGGTCGGCACGCAGGGCACGCCCACCGCGCATGCGCGGCCGTCTTCCCGCCCGTGCGTGACCGCTCCCGCCAGTTGAATGACTAGCAAAAGATGAAACACACAACTCCAAAGGGGAGGAGGGAGGGTAGGTGAGAACAATCAGCCTGCTGTCCTCGGAGAACACCTGCTACAGGTATGTATCATTCACTTTCTCCGAGGACAAGCAGGCTGCTTGTTCTCACGACTGGGGTATCCCTAGCTTTCAGGCTCACTCAAAACAAGAACCCAGGTCAATTGAACCTCGCAACGGCGAGTGTACAACAGAAATTGACCTACGAAGAACAACTAACTGAGAGTGCAGCCTGACCAGAATAAATTCGGGTCCTGGAGGGTGGAGTTGGATTTACACCCCAAACAGATTCTGCAGCACCGACTGCCCGAACCGACTGTCGCGTCGGGTATCCTGCTGGAGGCAGTAATGTGATGTGAATGTGTGGACAGATGACCACGTCGCAGCCTTGCAAATCTCTTCAATAGTGGCTGACTTCAAGTGGGCCACTGACGCTGCCATGGCTCTGACACTATGAGCCGTGACATGACCCTCAAGAGCCAGCCCAGCCTGGGCGTAAGTGAAGGAAATGCAATCTGCTAGCCAATTGGAGATGGTGCGTTTCCCGACAGCGACCCCTAGCCTGTTAGGGTCGAAAGAAACAAACAATTGGGCGGACTGTCTGTGGGGCTGTGTCCGCTCCAAGTAGAAGGCCAATGCTCTCTTGCAGTCCAATGTGTGCAACTGACGTTCAGCAGGGCGGGTATGCGGCCTGGGGAAGAAAGTTGGCAAGACAATTGACTGGTTAAGATGGAACTCCGACACCACCTTCGGCAGGAACTTTGGGTGGGTGCGGAGCACTACTCTGTTGTGATGAAATTTGGTATACGGAGCATGAGCTACCAGGGCTTGAAGCTCACTGACCCTACGAGCTGAAGTAACTGCCACCAAGAAAATGACCTTCCAGGTCAAGTACTTCAGATGGCAGGAATTCAGTGGCTCAAAAGGAGGTTTCATCAGCTGGGTGAGGACGACGTTGAGATCCCATGACACTGTAGGAGGCTTGATAGGGGGCTTTGACAAAAGCAAACCTCTCATGAATCGAACGACTAAAGGCTCTCCAGAGATGGCTTTACCTTCCACACGATAATGGTAAGCACTAATAGCACTAAGGTGATTCCTTACTGAGTTGGTCTTGAGGCCAGACTCTGATAAGTGCAGAAGGTATTCAAGCAGGTTCTGTGCAGGGCAAGAACGAGGTTCTAGGGCCTTGCTCTCACACCAAACGACAAACCTCAACCACTTGAAAAAGTAACTCTTTTTAGTGGAATCCTTCCTAGAGGCAAGCAAGACCCGGGAGACACCCTCAGACAGACCCAACGCAGCGAAGTCTACGCCCTCAACATCCAGGCCGTGAGAGCCAGGGATTGAAGGTTGGGGTGCAGCAACGCTCCGTCGTTCTGCGAAATGAGAGTCGGAAAACACTCCAATCTCCACGGTTCTTCTGAGGACAACTCCAGAAGAAGAGGGAACCAGATCTGACGGGGCCAAAAGGGCGCTATCAGAATCATGGTGCCGCGGTCTTGCTTGAGCTTCAGTAAGGTCTTCCCCACCAAAGGTATGGGAGGATAAGCATACAGGAGGCCGGTCCCCCAATGAAGGAGAAAGGCGTCAGACGCTAGCCTGCCGTGTGCCTGAAGTCTGGAACAGAACAGAGGCAGCTTGTGGTTGGTCTGAGAGGCGAAAAGGTCCACCGAGGGGGTGCCCCACGCTCGGAAGATCTTGCGTACCACTCTGGAATGGAGCGACCACTCGTGCGGTTGCATGACTCTGCTTAGTCTGTCGGCCAGACTGTTGTTTACGCCTGCCAGGTACGTGGCTTGGAGGAGCATGCCGAACCGACACGCCCAACGCCACATCCCGACGGCCTCCTGACACAGGGGGCGAGATCCGGTGCCCCCCTGCTTGTTGACGTAATACATTGCAACCTGATTGTCTGTCCAAATTTGGATAATTTGGCAGGACAGCCGATCTCTGAAAGCCTTCAGTGCGTTCCAGATCGCTCGGAGCTCCAGGAGGTTGATCTGCAGATCCTTTTCCTGGAGGGACCACAGACCCTGGGTGTGAAGCCCATCGACATGGGCTCCCCACCCCAGGCGAGATGCATCCGTCGTCAGCACTTTCGTGGGCTGCGGAATTTGGAATGGACGTCCCAGGGTCAAATTGGTCCGGATGGTCCACCAGAGCAGTGAAGTGCGGCAACTGGTGGAGAGGCGGATGACATCTTCTAGATTCCCGGTGGCTTGAAACCACTGGGAAGCTAGGGTCCATTGAGCAGATCTCATGTGAAGACGAGCCATGGGAGTCACATGAACTGTGGAGGCCATATGACCCAGAAGTCTCAACATCTGCCGAGCTGTGATCTGCTGAGACGCTCTGGTCTGCGAAGCCAGGGCCAAGAGATTGGTAGCCCTCGCTTCGGGAAGGTAGGCCTGAGCCGTCTGGGTATTCAGCAGCGCTCCTATGAATTCCAGAGACTGAGTAGGCTGGAGATGGGACTTTGGGTAATTTATCACAAACCCCAGCAGCTCCAGAAGTTGAATAGTGCACTGCATGGACCGGAGGGCTCCTGCCTCCGAGGTGCTCTTGACCAGCCAATCGTCGAGATATGGGAACACGTGCACTCCCAGCTTGCGTAGATACGCCGCCACCACCACGAGGCACTTTGTAAACACTCGTGGGGCAGAGGCGAGCCCAAAGGGCAGCACACAATACTGAAAGTGCCGTGCGCCCAGGCGGAATCTGAGATACTGTCTGTGAGCTGGCAGTATCGGGATGTGAGTGTATGCGTCCTTTAAATCCAGGGAACATAGCCAATCGTTTTTCTGAATCATTGGCAGAAGGGTGCCCAAGGAAAGCATCCTGAACTTTTCTTTGACCAGGAATTTGTTCAGGCCTCTCAGGTCTAGGATGGGACGCATCCCCCCTGTTTTCTTTTCCACAAGGAAGTACCTGGAATAGAATCCCTGCCCTTCCTGCCCGGGTGGTACGGGCTCGACCGCATTGGCGCTGAGAAGGGCGGAGAGTTCCTCTGCAAGTACCTGCTTGTGATGGGAGCTGAAAGACTGAGCTCCCGGAGGACAATTTGGAGGCAGGGAGGCCAAATTCAGGGCGTATCCGCACCGCACTATTTGGAGAACCCACTGGTCGGAGGTTAAGAGAGGCCACCTTTGGTGAAAAAATTTTAACCTCCCTCCGACCGGCAGATCGTCCGGTACGGACACTTGTAGGGCGGCTATGTTCCCGTGGATCCAGTCAAAAGCCCGTCCCCGGCTTTTGCTGTGGAGGCGCAGGGGGCTGCTTAGGCGCACGCTGTTGACGAGAACGAGCGCGCTGGGGCTGTCCCTGGGCCTGACGAGGCCTTCGGGCCGGCTGGTTGTACCTACGCTTCGCAAAAGAATAGGGTGCAGCCTGCCGGGCCCGGGAAAAACGTCCACCTGTGGAGGTGGATGCTGAAGGCGCCCGGTGGGAGAGCTTGTCGAGAGCGGTTTCCCGCTGATGCAGTTGGTTCACCATCTGCTCGACCTTCTCGCCAAAAATGTTATCCCCCCGGCAAGGGACGTCGGCCAGTCTCTGCTGGGTGCGGTTGTCCAGGTCAGAGGCACGCAGCCATGACAGCCTGCGCATCACTATACCTTGGGCCGCAGCACGAGATGCCACGTCACAGGTGTCATAGATACCCCTGGACAGGAACTTTCTGCACGCCTTCAGCTGCCTGACCACCTCCTGATAAGGCCTGGACTGCTCCGGCGGGAGCTTCTCGACCAGGTCCGCCAGTTGATGCACATAGGTCCGCATGTGGATGCTCATATAGAGCAGGTATGATTGGATGCGGGTCACGAGCATGGAGGATTGGTAGGCCTTCCTCCCAAACGAGTCCAGAGTGCGAGACTCCCGCCCCGGGGGCGCCGAGGCGGTATCCCTCGAACTCCGTGCCCTCTTGAGAGCAGAATCCACGACCGCTGAGTCATGGGGCAATTGTGGCCGCATTAGCTCTGGGTCAGAGTGGATCCTGTACTGGTACTCTGCTTTCTTGGGAATGGTGGGGTTAGTTAATGGTCGCACCCAGTTCCGAAGCAGCGTCACCTTAAGGACATTGTGCAGCGGCACCGTGGAGGACTCTCTAGGTGGTGATGGATAGTCGAGGACCTCGAGCATCTCGGCCCTCGGCTCTTCCACAGAGACCACGGGGAAGGGAATGCTGATAGACATATCCCGCACAAAGGAGGCAAAGGAGAGACTCTCAGGAGGTGAGAGCTTCCTCTCCGGTGAAGGCGTGGGGTCCGAGGGAAGGCCCGTAGACTCCTCTGAGGAGAAATATCTAGGGTCCTCCTCTTCCCCCCACGAGGCCTCATCCTCGGTATCGGACATAAGCTCATGTAGCTGAGTCCTGAACCGGGCCCGGCTCGACGTCGAGGCACCGAGGCCTCGGTGTCGTCGAGCGGTGGACTCCCGTGCCGGCGGGGACGAAGCTCCCTCCATCGACGTCGACGGGGACACCACCTGCGTGGCGGTCGAGACCGGCGCCGCAAGCGGCGGCGGTGTCGACGGCCCCGGCGCCGGGCTAGAGCTCGCCGGCGCCACAGTCATCGGCGCCGAGGGCGCAAGCACCCCCGGCGCCAGCACAGCCTGGCGCATCAGCCCTTCCAGGATCCCCGGAAGGATGGCTCTGAGGCACTCGTCCAGGCCCGCTGCCGAGAAAGGCGGTGGGGCCGGTAGGGGTGTCGGTGCCTGGATCTGGTGGGAGCCAGGAGACTGCACCGAGGTGCCGGGACCCTGTTGCGTCGGCACCTCTATCACCGACGGGGATCTCTCCTCTCGATGGAGACGCTTCGGCGTCGACTCCTCTCCGATGTGCATCGAGGGCGACCGGTGACGGCGTTTCTTATCCTTCTTCCGATGCCCGTCACCGGCGCCGGGAGGCATGGAGGAGGAGGATGACGATCCCCCTCGGTCTCGAGGAACCGGGTCAGACAGGGTTCGGTCCCGTGGGCCACGGGCTGAGGGAGTGACCGGGGCCGACTGCCCACGCGGCCTCTCACCTCTACCCTCACCGGAGGACCGGCGGGCCGACGGGACCTGTTCTCCTGGGGTCGATGCCATCGGTGCCGATGTCTCGGGCATCGATACCGGTACCGAAGGACCGGGCGTCGATACCGATGCCGTCGAGGTCGACGTCGAGGGGCCGGCGCAAGTTCCAAAAATACGGTCCCGTTGAACTTGCCTCGCAACCTGAGTCCGTTTCCGGAGACCGAGACACAGGGGACACGACTTGAAATTGTGCTCCGGCCCGAGGCACTGGAGGCACCAAGCGTGGGTGTCGGTCTGCGAGATGGGCCGGCCGCACCGACCACACTTTTTAAATCCACTCGGGACCTTCGAGGACATCGACGGAAAAATCGCGTCGGCGAAATTAAAGTCGTCGATGGTGGCGGAAATCACACCTCGAAAATGAAAAACGACCGTGCGGCCACCAGGCCGCAACGCAACGTCCCCGCTGGAAGCGAGGGAAAATGGGAGCGCGTGCTCCTTTTTTTTTTTTTTTTTAAAGAAAAGAAAAGTGGAGCGCGCGGCGATAAATTAAATATAAAAGAAAATAAAGAGGTTCGCGTAAACGCGACGGTTTTTCCGGGGCTGAAACAGAGAGAGCGGCACAGGCACGACTCTCTCCAGGCGCGGAAAAAAAGGAACTGGCGGGAGCGGTCGCGCACGGGCGGGAAGACGGCCGCGCATGCGCGGTGGGCGTGCCCTGCGTGCCGACCGTCCCGCGAAGCTTTTTTCCGGTTGGTGGGGGCTGCCGCGGACGTCACCCAGTCGTGAGAACAAGCAGCCTGCTTGTCCTCGGAGAATACAAAGTAGTAGTATACAAGCAGATTTTAGGAAACAGTTCTGAAATTAAATAGGCGAGTTGTGCATATTCACTTGGGTTGATCCTTTTGGTATGCTCTTTCAAAGAGATGGGTCGTCAGTAGTATGCGGAAGTTCGTTATTTCGTACTAGTAAAAAAAGGCCCGTTTCTGGAGCCAATGAAACGGGCGCTAGCAAGGCTTTCCTGTGGCTCCCCCCTCCCCCACCCATCGTCGATGTGGGTGAATTGCTCCACCTCCGCCCTCAACATCATAACGTTTGACGCGAGGGCGGTGAATTGCTCCGCCTCCGCTGTCAACGTCATAACGTTTGACGCGAGGGCGGGGCCCAGAGATTGTGATTTTCGAGGCTTCAGAGCTTCGAACATACGAACCTTGGCTTCAGTGACGTCAGCAGCCAATAGAACGTTGAGGGTGAGTTTTATATATATAGATATCAATTTCAAGTTGCGCGGCAGTACGTTCCATAACTGTGTGCTCAGGTAGGTGAAGTTTGACGCATGCATTAGTTTGTATTTCATTCCTTTGCAACTTGGGAAGTGCAGATCAAGGAATGTGCGGGATGATCTTTCGGCATTCCTAGGTGGTAGGTCTATTAAGTCAGACATGTAAGCTGGTGCGTCTCCATGGATAATTTTGTGAACTAGTGAACATATTTTGAATGTGATGCGTTCCTTAAGTGGGAGCCAGTGTAATTTTTCTCGTAAGGGCTTTGCACTTTCAAATTTTGGTTTGCCAAATATGAGTCTAGCTGCAGTGTTCTGGGCTGTCTGGAGTTTCTTGATTATTTGTTCTTTGCAACTACATTCTCAAACTATTTTGTAGAGAGCAGAAATCAACCCTCTAGAGAGAGTAGGCCACTCCCATAACTCTTCCAAGGGGTGGAGGTTTTGAAACATCACAGGTTTATATAGAGCTGTAGATAAACAGGGTCTGTACTACTCAAGGAAAACTCAGTGCTCAATAGTTCAAAGCAGGGGCGTAGCTAGGTAGGGCCACGGGGGCATGGGCCCCCACAGATTTAGTTTGGCCCCCTTCACTTTCAACGCCCCCCCCCCCCCCACCGCAACAAGGTGCCTTTGCTGGTGGGGGTTCCCCAACCCCCGCCAGTCTTAGTCTTCTTCAGTGCCGGTCTCCAGCGCATTTGCTCACTTCGCTGATCTGTACTGTGAGTCCTGACGTGCAGCACGTCCTGCACGTTTAAGTGGGAACGTGCAGGACCTTGCGGCGGCAGGGGAGGGTCGGCGGCTGGGTGAGGCGGGCTAAAATGTGCTCCCCCACCAAAGGTCTGGCTACGCCCCTGGTTCAAAAGACTTAAGATGGTCATTTGCATACAAGTGCGTAGGTAGAAACAACCCCTTAGCCCCCCCTCCCCAAAGAAGCCAGAGCCACCTCTGACCATGGCACGTTCCTTCCTAGTAGCAAGGATAAAGGAGTTAGCCAAGAGCATAACTGGCAGTATTTTGTAACCTGTGCACATAATTTTGCAAGCTAAAAGCAAAAATGAGTGTGTAAGATTATATGCCCTCCCGCGGGAGGCGGTGGAAACAAAAACAGTAACGGAATTCAAACATGTGTGGGATAAACATAAAGGAATCCTGTTCGGAAGGAATGGATCCTAAGGAGCTTAGCCGAGATTGGGTGGCAGAGCCGGTGGCGGGAGGCGGGGATGGTGCTGGGCAGACTTATACGGTCTGTGCCAGAGCCGGTGGTGGGAGGCGGGACTGGTGGTTGGGAGGTGGGGATAGTGCTGGGCAGACTTATACGGTCTGTGCCAGAACCGGTGGTGGGAGGCGGGGCTGGTGGTTGGGAGGCGGGGATAGTGCTGGGCAGACTTATACTGTCTGTGCCAGAACCGGTGGTGGGAGGCGGGGCTGGTGGTTGGGAGGCGGGGATAGGGCTGGGCAGACTTATACGGTCTGTGCCAGAGCCGGTGGTGGGAGGCGGGACTGGTGGTTGGGAGGTGGGGATAGTGCTGGGCAGACTTATACGGTCTGTGCCAGAACCGGTGGTGGGAGGCGGGGCTGGTGGTTGGGAGGCGGGGATAGTGCTGGGCAGACTTATACTGTCTGTGCCAGAACCGGTGGTGGGAGGCGGGGCTGGTGGTTGGGAGGCGGGGATAGGGCTGGGCAGACTTATACGGTCTGTGCCAGAGCCGGTGGTGGGAGGCGGGACTGGTGGTTGGGAGGTGGGGATAGTGCTGGGCAGACTTATACGGTCTGTGCCAGAGCCGGTGGTGGGAGGCGGGGCTGGTGGTTGGGAGGCGGGGCTGGTGGTTGGGAGGCGGGGATAGTGCTGGGCAGACTTACACGGTCTGTGCCCTGAAAAGGACAGGTACAAATCAAGGTAAGGTATACACAAAAAATAGCACATGTGAGTTTATCTTGTTGGGCAGACTGGATGGACCGTGCAGGTCTTTTTCTGCCGTCATCTACTATGTTACTATGTAAGAATTAGGGGGAATGTGCATAGTATTGAAAATGGAAAGAATACGGTGCATAGTTTTCCCATAGCCTAAGGAGTGGAGGAGTGGCTTAATGGTTAGTGAGTGGCCTGAGAACTAGGGAACAAGGTTCAATTCCCACTGCTGCTCCTTGTGACACTGGGCAAGTCACTTAACCCTCCATTGCCCCAGATACAAATTAAGTACTTGT
This sequence comes from Microcaecilia unicolor, assembly GCF_901765095.1. Taxonomy (NCBI): domain Eukaryota; kingdom Metazoa; phylum Chordata; class Amphibia; order Gymnophiona; family Siphonopidae; genus Microcaecilia; species Microcaecilia unicolor. Next base: position 22,975,076 of record NC_044039.1, read on the forward strand.
ATATAAAGTATAATCCACTTTGTAACCAGAAAAAGGCGGTATAACAAATCCATCCTCTTATCCCCTTTCTTCTTTTTTCTGGGTGCTGTTGAACCCCCCATGCTTACTTTTACCTAGGGAAAGGGTGGGCAATTTTCAGCTAGCCAGTTAACCCATGTAAATGGGTTTGGTTACTTGTCTTCTGTAAAGACAAGGCTCCCTATCACAGTACATTAAAAATATTTTTAGAGTTCCAGTTTAAAAAAAGAACTACATGCAGTTTCCAAAAATCACAACATCATACATATTAGTGATTACAGTAACTTTTTTTTTTTTAATTTCACGGCAGCCTTTCTGCGAATTCCACACACAAAGGATATAGCCAACAACAATCCGATACTACTCAACTCTCCAGTTCATTAAAGAAACAGAGAAATCCACAAGTCCATAAACTTTGCCACAATCAGGGAACACATGAAGGTGAGATACTAGCATTGGTGGGAAAGTGAAATCATTCACAGGATACATCAGAAAGAAATAGAGGTTTACCTGCAGATATGCCTCTTTAAAATAGTCTGGCCTACATGTAGGTTAAAATATGCACATAAATTTCCATGGACTCAGCAGAATAGCATACAACGGAGAGGGTCAGAGTACACAGTACAAGTAATCCAAAGAAAACAGCACAAAGGGCTCTCAATATTGGTACAACAGTATTTTACTGCTAACCCAACACAGGCCGTGTTTCGGCGTGATACAAGGCCTGCACCAGGGGTCAATTCAATGTGTCAGAATCAATCACATGAACTGGGCTCAAGAAACACAAAGAAAGTTTCATCAGGGAATGAAAACATCACAGACCGGACTCAGCAGAAACATGGTTGGGATGGGGTTAGCAATGGTTCCCAAATCTGATCCTGGAGGCATCCCAACCAGTCAGGTTTTCAGGATATCTACAACAAATCTTCATAAGAGGGATTTGCTTGCACTGCCTCCACTGCAAGCAAATCTCTCTCATGAAAATTCATTGCAGATATCCTGAAAACCTGACCGGCTGGGGTGCCTGAGACCAGGTTTGGGAACCACTGGGTTAGGGTTTTCACAAACACACATTTTATGAAATGTGTACAAAAGTTAAGCCAGGAAAGTGATGAACAAAATGTAAAACGTGTACTTTCTGTGGGGTAATTTCCAGAAGGGAAAGTATGAACAGACTTTTCTCCTGGAAATTGGTATAACTTATGTGCATACTTGAGCTAGGTGACATGTTACCTCCTGGACGGGGGATAAAGTCATCAATATAGGAGACTTTTTTTCCTCAAGAAATATAATTCAAGAAAACAGGCAGGTTGGAGAGGAGGGGGCAAAACAACTTTGTCGATATGGATAAGCCTACTGGGTCTCCAAAGCAGCTGAAACAGAGACAGAACGGGACATCTGGTTAGACTAAAGACTGAAACCTTGGAGGGAGATAATAAAACCAATGTGTCTCCTGGTTCTTGAGGATGCATTCACGTGGAATTAAAGGCAACATAAAAGCGTCACCAATCTGGGCTGATTGTCAAAATGAAGACTGCCTCCTCTCCATTTATCTTTACAACTGAAGAACTCTTTCTGCAGCTGTTGTAAGCAGCTAGCTGTACAATAAGGGTAGACGATATCTGAAGTAAAAAGATCTAAACCCAGGGCAACATTCTATTTCAGATCTCTCAAGGAATCAGACTTTTGGCCATTTTCACTCTCTTACAAAAGGGAAAGGTCAACGTTTTCAGACAAGGAGCAGATGATGGAGAAATTGTAAGAACTTCTGGAAAATGAATTAACCACAAACTTTAATTTCCTAAATGACATTCTCCAAATATTCAAGCTTAGTATACCAAAGAACATTGTTTCTGGCCAACACCAGCTAAACGGCTTCCAGCTTTTGGCCTTCATGAGCCTCAGCTTTTACTTTTAGGGTAAAGTGAGATGGTAGCTGTGTTATTCCACTTTTAAAGGTAATAAATAGAAATAAAAATAAACCAGAGAAAAGAAAATAAGATACCTTTTTTATTGGACTACTTAATACATTTTTGGATTAGTTTTCGAAGGTAGCCCTTCTTCATCACATCAGAAATAAGCAAATGTTGACAAACATCAGAATATATAAGTGAAACACAGAAGCATTCCAATGACACTGTCGCAGGAAGAGGGTGGGGTGGGGTAGGCGAGAGACGGGGAGAGATGGATAGTTGATAAGAGGGTGACAAAATTTTATGGTTTATAATGGGATAGAAAACCCAGATCTTTGCTAAGTCCTGTCCAGTGGGTGTCAAAATATATAACATGGAGGGGCATAATTGAACGAAAACGCCTATCTCCATGGGCGTTTATCTCCGAGAACGGGTCCGTGAAGGGGCGGACCGAACCGTATTTTGGGAAAAAATAGACGCCCATGTTTTATTCAACAATGTGTGAGCTGGGCGTTTTTGTTTTTCAGCGATAATGGAAAATGAAAGCGCCCAGCTCAAAAACGAATAAATCCAAGACATTTATTCGTGGGAGGGGCCAGGATTCGTAGTGCACTGGTCCCCCTCACATGCCAGGACATCAACCGGGCACCCTAGGGGGCACTTTTACAAAACCAAAAAAACAGGTAAAAGAGCTCCCAGGTGCATAGCACCCTTCCCTTGTGTGTTGAGCCCCCCAAATCCCCCTCAAAACCCACTGCCCACAAGTCTACACCATTACTATAGCCCTAAGGGGTGAAGGGGGGCACCTACATGTGGGTACAGTGGGTTTGGGGGGGTTGGAAGACTAATAAGCATTAAGCAGCACAATTGTAACAGGTAGGGGGGGATGGGCCTGGGTCCACCTGCCTGAAGTCCACTGCACCCCCTAACAACTGCTCCAGTGACCTGCATACTGCTGCCAGGGAGCTGGGTATGACATTTGAGGGTGAAAATAAAAAGTTGTGAAACATCATTTTTTTGTGGTGGGAGGGGGTTAGTGACCACTGGGGGAGTCAGGGGAGGTCATCCCCGATTCCCTCCAGTGGTCATCTGGTCATTTAGGGCACTTTTTGGGACCTTATTCGTGAAAAAACAGGGTCCAGGAAAAGTGTCCTAAATTCTAGCTAAAAACGCATACTTTTTTCCCATTATCGGTGAAATGCGCCCATCTTTGTTCGGCAGATAACCACGCCCCAGTTCCGCCTTCGCCACACCTCTGACACGCCCCCATCAACTTTGTCCGCATCCGCGACGGAGTGCAGTTGAAAACGTCCAAAAATCGGCTTTCGATTATACCGCTTTATTCGTTTTTGTGAGATAAACGTCCATCTCCCGATTTAGGTCGGAACTTGGGCGTTTTTCTCGTTCGATTATAAGCAGGATAGTAACATAGTAGATGACGGCAGAAAAAGACCTACACGGTCCATCCAGTCTGCCCAAGATAAACTCATATGTGTATACCTTACCTTGATTTGTACCTGTCTTTTTCAGGGCACAGACCGTATAAGTCTGCCCAGCAGTATTCCCCGCCTCCCAACCACCAGTCCCGTCTCCCATCACCAGCTCTGGCACAGACCGTATAAGTCTGCCCTCCACTATCCACACCTCCCAACCACCAACCCCTCTTCCCCCCACCTGCTCCGCCACCCAATTTTAGCTAAGGTTCTGAGGATCCATTCCTTCTGCACAGGATTCCTTTATGCATATCCCACGCATGTTTGAATTCCGTTACCGTTTTCATCTCCACCACCTCCCGCGGGAGGGCAATCCAAGCATCCACCACCCTCATTTTGATTCCAAACGGTCTTATATTCCTGGATTGTCTTAAAGTTTCCTGTTATTATTCTCACCATAAAATCAGTGATGCAGTGTTCTGGTTTGCATCAAGCTCAAATGAGAAAATAAAACTGCGTCCAGCTTAGCCTAAATTTGTTGAATTTATTCACACAAGGCCAGATGAGGTCCAACAATTGCTTCCCAAACGATATGAAATATTTAGGTGTCTCAGGGCGTTTAAACATTGACTATGCCTTCTCATTAGCTTTCCCCTCACTACAGCCAGCAAACTCTCTTCTCCTCAAAGCTCAGACTTGAGCTGTCCCTGGTACTTGTCCCACTACAATTTTCCATTTGAGTCCCACTGAGCTTCCAAGTGCTCCTGTCAAATTCAAACCATCTCCTTGGCTGTCACTACCTTTGTGGTCTCCCTCAGCAGCTGCTGCCAATGTATCAGGACCACAGAAGTCATCTCAATTGGCCTGGCAGGAGGAACTTACTCTTCAGCTGAAAAGCTGGAGAAGAACAGCTCAGCACTCTCAGAACGCTGTGCTCCTCCAAACAGGATATGTATGAGATTACTGATCAGATTATAAGATTTACGAATATTTTTTTTTCTACAATCTTATCTTCTTTGGCTGGTCTCAGTTGGTTTCTGGTTCTACTCATATTTTAGGTCACAATCTTGACCTGATTTTTGTTCATGATCAAATTGCCCGGTTACATCCAGTTGACAAATTCTCTTGGCTCAAGCCCTCGACGTCTCTTTGCCACACTGAACTCTCTCCTCAAAGTGCCTTCACCTCCAACCCCCTCTTCACTTTCCCCCCAGACTCTGGCTGAGTTCTTTCATGATAAGGTTCACAAGATTAAACTTGAATTGTCAACCAGGTCACCTCCACCTCTCCTTCCCTTAGTCCATTCTCTCAACCCTCCAACCCCTGCCTCCTTTTCTGAAATCACTGAAGAGGAAACTACACATCTTCTTTCCTCCTCGAAATGAACTACCTGTTCCTCTGATCCTATTCCCACCCATCTACTTAACACTATCTCTCCAACTGTCATCCCTTTTATCTGTCATATCCTCAACCTTTCACTTTCCACTGTGACTGTTCCTGATATCTTCAAACATGCCGTAGTCACACCACTCCTTAAAAAAACCTTCATTGGATCCTATCTCCCTCCTCCCTTTCCTATCCAAGATACTTGAATGTGCTATTCACCACCGTTGCCTTGACTTTCTTTCATCTCAAGCTATTCTTGATCCAAGTCAATCTGGCTTTCGCCCCCTTCATTCAACTGAAACAACGCTTGCTAAAGTCTCCAATGATCTGTTACTGTCCAGATCCAAAGGTCTCTATTCTATCCTCATCCTTCTCAATCTTTCTGCTGCTTTTTACACTGTTGATCACAGCCCACTCCTTGATACACTGTCCTCACTTGGATTTCAGGGCTCTGTTCTTTCCTGGTTTTCTTCTTATCTCTCCCAGCGTACCTTTAGTGTATACTGTAGTGGATCCTCCTCTACTTCTATCTGTCAGTTGGTGTACCTCAGGGATCTGTCCTGGGACCTCTTCTTTTCTCCATCTATACTTCTTCCCTTGGTACTCTGATCTCATCCCATGGTTTTCAGTATCATCTGTACGCTGATGACTCCCAGATCTACCTCTCCACACCAGAAATCTCAGCTGAAATCCAGGCCAAAGTATCAGCCTGCCTGTCTGACATTGCAGCCTGGATGTCTCAGCGCCATCTGAAACTAAACATGACCAAGACTGAGCTTCTTATCTTTCCCCCTAAACCAACCTCTCCTCTTCCCCCCATTCTCTATTTCTATGGATAACACTCTCATCCTTCCTGTCTCATCATCTCGTAACCTTGGGGTCATCTTTGACTCCTCCCTCTCCTTCTCTGCACATATTCAGCAGACTGCTAAAACCTGTCGTTTCTTTCTCTATAATATCAGCAAAATTTGCCCTTTCCTTTCTGAGCACACTACCAGAACCCTCATCCACACTCTCATCACCTCTCGCTTAGACTATTGCAACTTGCTTCTCACAGGTCTCCCACTTAGCCATCTCTCTTCTCTTCAATCTGTTCAAAATTCTGCTGCACGACTAATATTCTGCCAGTGTTGTTATGCTCATATTAGCCCTCTCCTCAAGTCACTTCATTGGCTTCCTATCCATTTCCTCATACAGTTCAAACTCCTCTTATTGACCTATAAGTACATTCACTCTGCAGCTCCTTAGTACCTCTCCACTCTCATCTCTCCCTACATTCCTCCCCGGGAACTCCGTTCACTGGGTAAATCTCTCTTATCTGCACCCTTCTCCTCCACCGTTAACTCCAGACTCCGTTCCTTTTATCTTGCTGCACCATATGCCTGGAATAGACTTCCTGAGCCAGTACGTCAAGCTCCATCTCTGGCCGTCTTCAAATCTAAGCTAAAAGCCCACCTTTTTGATGCTGCTTTTAACTCCTAACCCTTATTCGCTTGTTCAGAATCCTTATTTTATCATCCTCACTTTAATATTCCCTTATCTCTTGTTTGTCCTGTTTGTCTGTCCTAATTAGATTGTAAGCTCTGTCGAGCAGGGACTGTCTCTTCATGTTCAAGTGGACAGCGCTGCGTACGTCTAGTAGCGCTATAGAAATAAGTAGTAGTAGTAGTAAGCTAGGCTAATTTTTGAACTGTTCTGCAAGCTTTTGTCTTTCCTTTGATTACTGGAACGCATTTTTGATTGGTCTTCCGCAAATTGCTGTAAAAGCGGACGGCACAATTTGATTTGTGAGGTTTCTCATTTTGAAAGTATTTTTTTACCTGTACTATTTCAACTAAAGAATCCGCTTTAAAAAAAAATGTTACTTTGATTTTTTGTAAAGGTGCTGCATGATGATTCTCTAAGCTTGTATTACTGCTGCTTTGACGATTTATAAACCAACAAGAACTAAGATATGTACCTTTTGTTTGTTTGGGGAGTATTTTTGTTTACACAGGTTAAGCTCAATGTGCATTGTGATTTGCTCCAGGACCTGGTTTATGGAATCTCCTATGTTCTAGATCAGCTCTGCTCCCATTCAGAAAACACCTAAAAGTAAATTGCTTCCAAAAAAACCATTTTCCCAAAAAGTTAATGCACAGTTTTTTCTCATTTTATAATTTAGGATGCCAACTCCAGGCTCCGCTCATTCTGCCTTACCTCACCCTATGCCTGGAACAATCTTCCTCAACCCCTACGCCAAGCCCCCTCCCTACCCATCTTCAAATCTCTGCTTAAAACTCACCTCTTCAATGCTGCTTTCAGCACCTAACCTTTCGAGAAATATAGTAAGCCCTATCAGATCCACTGTACACTTGTCTTTTAGATTGTACACTTGTCTTTAGATTGTACACCTGTCTTTTAGATTGTAAGCTCCTTGAGCAGGGACTGTCCTTCCATGTTAAATTGTACAGCGCTGCGTAACCCTAGTAGCACTTTAGAAATGTTAAGTAGTAGTAGTTTATTGAAGAGCATATTATTATGGGTGTATTGTTTGTATGATATTTTTTGATAGCATTATTATGAGTGTATTGGGTTTACGTTTTTTGTTTTATTATGTGTTTTTTTTTTTTGTTAGATACCTAGATTTGAAGATATAACAACTTGTAAATAAATTATACTTGGCACTCCCCATGTAGACCACAAAGATATCAATCTACCTGGAAGACAGACTAAACCATCAGGTCCACTGGAAAAAACTCAGGCTATGCTTTACCACTGGGCAAGTGCTCTTGAGTTTTCAGCCTCACTCCACACTCTCAGCTTAGATCTGCCATCTTGCTCTTCTACACCTAGCGCTGGTTTCAACTTAAGCGGCACTCGTATAGAAAAAGTAAGTTGCCCTTCACCTCACAGCATACACCTTAACTGGGATCCTGCCAGGTATTGTGACCTGGATTGGCCACTGTTGGAGACAGGTCGCTGGGCTTGATGAACTTTTGGTCTAACCCAGTATGGTAATTATTATGCTACATTACAGACTAGGCTCCAGTTGTCATACTGGCCTTTCCTTCACTGGCCTAGTGCTTCGACCCATGTGCTGTGAACAAAGAAAACCAGTGTAAAAAAAATCCTGCTCTCTCAATGACATTTTTGTAATCTTGAGCAAGTCACTATTTCCTGTTGTTTCATGTACTCGCTCATAAGTACGTAAGTATTGCCATACTGGGACAGACCAAAGGTCCATCAAGCCCAGCATCCTGTTTCCAACAGTGGCCAATCCGGGTCACAAGTACCTGGCAAGATCCCCAAAAAGTACAATACATTTTATTCTGCTTATCCTAGAAATAAGCAGTGGATTTTCCCCAAGTCCATTTCAATAATGGTCTATGGACTTTTCCTTTAGGAAGCCATCCAAACCTTTTTTAAACCCTGCTAGACTAACTGCTTTTACTGCATTCTCTGGCAACGAATTCCAGAGTTTAATTACACGTTGAGTGAAGAAAATTTTTCTCCGATTTGTTTTAAACTTTTTTAACTTCATCATGAGCCCCCTAGTCCTAGTATTTTTGGAAAGAGTAAACACGCGATTCACGTCTACCCGTTCCACTCCACTCATTATTTTATAGACCTCTTATCATATCCCCTCAGCCATCTTTTCTCCAAGCTGAAGAACCCTAGCCGCTTCAGCCTTTCCTCATAGGGAAATCTTCCCATCCCCTTTATCATTTTTGTCGCCCTTCTCGGTACCTTTTCTAATGCCACTATATCTTTTTTGAGATGTGACGACCAGAATTGAACACAAAACCTGGAGACTTACCTGGAAATTGAAGATTCCCAGAAAATTTCATTCATAATGATGGCTTGGACTTGACCTGTAAGTCTTACAAGCAACAGGAGGACCACAAAGAGCAGACAGCCCGTAAGTTAGTTTGCTTGTCTGATTTTGAAATGGTAACATTATTTGACCCATGCACTTAACCCTTTGCAAATTTTGGAACAGAAACTGCAATAGGGAAAAAAATTTATGTCACAAGCACTACAGAACAGTCCTCCCAATTCTTACATTTATGATTTTGGGGAAAACATGTTAATGAGCAGCTTGTTGGTCCATGCAAAGAACCTACGTAGATTCATTTCCTAGATCAGCTCTTCGGCTGTTTGGGCTAGCTGTGGAAGCAAAATCCGCATGCTTTAGGGGGGAAGGGGGGGAGCTGGAGGAGTCGCAGCAATCATATAACAGAAATACTTAATGGCCGCACCTCAAAAAAGACATAGTGGTCTATAAAATAATGAGTGGAATGGAAAGGGTTGATGTGGAGCGTCTGTTTACACTTTCCAAAAATTCTAGGACAAGGGGGGCATGCGATGAAGCTGCAGTGTGGTAAATTTAAAACGAATCGGAGGAACTTTTTCTTCGCTCAACGCGTAGTTAAACTCTGGAATTCCCTGCCGGAAAAGGTGGTTAAGGCGGTTAACTTAGAGGACTTCAAAAAAGGGTTGGACGGCTTCCTGGAGGAAAAAGCCATAGAATGTTATTGAATGGACGAGGGAATAATACAGTAGTTCTAGGATGGGTGGGACAAATTGCTTGTTCTTTTGGCCGCTGTCGGTGACAGGGTGCTGGGCTCGATGGACCCTTGGTCTGTCCCAGCATGGCGATGCTTATGTACTTATTATGAGGTTCCAGAAGGAACACACGAGTTTTGTCCCTGACCAAGGGCAGTTGCTGCAATGATTCGGCTGCCTAACAATGGGAAGGTTATAACAGCGGAAAAAAAAAACCTCCCATGTAGTTGCGAATGAAAGTTTGTGGTGCCAGATCTCAAATCCGGTTACAACCGAGTTGGAAACCCAAGGGAGCAGGAGGAGACTCCTAGGCCTTTCTTTCCCAACACCCCCTCCACCCCCCCCCCCCCCCCAAAAAATAAAATCTTCCAGTGGACTGACAAGATTTTCCTGGCATGATTTTCTTTCCTGCAGAATTGTTTCCCTTGCAAAAGTTGCAGGAAACCGAAACCTAGCCCTGAAATACAAAGAGGCAAGCACGTAACCTTCTCATCACAAATGACAGGAAAACTACACTCGAAATCGAGCAGTGGCCCATGCTGAAGTTAGTCACATGGTTTGCTGAACGAGAGTACACGTATGCAGAAGATGCTCTACACCCTTCCAACATACTGAAAGGAATCATGGTCCAGTTCTTGCTCCCTACCCAACTCCTTGCATCTAACCCTTCTTATGGATCATTCCGTTTAGCAGGTGTATAATTTTTACCCCTGTAGAAACCAAACTCAACTTAAGCAAAGCTCAGTCTACTCTGCGTGGAAAAAACTAATGTCCACACATTTTAATCAACACATTCTAATTAACGTTAGGTTAACAAGTAGGCCCGATGAGTCAAAAATGCTAATAAATATAGCCCAAAACACTTTCCCTCCCCCCCCCCCCCCACCTAAGGTTTAGACAAGTTCCTGAAGGGAAAGTTCATAGTCTGCTATTGAGACAAACATGGGAAACAACTGCTTGCCCTGGGATTTGTAGTATGGAGTGTTGCCATGATTTGGGTGTCTGGCCATTGTTTGGCAAACAAGATACTGGGCTAGATGGACCATTGGTCTGACCCAGTATGGCTACTCTTATGTTCTTATACCAAAATCAAATGCTAAATATATGTACCGTCAGACTTCTGATAAAGTAATGTGTATGCAACAAAAGATTTTATATACAAGTTATTAAAGTGCAGACCTCTGAGAGGTACCTAAAAATCTCAATTTTCATTCCAACATGCAGGATTATGCCAGGTTTTGAACGACTTTATTAACTCATCAGCTATTACCTGCTGTATAAGTTGCCTTGTCTATAGATGCTACAGCTCCTCATGGCTTCACAGGGGTCTTGCACCTCATATATGCTGGCGTCACATTCCGTCACACTATTGGTATTCCGCCATTCAAAACACGGATCAGAAGCCAGAGCAAAAGGCAAGTTCTCATATTCTCGAATTTCTTCATAATGACGAACATTTTCATATTCTGGGGTTGAATTAACCTTAAGAGGCATTTCTGGTGGCTTTGTCCCCGATAAAAACTGCTCTTCATCCAAAGACCCTGACCTTTGACCGCTTGGTGTGTCTAGCTGATTTCTCTGCTTCGTTTTTTTCTTTTGTGATGTCGGGCTAGAAGAATCAGCAGAGTGTGCTTTAGCAGCTTTTTGTTTCCTGTCGCCTGCTGGGGATGTGAAGCTGAAACCATGACTTATCCCATTCCCTTCTGCGGATGAAAGGCCGGTAGCTGTGCCACTGTCCACCGACTGGCTGCCCTTAGACAAAAACCTCTGAAAATCACTTTTCATTATGCACACAGACAGCTTCATGTTTAGTAACTTCTTTAAAGAGCTTTTCTTTGGACAGTCTTTGGCAGGTTTTTCTACTCTTTCGATATCAACTGAAGACAAAGATTTTGCTCTAGGCTTGGTGACGATGGTTGACGCTTCAATATTTGAAGCAGTCTTTAAGCACTCTGGACTGCCTGGAAATGGCAGTATCGGATGAGGTAATTTCCAGACAGGTTTTTCTGATGCCTGTTTTGGAAAGTCACAATTTGACGACATGACATCCTCTTTGGCCAACAGATACCTAAAGCGAGTCCTATCCAAATTTCCTTCTCTGCTCGTTTCCTCACTTGAAACATAAGAATGCTTTTCAACCAGCTCCTCAGATGCAGACTTCTTCAGCAGTCCAGCTGCAGGCAAGCTATGTCTTTGGGGTTTCTTGGGAATAATTCTTGGAAAACTATTAGGCTTTATGGAATCCTCTATGTTCTTTTCCTCTGCAGAGGTATCAGGGTCATCGGACGTGGGCGAGTGCTGGTCATATGTTAATTTAAGTTGTTTAGGCAAGCTCATAGATAGAGAGCTACATCTCAAAAAGCTTGTACTTTTCGCCACAGCACCTGAATTTGAATATTCTTCTGTTTTATCTGTCGACTTTGCTAGGCCAAAGTCTGTTTCAAGGGCAAAATCAACGTTATCAACCAAACTAGAAGAAGTCGTGGGTATAGAGGCAGAGGAAACAGTCAGGGCGTCCCGTATTTCTGCACCACTCTCTACCTTGATTATACACGACTGTTCACCATGGTTAGAATTTTCATGCTTTGAAACACAATCCAAGTTTTCTAAATGCTGTTCGTGATAGGAAACACTCTCCCCAAGTATATGAATTTTTGCAAATTTCTTTAAGTCACAGCTGTAAGGTTCACTGGAATTAGCCTCTGAACTGTCAGATTCATTAGGTCCTTCTCCCAGAGTCTCAATGCAGTCTTGACGGATCAGACATGCAGCACGTGCCTTCCTGGGCCTTGGAACTGGAAGCGCTTTTGTAGAAGGCCCTACTACGTATGCGCTTGAAGGACACGGTGTCTTAACATCACCTGCTGGAAACATCGCATGATCTGTGCTGCCATTTCTCAGACTACCTTGGCCTAAAGAAGAAAAAGTGTTACTATCTTCAGCAACACCGGGGCAAACTTCCGATTTCTCCAATTCGCTTTCAGTTACCTTGCCGAGACTGTCTCTGCCTTTGTCTCTAGATTCCTCCGAGCGGGACAAAGATTTATCAGACTCTGTAAATTCCATGTCAATTCTTTTATCACTATAACATCCATTAGCTGCCTCTCTGTGCTCTATGTGATTGCCGTTAGAGAGTGCGTCCACTCTTGAAATAGTTTGAACTTGGTCTTCCAAACAGTTGACTTTTGATACCACTGGACTGGTCCCAAGGACCTTCTCACAAGGGTTATTTTTTTTCCTCGTTTCTACAGGTGGGGATGGATGCCGGCACAATTTATTGTTTTCTAAGTTTTCAAGCGTTTCTAGCTGGTCAAAACCAGTTTGAGTTTTAGACCGTGCCTTGTCATTTCCAAGCTTATGACTGCACTCTGCCCTGCATGAGCAGGTTGGGATAATATATGCAGGGTTTTCACATCCTATTACTGGTGCTCCATTTCTGCAATTCATGGTATCCAAGTTTACAGAGCAATTTCCTTGATGCTCTCCCAAAGACTTGATACCGTTTCCTATGGACGGGGAAGGCCTCGATTCAGCGACAGAAGAACTACTGAGAACCTTTGGCTTAGGTGCAATGACGGGTTTTGGTTTCTTCGATGTTGGTGTGAGGCTGGAACACGCTAGATCTGGCTTGGGCGCAATGGGTGGAGGGATCAGCTTGTGTCCCATTGCAAATTTTGGTTTGGGTGCCACTGGAGGCTTCTTAGCTTCTAGAAAGGAGAAAAAAAAAAAGAAGAAGTTTTAGTCAATAAACAAAAATTTCTCTTTTAGAACAAGAATGTCAGTATCATTATAAACATTCCACCTGTGTTCATTTTCCTTTCCACATCTTAATTTCTCTCTTCCCTTTTCTGCCCCATTTATAGAACTTCTACTCCCACTTCAGACTGAATGTCTCGGTGACGTATACAGTTGTGTGTCATTTAGACACACGAGACAACAGTGCACCACCTCTCCCCAATCCACAAGGTAGTGCCAGAAATGCCCTAACAATATGGTATCCGCTCTATATCCGGCCCTGTCAAAACGTGTATTTTGTTGAAACCTTCAGTAAACAGAGGCCAATACAACCTACATGGCACAAAGTTAAAACATGAAATTGCTGATCTGTTGTTAGTGATCTGTAACCAGTTGTTAAAATAGTTCTTAGTACCTGAAGGTTGGAGGGTGGCCAATGTAACGTCGATTTTTTAAAAAGAGCTCCGGTGTGATCTGGGAATTACAGAACGGTAAGCCTGGCTTCAGCGCCGGGCAAAACACTGCCAACTATTATAAAGAATAAAATTACGAAACACACAGACAAACATGGTTTAATGGGACAGAGCCAGAACGGATTTACCCAAGGGAGGTCTTGCTTCACCAATTTGCTTCATTTCTTTGAAGGCGTGAATAAACACGTCGATAAAAGTGAGCCGGTTGATGTAGTAAAAGGGACCCCTAGTTTGTTTGGATGCGGGTGTCATCATAAGTGTGCCCGATACCCGATGTTACATGGGAGGGGAGGTATTTCTGTGGCACGCTCAACCCTTACCAATCCCAAAACTGAAGTCTCTTGCCTTGCGGCCAGCCGTAAACTACATCCCATCTTCAATTTGATTCTCTTTGTCTATTTGCAAAACAATAATGCACAGGGGACAGAACAGCAGCAAGAAATCTATATCCTCTGCTGAACTTGTGGAAGATTGGGAAATCTCATCCGTGCACAGCTTCCTCGCTGCAAAATTTCAGACTGGATGACTTCCACATTACAGGGACATTTCTTCCCTGTTTGCTGTAAGGCATTAAAAAAAAAAAAATTAAAAGGAGCACTCAGATCTAGGGGTTTTGACTAATGCACTGGTACCACAAAACCACAGCAAATATAGACAGGACCCTGCAAATAATCTCTATAAGCATACTGGATGGACCATACAGGCCTCTATCTGCCGTCATTTACTAGAATCAGGCCCGCACCTGAAAGAGGCTGTAATGATGAGCAGGAAATTGAAAATTCCTCCAGGGTTTACTTGTTACACTTAACATGTACATCCCTTTCATTCTCCTAAATAATTTTTTCGGTTTTTTTCTGGACTTTGCTCACACCTTTTTCAGTAGTAGCTCAAGGTGAGTTACATTCAGATACAGTGAATGATACATACCTGTAGCAGGTGTTCTCCGAGGACAGCAGGCTGATTGTTCTCACGACTGGGTGACGTCCGCGGCAGCCCCCACCAACCGGAAAAAGCTTCGCGGGACGGTCGGCACGCAGGGCACGCCCACCGCGCATGCGCGGCCGTCTTCCCGCCCGTGCGCGACCGCTCCCGCCAGTTGAATGACAAGCAATAAAATATGAAACACAACTCCAAAGGGGAGGAGGGAGGGTAGGTGAGAACAATCAGCCTGCTGTCCTCGGAGAACACCTGCTACAGGTATGTATCATTCACTTTCTCCGAGGACAAGCAGGCTGCTTGTTCTCACGACTGGGGTATCCCTAGCTCTCTGGCTCACTCAAAACAAGAACCCAGGTCAATTGAACCTCGCAACGGCGAGGGTACAACAGAAATTGACCTACGAAGAACAACTAACTGAGAGTGCAGCCTGACCAGAATAAATTCGGGTCCTGGAGGGTGGAGTTGGATTTACACCCCAAACAGATTCTGCAGCACCGACTGCCCGAACCGACTGTCGCGTCGGGTATCCTGCTGGAGGCAGTAATGTGATGTGAATGTGTGGACAGATGACCACTTCGCAGCCTTGCAAATCTCTTCAATAGTGGCTGACTTCAAGTGGGCCACTGACGCTGCCATGGCTCTAACACTATGAGCCGTGACATGACCCTCAAGAGCCAGCCCAGCCTGGGCGTAAGTGAAAGAAATGCAATCTGCTAGCCAATTGGAGATGGTGCGTTTCCCGACAGCGACCCCTAGCCTGTTAGGGTCGAAAGAAATAAACAATTGGGCGGACTGTCTGTGGGGCTGTGTCCGCTCCAAGTAGAAGGCCAATGCTCTCTTGCAGTCCAATGTGTGCAACTGACGTTCAGCAGGGCGGGTATGAGGCCTGGGGAAGAATGTTGGCAAGACAATTGACTGGTTAAGATGGAACTCCGACACCACCTTCGACAGGAACTTTGGGTGGGTGCGGAGCACTACTCTGTTGTGATGAAATTTGGTATATGGAGCATGAGCTACTAGGGCTTGAAGCTCACTGACCCTACGAGCTGAAGTAACTGCCACCAAGAAAATGACCTTCCAGGTCAAATACTTCAGATGGCAGGTATTCAGTGGCTCAAAAGGAGGTTTCATCAGCTGGGTGAGGACGACGTTGAGATCCCATGACACTGTAGGAGGCTTGATAGGGGGCTTTGACAAAAGCAAGCCTCTCATGAATCGAACGACTAAAGGCTCTCCAGAGATGGCTTTACCTTCCACACGATAATGGTAAGCACTAATCGCACTAAGGTGATTCCTTACTGAGTTGGTCTTGAGGCCAGACTCTGATAAGTGCAGAAGGTATTCAAGCAGGATCTGTGCAGGGCAAGAACGAGGTTCTAGGGCCTTGCTCTCACACCACACGACAAACCTCCTCCACTTGAAAAAGTAACTCTTTTTAGTGGAATCCTTCCTAGAGGCAAGCAAGACACGGGAGACACCCTCAGACAGACCCAACGCAGCGAAGTCTACGCCCTCAACATCCAGGCCGTGAGAGCCAGGGATTGAAGGTTGGGGTGCAGCAACGCTCCGTCGTTCTGCGAGATGAGAGTCGGAAAACACTCCAATCTCCACGGTTCCTCGGAGGACAACTCCAGAAGAAGAGGGAACCAGATCTGACGGGGCCAAAAGGGCGCTATCAGAATCATGGTGCCACGGTCTTGCTTGAGCTTCAGTAAGGTCTTCCCCACCAAAGGTATGGGAGGATAAGCATACAGGAGGCCGGTCCCCCAATGGAGGAGAAAGGCATCCGACGCTAGCCTGCCGTGTGCCTGAAGTCTGGAACAGAACAGAGGCAGCTTGTGGTTGGTCTGAGAGGCGAAAAGGTCCACCGAGGGGGTGCCCCACTCTCGGAAGATCTTGCGTACCACTCTGGCATGGAGCGACCACTCGTGCGGTTGCATGACTCTGCTCAGTCTGTCGGCCAGACTGTTGTTTACGCCTGCCAGGTACGTGGCTTGGAGGAGCATGCCGAACCGGCACGCCCAACGCCACATCCCGACGGCTTCCTGACACAGGGGGCGAGATCCGGTGCCCCCCTGCTTGTTGACGTAATACATTGCAACCTGATTGTCTGTCCGAATTTGGATAATTTGGCAGGACAGCCGATCTCTGAAAGCCTTCAGTGCGTTCCAGATCGCTCGGAGCTCCAGGAGGTTGATCTGCAGATCCTTTTCCTGGAGGGACCACAGACCCTGGGTGTGGAGCCCATCGACATGAGCTCCCCACCCCAGGCGAGATGCATCCGTCGTCAGCACTTTCGTGGGCTGTGGAATTTGGAATGGACGTCCCAGGGTCAAACTGGTCCGGATGGTCCACCAGAGCAGTGAAGTGCGGCAACTGGTGGAGAGGCGGATGACATCTTCTAGATTCCCGGTGGCTTGGAACCACTGGGAAGCTAGGGTCCATTGAGCAGATCTCATGTGAAGACGAGCCATGGGAGTCACATGAACTGTGGAGGCCATATGACCCAGAAGTCTCAACATCTGCCGAGCTGTGACCTGCTGAGACGCTCTGGTCTGTGAAGCCAGAGCCAGGAGATTGGTGGCCCTCGCTTCGGGAAGGTAGGCCTGAGCCGTCTGGGTATTCAGCAGAGCTCCTATGAATTCCAGAGACTGCGTTGGCTGGAGATGGGACTTTGGGTAATTTATCACAAACCCCAGCAGCTCCAGAAGTCGAGTAGTGCACTGCATAGACCGGAGGGCTCCCGCCTCCGAGGTGTTCTTGACCAGCCAATCGTCGAGATATGGGAACACGTGCACTCCCAGCTTGCGTAGGTAGGCCGCTACCACCACGAGGCACTTGGTGAACACTCGTGGGGCAGAGGCGAGCCCAAAGGGCAGCACACAATACTGAAAGTGCCGTGCGCCCAGGCGGAATCTGAGATACTGTCTGTGAGCTGGCAGTATCGGTATGTGAGTATATGCGTCCTTTAAATCCAGGGAACATAGCCAATCGTTTTTCTGAATCATTGGCAGAAGGGTGCCCAAGGAAAGCATCCTGAACTTTTCTTTTACCAGGAATTTGTTCAGGCCTCTCAGGTCTAGGATGGGGCGCATCCCCCCTGTTTTCTTTTCCACAAGGAAGTACCTGGAATAGAATCCCTGCCCTTCCTGCCCGGGTGGTACGGGCTCGACCGCATTGGCGCTGAGAAGGGCGGAGAGTTCCTCTGCAAGTACCTGCTTGTGATGGGAGCTGAAAGACTGAGCTCCCGGAGGACAATTTGGAGGCAGGGAGGCCAAATTCAGGGCGTATCCGCACCGCACTATTTGGAGAACCCATTGGTCGGAGGTTATGAGAGGCCACCTTTGGTGAAAAAATTTTAACCTCCCCCCGACCGGCAGATCGTCCAGTACGGACACTTTTAGGGCGGCTATGTTCCCGTGGATCCAGTCAAAAGCCCGTCCCCGGCTTTTGCTGTGGAGGCGCAGGGGGCTGCTTAGGCGCACGCTGTTGACGAGAACGAGCGCGCTGGGGCTGTCCCTGTGCCTGACGAGGCCTTCGGGCCGGCTGGTTGTACCTACGCTTTGCAAAAGAATAGGGTGCAGCCTGCCGGGCCCGGGAAAAACGTCCACCTGTGGAGGTGGATGCTGAAGGCGCCCGGTGGGAGAGCTTGTCGAGAGCGGTTTCCCGCTGATGCAGTTGGTCCACCATCTGCTCGACCTTCTCACCAAAAATGTTACCCCCCCCCGGCAAGGGACGTCGGCCAGTCTCTGCTGGGTGCGGTTGTCCAGGTCAGAGGCACGCAGCCATGAGAGCCTGCGCATCACTATACCTTGGGCCGCAGCACGAGATGCCACGTCACAGGTGTCATAGATACCCCTGGACAGGAACTTTCTGCACACCTTCAGCTGCCTGACCACCTCCTGATAAGGCCTGGACTGCTCCGGCGGGAGCTTCTCGACCAGGTCCGCCAGTTGTTGCACATAGGTCCGCATGTGAATGCTCATATAGAGCAGGTATGACTGGATGCGGGTCACGAGCATGGAGGATTGGTAGGCCTTCCTCCCAAACGAGTCCAGAGTGCGAGACTCCCGCCCCGGGGGCGCCGAGGCGGTATCCCTCGAACTCCGTGCCCTCTTGAGAGCAGAATCCACGACCGCTGAGTCATGGGGCAATTGTGGCCGCATTAACTCTGGGTCGGAGTGGATCCTGTACTGGGACTCTGCTTTCTTGGGAATGGTGGGGTTAGTTAATGGTCGCACCCAGTTCCGAAGCAGTGTCTCCTTGAGGACATTGTGCAGCGGCACCGTGGAGGACTCTCTAGGTGGTGATGGATAGTCGAGGACCTCGAGCATCTCGGCCCTTGGCTCTTCCACAGAGACCACGGGGAAGGGAATGCTAATAGACATATCCCGCACAAAGGAGGCAAAGGAGAGACTCTCGGGAGGTGAGAGTTTCCTCTCCGGTGAAGGCGTGGGGTCCGAGGGAAGGCCCGTAGACTCCTCTGAGGAGAAATATCTAGGGTCCTCCTCTTCCCCCCACGAGTCCTCATCCTCGGTATCGGACATAAGCTCATGTAGCTGAGTCCTGAACCGGGCCCGGCTCGACGTCGAGGCACAGAGGTCTCGGTGTCGTCGAGCGGTGGACTCCCGCGCCGGCGGGGACGGAGCTCCCTCCATCGACGTCGACGGGGACTCCACCTGCGTGGCGGTCGAGACCGGCGCCGCAAGCGGCGGCGGTGTCGACGGCCCCGGCGCCGGGCTAGAGCTCGCCGGCGCCACAGTCATCGGCGCCGAGGGCGCAAGCACCCCCGGCGCCGGCACAGCCTGGCGCATCAGCCCTTCCAGGATCCCCGGAAGGATGGCTCTGAGGCACTCGTCCAGGCCCACTGCCGGGAAAGGCGGTGGGGCCGGTAGGGGCGTCGGCGGCAGAAGCTGATGGGGGCCAGGAGACGGCACCGAGGTGCCGGAACCCCGACGCGTCGGTACCTCCACCACCGACGGAGACCTCTCCTCTCGACGATGACGCTTCGGCGTCGCCTCCTCTCCGATATCCGGATGCACCGAGGGCGACCGGTGACGACGCTTCTTATCCTTCTTGCGATGCCCGTCACCGGCGCCGGAAGGCATGGAGGAGGAGGAGGTCGATCCCCCTCGGTCTCGAGGTACTGGGTCAGACAGGGTTCGGTCCCGCGGCCCACGAGCTGAGGGAGTGACCGGGGCCGATTGCCCACGCGGCCTCTCACCTCCACTCTCACCGGAGGACCGGCGGGCCGACGGGACCTGTTCTCCTGGGGTCGCTGCCATCGGTGCCGATGTCTCGGGCATCGATACCGGTACCGAAGGGCCGGGCGTCGATACCGATGCCTTCGAGGTCGACGTCGAGGGGCCGGCGCAAGTTCCAAAAAGACGGTCCCGCAGAACTTGCCTCGCAACCTGAGTCCGTTTCCGGAGACCGAGACACAGAGAACACGACTTGATATTGTGCTCCGGCCCGAGGCACTGGAGGCACCAAGCGTGGGTGTCGGTCTGCGAGATCGGCCGGCCGCAGCGACCACACTTTTTAAATCCACTCGGGACCTTCGAGGACATCGACGGAAAAATCGCGTCGGCGAAGTCAAAGTCGTCAATGGTGGCTGGAATCACACCTCGAAAAAGAAACGACCGAGCGACCACTAGGCCGCAACGTGGCGTCCCCGCTAGAAGCGAGGGAAAAGGGGAGCGCGTGCTCCACACGCTCAGGTTTTTTTTTTTTTTGAAAAAGGAAACCGGCGGTAACCAAAAAACAAGAAGTTTTAGAAAGAAAAGCGACGATCCGCGTAAACGCGATCGAAATCCGGCGGCTGAAAACAGAGAGAGCGGCAAAGCACAACTCTCTCCAGTCGCGGAAAAAAAGGAACTGGCGGGAGCGGTCGCGCACGGGCGGGAAGACGGCCGCGCATGCGCGGTGGGCGTGCCCTGCGTGCCGACCGTCCCGCGAAGCTTTTTCCGGTTGGTGGGGGCTGCCGCGGACGTCACCCAGTCGTGAGAACAAGCAGCCTGCTTGTCCTCGGAGAAACTGGATATTTCTCTGTCCCAGGATGGCTCACAATCTAAGTTTGTACCTGAGGCAATGGAGGGTTAAGTGACTTGCCCAACATCACAAGGAGCAGCAGTGGGATTTGAACTGGGCACCTCTGGATTGCAAGACCGGTGCTTTAACCACTAGGCCACTCCTCCACTCTAAGGCGTTGCAGACAGAGTGAGACTATATGGAGAATAAAATTTATTTCCTAGCAAACACACTTTCCTCCCCCATTCAAGTGCAGTTCTCTCATCTTCCACTGCTCACCCCACTCACTGCTCTCGTCTCGTCCCCCCCCCCCCCCCCCCTCCATCAGCTCTCCCCCTCTCTTCCTCCCATTTTTAACCTTTCATCTCCTCCATAAAGCCCTGCTGCTGCAGCGGCCTACCAGGCCACATGGGGCTGAAGATGCTTCATCACCTCCTGGGGACCAATTTAGAGCTGAACATGCTGCCGCTGTCCCTCGTTTCTAGAGCTATCCTGTGAGGCAAAACAATCCACTTGCCTGTAACAATACCTTTATTCAGCATTGACTGTTTCTAAGCCAGGCATCAGAGGTCATATTGCACCGATCTACAGTATAGTCCAGTGCTCCCAGGTCCATAAATTCAGAACTGGTACCAGTAATCAAGTACATAAGTACTGCCACACTGGGACAGACCAAAGGTCCATTAAGCCCGGTATCCTGTTTCCAACACTGGATAATCCAGGCAGTGCCATAGCAAGGGTGCCTGACACCCGGGGCGGGTCGCCGCTACGCACCCCCCCCCCCCCCCCCGGGGTGCAGCACGGGCACGGCGCACCCCCCCTCCGGAGTACACCCCCCCCCGAAACGCACTCTCTCCCCCCCCCCGAAACGCACCCTTACCTTGCAGTGGGGGGCAGGCGGGAGGGCCGATCCGCCCCCAGTGCACGTCACTGGGAGCTGCGTCGGCTCTGCTGCTTCCCTGCTTTCTCTGCCCCGGAACAGGAAGTAAACTGTTCAGGGGCAGAAAGAGCAGGGAACCAGCGAGCCGACACCCCCCCCCCCCCAATGGTGTGCACCCGGGGCGGACTGCCCCACTGCCCCCCCTTCCTACGCCACTGAATCCAGGTCACAAATACCTGGCAAGATCCCAGAAAAGCTCAATACATTTTATGATGCTTATCCCAGAAATAAGCAGTGGATTTTCCCCAAATCAATTTAATAATGGTCTATGGACTTTTCCATTAGGAAACCGTCCAGACCCTTTTTAAACCCCAGTAAGCTAACCGCCTTTACCAGATTCTCTGACAACTATTTCCGGAGTTGAATTACACATTGAGTGAAGAAAGATTTTCTCCAATTTGTATTAAATTTACTACTTTGTAGCTCCATCGCATGCCCCCTAATCCTAGTATTGTTGGAAAGAGTAAACAAACGGTTCACTTCTACCCGTTCCACTCCACTCATTATTTTATAGACCTCTATCATATTTCCCCTCAGCCATCTCTTCTCCATTTCCATTTCTTTCTAAAGTCACAGAACAAACTGTGGTGACCTATTTAACTCAGTTTCTGGAGACACATGAGGTATTACATTCTAATCAAACAGGGTTTCGTCCCCATCATGACACAGAAACAGCCTTGCTACACGTGTTTTTTGGATATCCAGAAAGCACAAGCTAATAAAAACACAATCCTCTTGCTTTCGCTGGATCCGACGGTGGCATTTGATATGCTAGACCACAATCTACTTTAGCTTCGTTTAGCAGAAAAAGGAATTTCCAGTCTGGCTCTCTCTATACGATCTTGCCAGGTTCTCTGGCAAGATGAACTTTCGGACCCTTATGAATCACCATGTGGGGTACCCCAAGGTTCTTTACTTGCACCAGCTTTATTTCAATGGTGTAGCTAGGTGGGGCCACATGGGCCTGCCCCCCCCCCCCCCCCACAAGTTTGCTCTGGGCCCCTGGTTGGCTGGCGGGGATCCCCAACCCCTCCAGCTGAAGACTTCATCCAGTGCTGGTCTGCGGCAGCGCCGCTGCATTGCCTGCCCTGCTCTCTCTTACCCTCACATCAGGCACGCTCCTTTTAGTGAAATTCAGTTTCACTAAAAGGAGCATGCCGGATGTGAGGAAGAGAGAGAGCAGGTCAGGCAATGCTGCGGTGCCTGAGACCAGCGCTGGACGAAGTCTTCAGCTGGTGGGGGTTACTACTACTACTCAACATTTCTAAAGCGCTACTAGGGTTACGCAGAACTGTACAGTTTAACATAGAAGGACAGTCCCTGCTCAAGGAGCTTACAATCTAAAGGACAAATGTACAGTCAGTCAAATAGGGGCAATCAAATTGGGGCAGTCTAGATTTCCTGAATAGGTATAAAGGTTAGGTGCCGAAGGCGACATTGAAGAGGTGGGCTTTGAGCAAGGATTTGAAGATGGGCAGGGAGGGGGCTTGGCGTAAGGGCTCGGGAAGTTTATTCCAAGCATAGGGTGAGGCGAGGCAGAAAGGGCGGAGCCTGGAGTTGGCAGTGGTGGCGAAGGGTACTGAGAGGAGGGATTTGTCCTGTGAGCGGAGGTTTCGGGTGGGAACGTAAGGGGAGATGAGGGTAGAGAGGTAATGAGGGGCTGCAGATTGAGTGCATTTGTAGGTTAGTAAGAGAAGCTTGAACTGTATGCGGTATCTGATCGGAAGCCAGTGAAGTGACTTGAGGAGAAGGGTGATATGAGCATATCGGTGCAGGCGGAATATAAGACGTGCCGCAGAGTTCTGAACGGATTGAAGGGGGGATAGATGGTTAAGTGGGAGGCCAGTGAGGAGTAGGTTGCAGTAGTCAAGGCGAGACCCCCCCCCCCCCCGCCAACCAAGATGTTACAGCGGTGGGAGGGTGGCAAGGCGGGGGAAGGGGTGGCGACAGGGCAGCGACCAAAATTTGCCCCCCACCTCGAGGTCTGGCTACACCCCTGCTTTAACATTTACTTGGCCCCTTTGGCTTTCTTGATTCAAAAACTGGGATTTATACCATATCTCTTCAAAATCTTATGCCTCTAGATACCCTTCTCTGACAGATGTTATAACTAAACTGAGACAGACAGAGCATTAGCTACAACAGAATAAGTTAGTTTTTATGGTCTGTGCCCTTATCTTGGCTGGGTAAATATGGATGGGCTGGAGTGTAAATTTTAAGGGGCTTCAACGTTAACTTCAGAGGTGTTAGTGCGGGAGCAGTGCTGGGCAGACTTCTGCAGTCTGTGCCCTGAAAGTAGCAAGGACAAATCAAACTCGGGTATATATCGCATACCATGTATAATGAGTTTATCTTGTTGGGCAGACTGGATGGACCGTACAGGTCTTTAATCTGCCATCATTTACTATGTTATGTTAATTTACAAAAAAAAAAAAAGCCCCCGCGTTTTCACACTTTCAGTAAATCTTCTCCAACACCTCCTTTGTTTACACTAGATTTTGGTAACATGGCTCTATAGCCTAGTGATACAATCAAAGTTTTGGGCGTACTACTGGACTCCACCCTCTCTTTCAAGGCCCATATTTCAGCGGTTGTTAAAGCATGTTTTTTCAGACTTCATCAGATACGTTCAGGTCAACATTTGTTTGATTTAAAAAAAAAAAAGCACTACGTATAGTAATTCATGCTTTCGTCATGTAACGAGTTGATTACTGCAATGTGTTCCTCAGGGGCATTGGCCAGAGGGAAATCAGACGCTTACAACTGATGTAAAATACAGCTGTGAAACTACTTTTTCATGCTAAAATATATGATCATGTGACTTCCACTGTTAAAAGCTGAACACTGGTTGCTGGTAGGATATCGTATTTGGTGTTCAAAAATTTTCACTCAGGACTGTCCAAATTTCTGTCCCTGGATGAACTTTACGATCCAGCCAACAATCATTACTGTCTGTTCCACCATTACGTGCACTTCCGTCCTCTGCACTTTGGAAGGTAATGTTTAACAAAGAGGGACCTACACTCTGGCATAATTTACCCATTTCTCTACGAACAGAATCCTCTTTCCTCATTTAAAATTTTACTTTAAAACACATTTGTTTCAGTCTGCTTTTGATAGCTAATATTTTCCTATCTAGTCTGACTGCTCTGCTGGACCTAGTTAAACTAAAACCCTGAGAGATGTGGTGGGTTTGCTAATCTATTAATACCTATTATTGCCTGCGCTGTTAATCTCTCTCTTCCCCCCCCCCCTTCCCCCCCCCCCAGTCCTCCACATTTTCTTTTGCCCCTTCCCCTGCCAGTCTAGCATCTCTCCTGCTCATGCTTGTCTAACATCTCTCCTGTCCGTCCACCCCCCCCCCTCAAAAAAAAAAAAAATTCAGCAGCTCTCCCTCCCCCTGCCCAGCCCCATGGCGCTCCTAACCTGTCTCCTTGCTCCTTCCTTCCTGAGTGCAAATCAGCAGCTCTCCTGATGCCCAGCAACCCCCCCCCCCCCCCCATGGGTCCAAACACCACTCCTGCCTGGGTGCTTCAAACCTGTCTCCTTGATGCAGTGAGACAGGTTGTCTGCAGCTGGCCCTGGAACCTTTCCTCTGTACGTCCCGCCCCCTGCTGATGCAATTTCCTGTTTATAGAAGGTCTGGGATGTGCAGAGTAAAGGTTCCAGAACCAGCTACAAACAGCGTGTGGTGGTTGCTGCTGCAGCAAGGAGTTTGAAGCACCACAGGCATGGGAAGAAGCAGGAGAGGTTTATGGGAAAGGAGGATGTTGCATGGGGCGCAATCAGGGGAGGCCCAAGAGGATTTTAGCATTAAGAGACATGGACACGGCTTCAAAGATAAGATAAGTTGATTATTATTTAGAGCACATGTAGATTGAGCACTTTTATGTGTTTGCAATAGAACTTACAAAAAATGAATTAAGGGATAGCCCAATGAAGAGATGCTATGCCACTAGGCAAAAGATTTAATGACATTGTCTTTATAAGTGGTATCTTCCGAGGGTTCCCTTATACAAGTATAAGATTATATCACATCATGAACATGTATAACAAACCAATGTGTAATGAGAAAAACTAAAGGTTTTGCTATTGGCAGACAGTTAGTTCTTATTTTTTGGTTTTGTAGTTTATTTGCATGGGGAGGAGAGACATTGGTGCTGGAGAGGACAACCAAGTCTAGTGGGTGTGACCAGAATCTCACTCTTGCCAGCCCTGCAGATAAAAAAAAAAAAAAAAAATTTGCCTCTTCATATCTTTATTCTTCCTTAAATTTGAAAAGTACTGCCTGAGAATCCAGAAAGTCCGAAAATCAGGACAGACCCAATCCCCGAGCAGTACACATTTTTCGACTTGTATTATATATTTCTTTCAGTACTGTGCTGCCCTAAAAATCCAACCACGAACGCACACGCTGCAATGTATAAAGAAAGCAGATCACGCGATTCTTCATTTAGCAGAGTCTGCAAACTCAGTGCGTGTGAGTGTAGGCAGAAGGAAGGGTGGATACAGATCCTATGAGAGAAAATCTTCTCCAGTTCCCATGAGTCTGCAAAACATCATAAAAGCCACTGAGCTTCCTGTGGATCAGAAACTAAAGAGTGCAGTGCAGCGAGACCACAGTCCCACGTTAATTTCAAGTCAGTCAGGCGATACCTTAAATAAATTAAAACGCACCGGCTTCCTTACTCAGCAGAATTCTCTGTGCGTTGGCTCTCAAGTTACAGAATCTGCAGCTGAACTTTGGGATGTGGTTCCCGACTGCTGCCACATTTGCTGTCCACAGCACTCCACCGACTGTTTATTACCGAGCGTGGGCGAGATAAATGTTAAGCCTTCAGTAAATCGCTTACTGTCTGCATCTAGCCAGAATGGTATTAAACCCTGCTGGAGGAGATAACCGACCCAGACCAAGTGGGCTGGGAATGGGGTCATTACACACAGACCCCATTAAACAGCGGGCAAAAAGCTGCACCACAAGGATTTTTTTTGGGCATCTGCCCAGTAAACCATCTGTCAAGGCACCTTAAAACTTTATTTCCTGTATAAATGGAGCTCTCCTAAAGAAACGGCCTACCTGAAGAATTTTGCGTGCAGAAAGGAAACAGATTCAATGGGGAAGGAGAGGTTTCTGCCTTAAGAAAAACATTTTACACAGACGTTCAAAAGCGTAAAGACAAACCGGGTCTTATTAAGTACGTCAGCCTCACAGAGCTTTTGAGGTTTTTGCCATTTCAACACAAAACAAAATAAGGAAGAAAAATGAGTCACTGCATCCCAGAAGCTGCTTACAGACAAAGCTTATAAATGTCATCAAAGGACTCTACATATAAAAAAAAAAAAAACCTGCTTAAAATAAAAGGAGAGGGAATAAAAATCTTGCTGCTTTTTTGTGAGGTCTATTCTAGCCTTTTATCTAGAGTTTTATTTGTATTCTAGATTTTTTTTTGTTTCATTTGTACCCCGCGCTCTCTCACTCATGGCAGGCTCAATGCAGCTTACATGGGGCAATGGAGGGTTAAGTGACTTGCCCAGAGTCACAAGGAGCTGCCTGTGCCTGAAGTGGGAATCAAACTCAGTTCCTCAATTCTCCAGGACCAAAGTCCACCACCCTAACCACTAGGCCACTCCTCCACTGTTGCTACTATTTGAGATTCTACATGGAATGTTGCTATTCCACTAGCAACATTCCATGTAGAAGACGGCCCTTGCAGATCACCAATGTGGCCGCGCAGGCTTCTGCTTCTGTGAGAGTCTGACAACAGGACGTCAGACTCACAGAAACAGAAGCCTGCGCAGCCTTCTACATGGAATGTTGCCAGTGGAATAGCAACATTCCATGTAGAATCTCCAATAGTAGCAACATTCCATGTAGAATCTCCAATAGTATCTATTTTATTTTTGTTACATTTGTACCCCGCGCTTTCCCACTCATGGCAGGCTCAATGCGGCTTACATGGGGCAATGGAGGGTTAAGTGACTTGCCCAGAGTCACAAGGAGCTGCCTGTGCCTGAAGTGGGAATTGAACTCAGTTCCTCAGGACCAAAGTCCACCACCCCAAAAACTAGGCCACTCCTCCACTCTCTGTTTTTATATTACCCCATTTTAAAACTGGTACAAAACCAAACAGGCTCCTGGTAGAAACAGGAAATCAGATTTTCTACTGTTGGGATCCAACAACTTTTCTAGCCCTGTGATTTGATTCATTCAACAATTCTACATTGACTGTAAAATACTTCAGTGCCATATTTCAGTACAAGAAACCAAAGAGTTGTGAACTGGGTAGGGGGTAGAGTGTATAGCCTCCAGACAAAGCCCCCTTCTCACAACCTTTGAACTCTGCCTGCTGATACCTATGATGGAGGTGCAAGAATCTGCTCCGATGTCCATACAATTTATTTCCACTTGTACTAACCATACAGACACTAAAGCTGGCCCTCTGGCTCAGAGAGGGAGCTAGGCTTGATTTCAAGAGGAGAAATTTCTACACCCTGGTTCAAACAAGGGTGGAAATGTTGATATCACAACCTCTGGATGAAGGGAATTTCAGCCATAAAAACAACAGCGACACCTAGTGGCAAAGTGGTCCTCTGTGCCCCTGTTACGGATGGGTTGGATTGATGCAATGCCAGGGCAAGGGTTTTAAGCACCCGAGATAACAATTGAACTTTACAAACCCATCAGTTACCTTTCAAGCCCCTGGGGGATCCCCTGAAGATTTTGATAATTATATCCTACCCCTTCCCTCCAAAAACAATCCTGTAAAATCACTTAATTGGACATCATAGTTTTAAATATTAAACTTCTTTTCAATGTATACAAATGGGGTAATTTGATAAGCAACTTGAATAAATAATTGCTTATAAAAATCACCCTTGGGCTATAAACATATAGACCAATTTCTATCAGTATGTTCAGGACCGGCCTGATCACTGGGCAACACGATATTTGCCTAGGACAATTTAAGGGGTGGCAAAGTCACCAACATGCCAATGGAAGACTCATCGTGGCCAAAATGGGCATGCTCAAGGCCTTCCCCCCCCCCCACACACCTTGATCCCACCCCCTCAGAAATTCCAGGATTCAGCAAGCTTTGCACATGTGCAGATGCTCAAGATCCCACGCCAACTGCAACAAGTGTCATACAGGTACACTGACTGCTGTGTTGGTCTGCCAGGAAGAAGTTAGAAAGAGAAGGAAATCCGCAGGACGCCACGGCGGAGGGATGCTGGACTACAGAAGAATAAGGAAAGGAATGGGGGATGTTCAGGGGAGAACCTAGAGCCACCTAGGAGTCGGGTGGGGGAGAATGCATGGCTGAAAGTTTGCCTAGGGTGTTACATACCCTTCTGCCGGCCCTAGGCACATACAAGGGCAGCGTAACTTTTGCTCTGGAGTAGAGTAAGTTTATGACACAGCTTTCAGGGATGCTATTTTATAAGATAGCACATATATTGACTTTATACAACAGGTACAATATAAGGGCCAGTGTGATTAGGCACCCTGCTATACAAAATGTCCAAAATCAACTTACCCAGGTTAACAGGCTAATGGAAACTGCCCCCCCCCCCCCCCCCCCCGTAGGTATAAGTATTTATTTATTTGTTACATTTGTACCCCACATTTTCCCACCTCTTTGTAGGTTCAAGGTGGCTTACATAGTGCCGGAGCGCAGATGCATATTCCGGTGTATACAAATACAAGGTGAAGTTGTAGTAGGGTTCGGTTCATGCGGTAGAACCACATAGAGGAATCGTTCGACGAGAGTTCGGTGATTATCATTATGAGTTTTAGTGTTGTTGTGTCGCAGTGATCAGGCATTTATGTTGGATCTGTAGGGTATGCCTTTCTAAACAGGTGGGTCTTGAGTGACTTTCTGAAAATGTAGGTGGTCATATACGGTTTTCATGTCTTTTGGTAGTGCATTCCATAATTGTGTGCTGATGTAGGAGAAGCTGGATGCATACTTAGATTTGTATTTAAGACCTTTGCAGCTTGGGTAGTGTAGATTTAGGTGAGTTCGTGTAGATGCAGATAAGTTTCTGGCTGGTAGGTCGATTAGGTCCGACATGTAATCCGATGCTTCACCGTATAGGATTTTGTGGACCATAGTACAGATTTTGAAGGCAATCCGTTCCTTGATTGGGAGCCAGTGTAGTTTTTCGCGAAAGGGTTTTGCGCTTTCGAATCGCGTTTTTCCGAAGATGAGTCTTGCAGCCGTGTTTTGTGCAGTTTGAAGTTTCTTTTAGAATTCTGCGTAGATTCCGTTGCAGTAGTCGATATGGCTCAGAACCATCGATTGAATCAGGTAGCGGAATATTTCCCTCAGGAAGAACTGTTTCACGCGTTTGAGTTTCCACATTGAGTAGAACATTTACTTTTGACTTACCCTCACTGTCAGAGGATCTAGTGCTGCTTATAATGTGTGATTGATGACTAAGCGGATTAAAAATGCCAGAATTAAATTAAATTCAACCCCTACATATATGCAGATGACGTCACAATCTACATCCCGTTCAGACATGATCTAAATGAAATCACCAACGAGATCAACCAAAGCCTCCAAACAATGCACACCTGGGCAGATGCATTCCAACTAAAACTTAACGCAGAAAAAACACAATGTCTTGTACTCACCTCACAACATAACACAAAACACTTCTCCACCATAATCACACCATATTGTTCTCTTCCTATCTCACAAAACTTGAAAATTCTTGGAGTCGCCATTGACCGAAACCTCACTCTGGATGCCCACGTGAAAAAACACGACGAAAAAGATGTTCTACTCCATGTGGAAACTCAAAAGAGTAAAACCTTTCTTCCCGAGATACATCTCCCGCACCCTGATACAGTCAATGGTAATAAGTCATCTGGACTGCTGCAACGCACTATACGCGGGTTGCAAAGAGCAGACTATCAAAAAACTCCAAACTGCCCAGAACACTGCCGCAAGACTCATATTTGGAAAAACTAAATATGAAAGCGCAAAACCCTTAAGCTCCACTGGCTCCCACTTAAGGAACGCATTGTGTTCAAGATCTGCACGATTGTACACAAAATCATTCACGCGGACGCCCCAATCTACATGATAAACCTTGTGGACCTACCTCCAAGAAACGCCACAAGATCATCCCGCAAATTTCTCAACCTACACTTCCCCAGCTGTAAAGGACTAAAACACAAGCAGATGCACGCCACCACCTTCTCCTACATAAGCACGCAATTATGGAATGCATTGCCTACAGACCTGAGAACAAATCGACGAAACAACTGTTTTCTGCAAATCTCTGAAGACTTATCTCTTCAATAAGGCCTACAAAGAGAACCGATAGCCACACTAGTCCCTCTCACAAACCCACTCAGTTAAGAAAGCCCCCCTCCTATAATTACCCTAACCACTCCCTTCCCTCACTTAATTTCTACACAATACTAAATGTATCTGCTATCCTGTAACGACAATGTTTACATACTATGTAAGCCACATTGAGCCTGCAAATAGGTGGGATAATGTGGGATACAAATGCAATAAATAATAATAATAAATTGAACCACTGACTAGCGATTTAGTCAGCGGTACAGTTGCGAATGAAAGCTCTTGGCTCTGTGGCCCAGAAGAGACTGGCTGTCACTCAGCTGGAAGAAGAGGAAGCCAGCGAGCCTAAACCTGGCAAAAAAAATAAAATAAAAATCACATTCACATGATGGAGAGAAATGTATGAGGATCACCCAAGACAGAAACATGAGCAATTTTACAAATGCCATCAAATATCTGGACCAAGAAAAAAAAAATAAATTTCATGAAACTTAAAACTAAAACAGTAGAAAAGGGACGAACAAACTTTCTTTTGAAAGCAGAACCATGAGTAAACAGTGTGAGCTGGACACATGACAGGGTTAATGAAATAAAACCAGGAATGTGGGAGGGCAAGACAGTGTGTCTGTGTGTCACATTTCCTTTGTTCTCCTCAAGGGACCTATGAAAAGCTCAACAGAGGACCCACATCCAGAAACAAACCCGGAGGAGGTTTAAAAATAAAACTCACAAACATGCTTTAATTTCCTTCTGACTGGCAAATCTTAAGACACCATGACAAAAGTCAGGCCACAGTCGCTTTAATGCTTAGTACAGTTCCCGACAAATTAGGAGTCATTACGTTCTGTGTAAATCAGCAATATTTGGATACTGGTTTCAGGCCCCTACTAATAATGAGATAAAATGCCACAAAGCACTGTGGCATACTCAAGCGCTCTTATGGGTTTGGAAAGAAGCCAAATGTTTATTTCAAGAGTTCTAGCTCTGCTGTGCTTCCAAGCATCCTTGGTATGAGCCCTCTATCTGTACAACTACGCAGGAGGAAAAGCTACCAGAAGGGCAGGCACAATTTGTAATGCTGTGATACCTTCAGCGTTTGACTTTCAAAAAAGCACAAAGACTAGGGAACACTCAATGAAGTTACATGGTAATAAATAGGAGAAAAAAATATTCACTCAACAAATAGTTAAGCTCTGAAACGCATTACCAGAGGATGTGGTAAAAGCAGTTAGCATATCTGGGTTTAAAAAACAACAACATTTTGACATGTTCCTGGAGGAAAAGTCCATCATCTGCTATTAAGTATATACACTAAGTAGAAAGCAGCATGTGGTCAGAGATCCTGCATAATGCATCCAAAGACCCTTGAAACAGGCCTGGTGGCAAGGTTCTATACAAAGACCTCTCTCACGTCACCCAGGTGTTTGCCATCTCGCCACTAGGGTGCAGCTGGAATCCCATCCAATCACGAACCTATGAAGCGTCTGGAATAATTTTTGTTAAGAATTGCTAAAGAGTTACTTCCTTGATGGACACGAATTCTACACACTTCAAAGCACTCTGCCAAGTCCGGACTCCCTCTGTCTTACCGCTAGGATCCCAGATCGCGTGGCCATCCTGATTAATGAAAACCGCTCTGGTTAAGTGCCACAAATGTGCTCGACTTGGCTTAGGTACCCAGGCAAATATTGTCATTCTTCCCACCCAACAGGATATTAAAAATAAAATGTACATAAGGGGTGGAGAATGTCTGTCTATCCGTCTGAAACAAAACAAAAAACTCTCCAAAAGCTTAACAGAATGGGATCAAATTTGACAAGGGGGAAAACAAAATCAGAAAAAAGATACATCAAGTCTGAAAATGGGTCAGGTCACACTGGAGAGTTGCAGAGAAATGCAGTCCCCCTCCCCCCCCCCCCCCAAAAAAAAAAAAGTATGGCCTAATATATTTCTACAGGAGAGAGGGTTGGAGGTAATTACAAGAGGCATCCTCACCACACACCCTGCTGCCATACTCCTGTTCATACTGGACAGCTCATAGTGATTCGTGTCTTATGTGACACTAGTAAGAAATGCCCGTTTCGGGGAAAAAAATGAAACGGACGCTAGCAAGGTAATCCCCCCCCCCCATCCTCCCTCCCTCCCGAGTTCCAGACCCCCCCCTCCGTCCCTCCCTTCCGAGTTCCACACCCCCCTCCCTCCGTCCCTCACTCCCTACCTCACTCACTCCGTCCCTCACTCGGTTGCGAGTTTGTGATGAAAGTTCGCAGCGCTCTCCCCGCTGCTGTCACTGAAATCTCTGGAACTCGTGCGTTCGCTGCCCCGCCCTCGATGTCATTCACCGGCCCACCCTCGACGTCATCGCGTTTTGGCGCGAGGGCGGAGCTACAGTGACTACCGGATATCTCGGGCGCCTCATCCAGCTTGAGGCTTCATTGGAACATTGGAGGTGCCTTTTATATATATATAGATTTTCTTGGTTGTAAATTCTACTGTGAAACTAGCAACTGGACTGTGCAGCTTTTTTTTTTTTACTGGTTGTAATGTACAGTTACACCTACTGATGGGGAGATGATCAAAAGCCTCAAGCTGTTCCAAACACCACTCTAAAAATAGCACTGGAGTAGGTGGGGCTTTACACACGCTGTTTACTCTGATCATAGGATAAAAATGTGGGAGCATGTGCTTGGGCACAATCCTCCTGCACTTGTTTGACAGGTCTAGGCTGTCAAAAGTCCAGACCTGTCAAAACACAGGGGCTGGAGGTCCAAGGGACCACCAGACCCCCCCCCCCCCCCCCTAACCACCCCTGGTATCCCTTTCCATGCAGCCCTGATGACCCAGTGGACCGCGAGTCAATCCTCTCCCAAACCCCACCCCTGGTGGTCCTAGCGGCCCTTCCTCACCCCCTTACATACGGTGGAGGAGGAAGGTGACCTCCCGCCTCTTCCAATCGGCACTGCCTCAAAAATGGTGGCGTCCGGCCTTGCCCAGTGCATCCTGGGATGCACTGGGTGGGGCTTCACACCATATAAGGACCCTTATATGGATCCGAAGGCAGGGGGCACGGAAAGGCCACTAAGACCACCAGGGGTGGGGATTGACTCGGGGCCTACTGGGCCACCAGGCTCCATTCATGTGAGGGGATGTTGGGGGGGGGGTTAGGGGGGCTGGAACTTGTGTCAGAGGGGATGTCAAGTTGGGGTTCCTGCTCGAGGGGGGGGTGCCTACTAGCATGGAAATGCATTCTGGACAGGGCTCACCATTCCTCCCCAATGGTCTGCAAACCCTAACACCAGCTCCACGTTGGCAAAGGGTTTGCCGCGGCCAGCGGGTCAATGTTTGGTGCGCTGGTTGCCGATCATTGGGGAGGAACAGGTTTAGCATGCATTTGCATGCTACTTGAACTAAAAGCCCTGTTTTGCATGCTAGTTGTGTTCAGAGCCCGCAAGCGTGTTGTTTCACGCTCTCGGGGGCTCTGACCATGGGCCGGCAGCAAACGCAGGCACTAGTATGGCGCCAACAGCCTCCAGCACCTGAATTTGCTTCTGATCATCGGCCCATGAATGAGTCACATAGTTTGCTCCTGGTTACTGTATGTACTTCCTACCAGTGGTAGAGAGGCACAGCAAAGCCTGTTGCTTTACGGCAGAGCCACCCTGTGGTTAAACTGTAAAATCTATCCTTTGAAATCTGTTGACAGTGACGTCTAATGGTTACATACAATATCACTCTTATGTAATTATTCTTTTCAAACCGTCCTTTCCCCCTCCAGGCCAGAGGCAATGTACAGAGTGGGAGGCACAGAGCAGGGGTAGACTCATGCCAGGCTAATCAAAAGCCTCCCTTCCTTTAGGAACAGCTGTTCCCTTCCCTTTTGGGGTTTTTCCTTAGAAGGGTATGTGTGCGATCTGGTATCTTCTGGCCCCAATTCTATTCAACATCGATCCAATCAATCATCGGGATTAAATGCATTTGCCTACGCTGGTGATTTTCAAACCGTATCAATTTTATACTCATAAACCGCCAATTTCCCCACCTGCAGAAATTACTCAAACTGCTGATTGGTTGAAAACAAAAAATTAAACAACCTTAAATCTTTGGGGTGTGTGTGTGTGGGGGGGGGGGGGGGACTGCATTTCTCTGCAACTCCGCATTGTCAGGACTTTATGCATCTTTTCTCCGGTTTTTCTCCCTTGCCATTCTGTTAAAGTTCTAGAGCGTTTTTTTGCCCTAGGCAGACAGACAGCCCTCAAAATCTCTCTCTTTAGGAACGCTTTTAACTACCACCAGGGACTCGATTTTTATGGCCTCTCGGCCTGCATGGGCTGATGGCTCTGTTTAGACAATAGGTGACCTCTTCCCCCTCCCCCTCTATATCCTTTTCTCTTTATAATGTAATGGCGTCCCCCCCCCCCCCATCTCTTTTTCTCTCTCCTCTTCTCTATTTTATTATAATTTATATTTAATTTGTAAACTGCCCTGAAGGTCTCACCATAGAGTGGTATATCAAACTGATAATAAACTTGAAACTTAAAAGGCATGATCTTTAACAACAAAGAAAACACACATTCTTATCCTTTCACCCCAACACAACGTGGACAACCCCACAATTATCAACACCCCAGATTACACCCTCCCTATCTCAGACAGCCTGAAAATCCTCGGCGTTACATTGGACCGCAACCTAACACTAGAGAGCCAAGTGACATCCACAACAAAGAAAATGTTCCACGCAATGTGGAAACTCAAACGCAAGAAACAATTCTTCCCGAGGGAAACATTTCGCAACCTGATACAATCAATGGTACTAAGCCACGTAGACTACTGCAATGGAATTTATGCGGGATGCAAAGAACAAACATTAAAGAAACTTCAGACCGCTCAAAACACGGCAGCTAGGCTTATCTTCAGAAAAACGCGACTTGAAAGCGCAAAAACCCTACGCGAAAAACTACACTGGCTCCCAATCAAAGAACGCATTGCTTTCAAAACCTGCACTCTGGTTCACAAAATAATCTACACTGAAGCCCCGGGATACATGATAGACCTGATTGACCTACCAACTAGAAACACATCCGAATCAACACGAACGTACCTAAATCTGCACTACCCAAGCTGCAAAGGACTCAAACACAAATCGACTTACGCATCCAGTCTCTCCTACATAAGCACACAACTGTGGAACGCATTACCAAAAGCCTTGAAAACTATGTACGACCACCTAAACTTCCGGAAAAACTAACCTTTTTAAAAAGGCATACCCTGCCGATCCACCATAAATGCCTGATCTCTGCAACACAACAAAACTAAAGTATGTAATGGACATAACACAACTCTTCCGTTGTACGATTCCCTAGTGTGGCTGTGCCACATGAACTTTATCTGCAAACACCTCTCCAGTACTATGTAAGCCACATTGAGCCTACAAATAGGTGGGAAAATGTGGGATACAAATGTAACAAATAATAGACTAGGCACACTGGCCTTAATGTCTACTATTCAAATAGCAAACTCTCCAATAACGTGGATTTCCTATCTAAAGATTCTGGGTGTGATTTTGGAAGAGAAATCAATCATTTAAACCATATATTTCCTGTGCTCCCAAAAAGCGCTTCTACAAATTACATATGATTCGGTCAGTTAAACAAACCCCTTTTCAGTAAAGACGCGCTGAGGACTAAATTTATCTAATGTTATTAGCAACATCGAATACTGCAATTCACAATAGTAAAGGGGGAAGAGGAAGGGTATAGCCTCTTCTTCCCATCTGTTGGAAGAAGTTGGTTTATTTTTTGGGTGGGCTTTTTTATAAATATGTGAGATTGGGGAGGGAGTTTGGGTTGGGTATTTGGATTACAAAATATGGGGTCCTTTTACTAAGGTGCAGTAATGGATTTACAGCCCAAATTCTATAAATGGCACCGAAAAACCACACGGTTAGCGTGATTCTATAAACTACACCTAAAGCTAGGTATAGTATGTAGAATATGCTCATGCGCTGTTCTTGCAACTCTAATTTAGGCCCCCTAAAACCAGGCCTAAATACCTGTCCCTAAGTTAGGCTCAGATCAAATGTATTCTATAATAGTGTATATAAGTTTTCTGAAACACCCATAACCCGCCCATTCCACCCCCCCCCCCTTTCAACCACATACGTTAGAATTTACAAACACCACACTGTAGAATACATCTAGAAAGCTGTGCGCGTACATTCTAATTGAAGCCAATTAGTGCCACTAATTGGTTAAGTACCAATTGGCACTGATTGGCTTGCTAATCAATTACATTGTGCATGCAATTTGGCCATGTGGCCAAATTAGCATGCACAACTTAAGGCGCCATATACAAAATTTGGGGGGGGGGGTTTAGCGCACACTAAGGATTAGCATGTGCTAAATGCTAAGAAGCCCATTATATTCCTATGGGTGTTTTAATTAGCATGCACTAATCATTAGCACACCTCAGTAAAAGAACCCCTAGGGTTTTCAAAATTTTAGCAATCACTGAAAAGGTGATTGCAGACTTGCATTTTTCATTTTGTTCTGCTGCATTTCTTGATAATGTACTTGGTTCTGCTTGTTTGCATTGTGTTATTTCTTAATAGTTCCAAGATAAAAAGATAGAACTATGCCGTCTTCAGTTTTGAAGCAAAAGGGAGCAAAGAAATGAGACCATGTGACTCCACTTTTGGAGGAGGAACACCGACTTACCTGTGTATCACAGAATAAATCTTCAAACTTTTGACACTGGTTCATAGAACATGCCATTCAGGTATTCTATCTTTACTATCTCAATTTCTGATAACCCCACTCATCAGTTAGACCCTTGCAATCTGTACAGCAAAATCTACTTATAATGCCTTCGTTCAGACAAATTCAGGGGACGTGTTTGTTATGTAATAACTAGTAAAGAAGGCCCGTTTCTCAGAGCAATGAAATGGGCGCTAGCTTGTTTTTTTTTGGGTGGGGGGTGACTCACATACGGAGAGCAGGAGCATGGCCATCAAAATGGATTTCTTCTGTCAGCGCTGTTCGCGTTGTCGGTGCTGCAGTGTAAGTGAGCGGTTCTGTCTTCATTGCTGCTGGCGCTCCGTTTCGTCCAGTGTCAGTGCTCCGCCCTCGTCGTCATCACATAGTGACGCGAGGGCGGGGCACACACTGATGGGGAAAGCGGCTATCTCGACGCCTCAACTTCCGGTGGGGAAAGCTGATCTCGACGCTTCAAACTTCCGGTGGTGGCTTCCATTTAGAACGTTAGGGTTGTGAATTATATAGATAGACGACAAGCGACTTGTTTTCAGTACCGACAGAAAGGGCATGACCTTGAAACACTCAATTTTCTTTTAGTGTATCTATTCTTTTAATTGAATTGTAAAGTCCCCTTTCTGATCTTATTTTTAATTACAATCGTAACGTAAACCACTGTGATGGTGCTTGCCTAAGAGGAGTATATCAAATGAAATCAACTAAACTCATCCATCTCCACTGGGTGCATCTTATCTTGACTGGCCAGCTCTGAACGCGGAGGGTTTATGTTCCCTGTTTGTGGGCTAGCTCAAGGCTGGTCATTGCTATTGCTTCTGTCTTTTTCCTGTGGTATGACTTGCCTTGTATCTTGTTCTAGCTTGTAGTTTAGTTCTTTCTCCTGTTCCAGATTTCTGCTCTAGGTTTTGTCTGCATTTCTTTCCGGCCTTCTCTTTTCTTCATGTTCCCCCATACCTTGTTGTATTGGGATTCTTGTTTTGGGCATTTGCTAGGGTAAGTGTGTTTTTAAACTTATTCTTTGCACTAAGGCTAGTACTAATAAAACTGGCCTTTAACTGGTGTTGTGGGTCCATACTGCCTTCTGGTCCCTTTTCAGTGGTCACCCATGTTCCACAGAGGGACTGAAAAGAATTCCCTGATTCATGCATGCTTTCCTCTCTCTTTTTCCCAGCAAGCAGGAAGCCAAATAGAAATAGGAATAAAACTTCCGTTAATCTCCGTTTTAAAAAAAAACAGACCATTCACTTAGCAATCCCCCGGGATGTGGGAAAATTGCAGGCACCGGCAGGGCATTCTAGCTTCTCTTGCATTATTCAACAGAGGACAAGTTGCCCATTGGAAACCTAAGAATCAGCACTCATTTGTTGTTTCGCCCTCATGAGATGTGACCATGCCTTTCCTAAGAGCCCAGTTAACCTGGGTTTATAGTTTAGCTTCACCAATCCATCCAGACCAGAAGAAAAAGGTTTTCAAACACTCAGCCTTCTGTACACTACAGGCAGTAGGAAAGCACTGCTGTTTTCAGAGTGAACTAGAGCCACAACATGCAAACAAAACTCATGACTTAAAACTGTGGCTACCCTGAAGAAAAAAAACAAAACAAAACACACAGACATGGCCACAAACTCCAGGAGCTGATGTAGCCTTTGCTGTGCTATGGTGACTAATAGAAAAAGAGTAGGAAACTATTTCACCTTATGAAGAAGAAATATCACTGAAGCTAAAGGACACAAAGCTTGGTGCCCCATAAACTGAATGGCATCTCATATCTCCAAATTTTGGCATCAAACATAGAGAGAGAGGGGGGGGAGGGGAGAGAGAGAGAGAGAGCTTCTAGCACTGATGAATATAGATGTTCTAATGTTTCAGGAGAGATGTATTAACATGCAGCAATTTAGTTACCCTGCAAAATACATTAGCAAATGAATTTCTTATCGTTTCAACACAGCTACGTACTCACAGTTGCTCCTCAGTTCACAAGTAAAATTAATCGCTTCTTTTCTTACTCCACCGTGCAGTATATGCAATCCTGGGAATATAAATTGATTCAAGGTGGTGCCCAAAATTTACGCTGACATTGGTGAGCCAACAGGGTAAGGCAGTGGTTCTCAAACTTGTTCCTGGAGGCACCCCCAGCCAGTCAAGTTTTCAGGATACCCACAATGAATATTCATGAGAGAGATTTGCACGCAGTGGAGGCATGCATGCAAATCTCTCTCATGAATATTCATTGCGGATATCCTGTAAACCTGAGGTGCTCCGGGAACAGGTTTGGGAAACACTGGGGTAAAGGATTCCCTCATCGGTTCACAAAAGACAAGTTTCTAATTGGTCAAAAGTCTCTCAATGATTTAATAATGCTCCTGAAGAAGCCAATGTGAAACAGCTGCGCTGTAGTGCGTGGCAGCTTAAATTTCAGGTAAGTACCTGATCATGGAAGGATTATAATAATGAACGACAAAATGTTATAAGAAAAATGAAATCAAATTAAAAACAAGTTTATATGAGTTTTTTTTGTAGGACTGATGAAGAAGTTGGGTCAGTCATTAGTCCAAAGAATAATTAAGACGTGATCTAAGCCAATGAAGTCCTTTTTCCTCCTTTTATAATTTTTAGAAAGTTTACAGTTACTTGTGTATTTTGAGTAGTGAGATTTTCTCTAGTGCAAGGTAAAACCTAAATAGATAGTTGTATCCAGAGAATCCAAAATAGAACATAACATAAGAACATAAGAGTAGCCATACTGGGTCAGACCAATGGTCCATCTAGCCCAGTATCCTGTTTTCCAAACAGTGGCCAAGACACATCACAAGTACCTGGCAGAAACCCAAATCGTGGCAACACTCTATACTACAAATCCCAGGGCAAGCAGTTGCTTCCCATGTCTGTCTCAATAGCAGACTATGGACTTTTCCTCCAGGAATTTGTCCAAACCTTTTTTAAACCCAGATACACTGATAACGGTTACCACCTCCTCTGACAAAGAGTTCCAGAACTTAACTATTCATTGAGTGAAAAATTATTTCCTCCTTTTGTTTTAAAAGTATTTCCATGTAACTTCCTTGAGTGTCCCCCCTAGTCTTTGTACTTTTGGAACGAGTAAAAAAAAAAAAAAAATCAATTTACTTCTACTCATTCTACCCCACTGAGGATTTTGGAAAAGAATTCCAGAGCGGAACTGCCAAAAATGCAAGTTGTAGTAATAATTCTAAAAAAAAAAAAAAAACATTTTTAAAAACAAATCTGATAGTCTACTCTGCACCACCATCCTGGGACAACAACAGCAGTACAGTAAAATTAACCTACCAAATGCAACCTCCTGCACCAGACTCCTCCCTGCATTCCCAAAGGCCTAATCAAAGAAAAGCACTGGGAACACAAGATCATTAATTGGACCCAGTGGGGTCCTAGTACTGCAGAGAAGAGCCATGCAAGTCAACCAAGTGCCAGAAATAATCTCCATCTGCATTAGCTGGGGAAACCCAGCAGCGCTATACACCCCAAGGATAACAACATAACAAAAGGAACCTACTTCCCAGAATATGCTTACATGGAGCTGGAAGAAAAAAAAGTCCTGTTCTATTCCGCTCCTAAAAAACTCTGGTGCAACTTGGATACCTGCCCCAAAAGTCATTAGCTTCATATGTGTATTCATGAAAACATAGCAACATAGTAAATGACGGCAAGGGGGTTTGGTGCATGGTTGTGGCAGTGGCCCATGACCAATGGGGCAGGATAGAAACAAGAGGAAAATGAAGGCTGATAAAGACCATATGGCTTATTCAGTCTGCCCATCCATTCTATGTACTTGACTCAAGCTTTCTTGAATTCAGATACAATTCATCTCCATCACCTCCACTGGGAGGCCGTTCCACGAATTTACCACCCTTTCTGTGAAGAAGTATTTCCTCAGGTTATGTCTGAGTTTTCCCCCTTTCACCCTCATCCTATGCCTTGTCATTTCAAAGCTTCCTTTCCATTGAAAGAGACTAGCTTCCTGTGCATTTATACTATGGAGTTATTTAAATGTTTCTATGAGATCGCCCCTCTTCTGCCTTTCTTCCAAAGTATAGAAATGTTTAATTCTGTACCCATACCCTGTATGATGACCACGACCGACTATTTCCATAGCTGCTCTCAACTCCATCCTATTTATATCTTTTTGAAGGTGTGGTCTCCAGAATTGTACCCAATATTCTAAATGAGGTCTCACCAGAGTCTTATACAGGGGCATCATCACCTCTTTTTTCCTACTGGTCATTCCTCTCCCTACGCACCCAAGAATCCTAGCTTTCACCGTCACCTTTTCTACTCGTCTTTGGCCGTTTTCAAGTCCAAACTTAAAGCCCACCTCTTTACCACTGCTTTTGACTCCTAACCACTACTCACTTGCCCTGTCCTTTTATCCTCACCTCTTTATTCCCTTACCGTTAATTGTTCTGTCTGTTTACCTGTCTTATCTAGATTGTAAGCTCTTTCAGCAGGGACTATCTTTTTGTGTATGGTGTACAGCGCTGCGTATGCCTTGTAGCGCTATAGAAGTGATAAGTAGTAGTAGTAGTAATGTAGAAGCCTGCCCTTGCAAATCAGGAATGCGGCCACGCACAGAAACAGAAGCCTGTGTGGCTGCGTTGCTGATCTGCAAGGACGGGCAGGCTTCTACATGGAATGTTGTTAGTGGAGGAGTAGCCTAGTGGTTAGTGCAGTGGAACATAGAAATGTTGCTACTATTTGAGATTCTACATGGAATGTTGCTATTCCACTAGCAACATTCCATATTTAGATTGTGAGCTCTTTGAGCAGGGACTGTCTTTTTGTGTATGGTGTACAGCGCTGCGTATGCCTTG
Source organism: Microcaecilia unicolor (assembly GCF_901765095.1). Lineage (NCBI taxonomy): Eukaryota > Metazoa > Chordata > Amphibia > Gymnophiona > Siphonopidae > Microcaecilia > Microcaecilia unicolor. Next base: position 23,017,422 of record NC_044039.1, read on the forward strand.
TAGCGCTATAGAAATGATAAGTAGTAGTAGTAGTATACAATAACACTCAAGTTTTGCTCCTCTTTTGTGCAAGACAGACAAAAAAACAGGGGGGGGGGGGGATCCATAGATGGTTGTCAATGAGGGTTCATGGTGACAGAATCCCAACCCTGGTTCCAATTTAACTTTTTTATATATACATATATATATATATATATTTTTTTTTTTTTTTACACATTGAGCTCAATGCCTTTTCAGTGGTAGCTCATATTCACGTTCAGATTTCCCTTTCCCCAGGTAGTTTATGATCTAAAGACCCTACTTACAAAGCCAAATAAAACTGTGCACTATTGCGCTATTTTGTCACACAGCAGTAAACTTATTTTTTGAATTGCTGCATGAGGGAATATCACATTTCCCTGGCTGCAGCAAAGAGAGCAGGCTCCAAATCAGGTCTAGCACATGATTTAAAAGAAGTACCCTCCACACCTCTATGGCACATATTGGGGGCCAGGGAGAGACGTGATCCCCAGGCACACCTGGGCCTGGCAGCTCCTCATTTTACATAAGCTGCTGATTTGCATGCATTACAATCTGCTTGATATGCATTGAGATTTTTTTTAAAAATCCCATATAAAGGGCAAATAATGCAGATTATTATTAACTAATGGTACATTCAAAGGTAAATAAAGGTTCTTCTACTAAAATGTGTACCCCTAGATTCTATGAACAGCAAAAAGAAATTGTGCGTGCAAATTTGCATGCATAGTCAAGTTATGCGCAAAACTTAAATTTTTTAACAAATCATTCAGCGCCAATAAGCCATTATCAGCACTAATTCGCACTAATTAGAATTTAAGCATGCAATTTTCTAAGCATTCTGTTTATGCACACAACTTAATTGTTTAACAAGCTAATCAGCGCAGATAACAAGCCATTATCGGTACTAATAAGAATTTATGCATGCAATTTTCTAAGCGTAGTCTGTAAAGTGGTCCGAAGATCACAAAAGGGGGCGTGACCATGGATAGGGCATGGGCAGGTCGTGGGCGTTCCTGAAAATTACACGCACTGTTACAAAATATGCCCGATCCACACCTAAATAAGAGTTGGCCATTTACTCCAGGTTTTAGTTGGTATAAATGGTTGTGCCTAAATTTTAGTCATGGGATAGCCGTTACATCTATATAAATAATTCTCACCTCCAACGTTCAGTGAAGCACCGAATTTACTGTTCCTAAGGTAGGCTGTCAGGACCACTCACCCTCCTAGGCTGTCACCACCACTCACCCTCACTCATAGACCCACCCTCAGCCACGCCCCTTCCGGACATAATTCACAACCCCAACGTTCTATTGAAGCCAAATTTTTAAATCTCCAACTTCTGTCATGGTGTAGATCGGAATTCCACCATGACTGTGCGCTCCGCCCTCGCGTCGAACGTCATGACGTCGAGGGCGGAGCCACGGAGGACCAATCAAACAGCATGAACAATGCTAGCCAACCGGACGACACGGACCGATACATTACACGCACGAAGAACCAATCTGGCACATCTTCTCTCGCTGTCTCGCTCTCCCCTGGCACTTGTTAAGTCCTCCGGTATCGCAGGCAGCTGGCTGTCACGCTGCAGGTGGAGGGGTGAGTATGAGACGCGGCAAAGGTGCTGCTGGGTCCGGCGTGCTGACCTCACTGCGCCCCCATCACTGGACCGTTTCTGTGGTTTTCCCGCGGCTGCCCAATTTACCCAATGCAGCACCTGCTTCTGACTTCTCAAGCCCTTCAGCTCTCACTATGTACATTTGGGGGGGGGGGGGGAACCCCTAACGAAGTCCGCTTTTATGAATGCCCATCTATACCCCCAACTAATTGTCACGTATAAAGGTCATCGGTAGAGCCATAAAAGACAGAAAGGCAATTTTGGAGAATGAGTGCTTCTCTAATTTCATTTCTGCACACACAATATGCGTCTTGCGGGTCCTGAGACAAGAGGGGGAGAGGGGGGAAGGGAGGTCCCTAAGAACACAGAGGGGGGGGAAGGGGGGTCATCAGACCACAGGGGAGGGGGTCCTGAGACCTGACAAGGGGGACAGGGGAGGACACTCACTGTCTCACATACACACACTCACACATACTCTCTCTCTCACACACACTCTCTCAAACATACACACTCTGCGGAAAACCTTGCTAGCGCCTGTTTCATTTGTGCCAGAAACGGGCCTTTTTTTACTAGTGTATTCTATAAACCGCATCTAACTTTAGACAAGTTTTATAGAATACCTGTAAGTGCAGGTTTTTTTGGCTCCATATATAGAATCTGGTCCTTAATGCGTGAATCAGCACGCATTAACTGCTACCGCACAAACATGCTAACCAGCTGTATGACATTTTTGCTGTTAGCACACGTTAATTCACACATTAAGGGTATTTTGTGTTAGGGAGGGTAACTAGGCAGGCCATGGGCATAGACAGTATATTATAGTTAATACACCCACATTCTACATATGGTGCCCAAATTTGGCCATTGAAATTTGCATGCAGATCAAAGATGTGTGCACAAATTAATTAGCAAACAAGCCATTAACCAGCAATAAATTGATGTTAATTATTGCAGTTAATTGGTGTTCAGGCCTCTACGACTTGTAGCTTCTAAGTCTTATATCCTGACTTACCCTCAGTACAACAGTTCACACCTGAAGACTCTTATCTCTCTGAAAGTGCTTTATTTGAATAACACAATGTTTACTCAGTCAACTGTTGGATCAGAGGTTCTGCCCCAATGGCAAAGAGTCCCAGTGATTCTGAAAACACCATTAGCTCAGAGCTGGTTGAATGGAGTACAATAGCTTTTTTAGTAAGATATATTCAAGTTAAAACTAAGTACTACTACTACTTAACATTTCTAAAGCGCTACCAGGGTTATGCAGCGCTGTACAATTTACATAGAGGGACAGTCCCTGCTCAAAAGAGCTTACAATCTAGTAGACAAGTGAACGGTCAAATTGGGGCAGTCTGGATTTACTGAACGGTAAGAGTTAGGTGCCGAACGCAGCAATGAAGAGGTGGGTTTTAAGCAGAGACTTGAAGATGGGCAGGGAGGGGGCTTGGCGTATGGGCTCAGGAAGGTTGTTCCAAGCATAGGGTGAGGCAAGGCAGAATGAGCGGAGCCTGGAGTTGGCGGTGGTGGAGAAGGGTACAGAGAGGAGGGATTTGTCCTGTGAACTGAGGTTTCGGGCGGGAACGTAAGGGGAAATTAGGGTAGAAAGGTAGTGAGGGGCAGCAGACTGAGTGCATTTGTAGGTAAGAAGGAGAAGCTTGAATTGAATGCAGTATCTGATTCTAACAGAGAGTAACGCAGGAAAAGGTTCTGCACTCTCTAACAAATGGAGCCTACCTCAGACTAAAGGGAACAGAAAAGGGCACACTCTGACCCAGGGCCGCCGAGAGGGGGGGACAGGGGGGACAAAATTCCCGGGGCCCGGGCCTCCAAGGGGGGCCTGGCGCCGCAGTCCCACCCGCCACCAGAAGTGCTGTCTTCTGTTCTGACTCCGGAGTGCGCGGCCCACACAGACGCGCTCCTCTCAGCTTATCTTCGCTATACTCTGCAGGGCTTCTGTGCGTCTGACGTGCAAGACATCAGATGCACAGAAGCCCTGCAGAGTACAGCAAAGATCAACTGAGGAGCGCGTCTGTGTGGGCCGCGCATGCTGGAGTCAGAAGACAGCACTTCTGCTGGCGGGGGTTTGGGTGGAAGGGGCCCGGCCCAGTGGCAGGTGGGACTGTGGCGCCGGGCCCCCCTCGGGGGGGGGGGGTGGCAGTGGGCAAACCACCAATGGGAACAGAGCCTGCCAACTAGCAACAACATAATCATATATGCAGACAGGCTAGTGAAGTCACATTGCCTGATAACTACACCTCCCACAATGCAACGCTCATGTGACTCTGCAGTGAGAATGACAGAAAAAGTGTCACACCCACCCCAGAGCCACATTACAATCGGGGAAAGGCTGTCAGAGGACAGAACACTTGGCATTAATGAGATTTTGCGTATGCATCTTTCCGAGCACTATTCTACAACCCTGCACACCTAAATCCCCTAAGCGTACAATTCAACAGGAGGTGTGGTGCGGGCATTTCAAAAATTTGCACCCAAATGTCAAGAGTTGGGCATCAACATTTGCACCAAGTTTCAGATGGCGTTAAGTACCAGCGCCCAAATCTGCGCACAGAAATGGGTTCTAAACGCTATACCATCAACAGCACTCAAGTCGGAGTGCTCTGTGTAGAATATTGCTCTGGGCTGATTTATTTCCAGCACCCACTTAGCACCTCCTAAATAAAGGCGATAACCCCCGGATAGTATGCCTAGCGTTCCACGTTGAAATCCAAGAGTATTCTATAACAATGTGCATAACTTAATTGGCTTAAGCCAATCAGCCTTGTTAATAGCACTTAAGCAATAATGAGTACTAATTGGCAATAATTAAAATTTACGTGAACAACCTAAGCACATTCTGTAACACACTACGCCTAAATTTTAATGTACGCAGGCAAAAAGGGGTGTGGTTATGGGCAGAGAAATGGGTGCTTCGTGGGCATTCCAAAATTTACTTGCATTGTTATAGAATATGGCCCTCTGCGTCTAAATCTACACATTGGGATTTACGCCATGTTTTCAGTGGTATAAATGGATGTGCATAGTTTTAGGTACTAGGATATCAACTAAGCATACTGTCACGAAATGCCTAGCATCCACTTGGGGTTAACCCCGCAGCCACCTAGAGGGTCTGTCCCCAGCACCACCTACACCTGGACACATGCTCTATACTAGCACCCTCCTCCCACTGACTGGGTCCCATTTGCCTCTGGGCTAGTATCCCATTCTGACGTCATTCCCCGGTGATGTCTAGGTACTGGGGCCACTCTCTCAGGGGTCCCACAGTTCCTGGAAAACACTCACAAACCCAACACAAAACCCACCAGGATTCTTAGTCAGTCCAGGACATCAGAACCAATAAACCAATAGGTTTATTGTTACAGTAAACAGCGAGCATTTGAAAACAAAACAGGTGAAAAAGTGCAGCAAGCAATAACAAATAACCAAAACAAGGATCAACATTAAAACTATCTAACACTTGTTACTACCTGGGTAGCACCTGGGGAGTTCAGGAAATATAGCTGCTCGCAGGTCATAAAATATAACTGCTCACAGGGCCTCAGTAAAGAGCTCTTTCTCTCTCCGCTCCCCGGCTTAGACTGGGGAAAAATCCAGTCCCTTCAAGCTTGACTTGAAATCCAGGGTCAATCAGAACCCAGGGCATCAATTTTGAAAGTAGTTGCCCAATGGTACTGCAGATTGCCTTTCCAATAAGTTGAAACTAGAAGAGAAAGTCTTTCCTGCAACAGCTTTAAAACTCAAAAGAAGCGCCATCTGCTGGCCAATTAGGAGAAATACACTTCATGAAATAATACAGTTTTCAGGTTCAGAAACCCACTGTCTCATCACACAAATACTATATACCGCGCCTAAATCTAAGCACTACTTATAGAATACGCTTAGACGGAAATGTTTTCTGTGCGGATTTTTTAAGTGCCATATATAGAATCTGGCCCTAAGTGCATACGTGTTCATTGAAATTAGGGTACTGCACGTTAATGGACACTAATACGGGACCTGCAAAGGACATGGTGGGCACAACCCCAATAGCTGCTGTGTTAAATGTGCACTTACCGTGCGTTAATTTTATTGCGTTAAGGTACAGTGAGTTAATTTTATTACGTTAAGGTACAGTGAAGGACTAGCCTAATGGTTAGTGCAGTGAGCTAAGAACCTGAGAAACCAAATTCAATTCTAAACAAAGACGAACCCAATGGTTTAATTGGGCATATCGAATGGCAACATTTTTTGAAACTACAGTGGATTTCAAAAAGGAATTTTCTTGGGCCAATGAATACATCATCAGTGCTATAAAAGCATAAAGAACTAAAAGATGCAAATGAATTAAACGATGTCACCCACTGATTTTAAGACTGGAAGTTCCGGCGGTGGCCATATTTGAGAGCGACTTCAGGTGAACAGATATGCCACAGTTAAAAGTAAGTGATTCTGGGTCGATGGTGAGATTACAAGGTTAGTTTTTTTGAAATAAGAGTTTGATAATTATAATTGAATGTATTCCGGAATGAGCTGGTCCCGAATAGCCTGAAGCAGCATTTCATGCGAAACGCTGGGACCTTTCACTAGTACTCTCAGAGTTTAGCACGTTTTTCAAATACGTGGTTTTACCTCGCTGGATTTATAAAGCATTTATGAAAAATTAAATAAAAATATATTAAAAAAGTATGGAAAGGGAGGTTTTTATGCCTATGACGTAACTCATTAAGGTCTGCGAGGACGCTTGTGTCCCAGATTGGGTTCCGAGGCTTTCCCCCCCTTTCATGGATTTTGATAATGGAATGATGCACAATGGGGTCCTTTTACCAAAGTGTATTTATTTAATTTAGATTTTGCTCACACCTTTTTCAGTAGTAGCTCAAGGTGAGTTACATTCAGGTACTCTGGATATTTCTCTGTCCCAGGATATTAGATGTTGCAGTTCCCATAAAGAGAGAGAATAGAGAGTCATGGATTTCATATACCGCCTTTCTGTGGTAAAACCAAAAGCGGTTTACACGCAGGTACTTTCTCCGTCCCTAGTGAGCCCACAGTCAGTTTTTTTTTTTTTTTTTTTTACTTGGGGCAATGGAGGGTGAAGTGACTTGCTCAGAGTCACAAACAGCTTCAGTGGGAATCAAACCCGGTTCCCACAAAATATATGTAAATCATGTAATGAAAATGCTTAAATCAGTTCATGTCAGTTCTCATCATTTTTGCAAATTCAAACACCTAACACAAATCCTATTATCACAAATCTTAATAGCTTAGGGGCTTTTTTTTTTTTACTAAAGTTTAGTGTGCGCTAACGGAATTAACATGCGTTAAATGCTATGAAGTCCATAGCTATACAATGGGCTTCTCGGCATTAAGCTTTAGTAAAAGGACCCCTTCGTAATTAGTGCTTTCAGTTGCTAACTAAGACAATGATGGTAAAGTTAACTTGCCCAAGGTCACAAGGAGCACTAGTGAAAGAAGCAGGATTTGAACATTTAGCCCCCTTCTCTTAAAAAATAAAGCAAGACGTGGGTATTTAAGGAGGTAAAGAATAAAAAACAGACCAGTTGTTTATTTAGACACTGCTTTTAGGAGACAGACGACCATGCTATTACTGCCATGAGAAGCACCTGGGTACAATGACAGATCCTCCAGAGTCAGCCAAGGTTCAGGATATTCCATTTCTTCCTCCCCGCCCTAGATTCCACTTCTCCAACAACCTATTTCCCCATAGATTCTAAATATCCCTTTCTTCCTCCCCCCATTACTTTTTATAGCTCTTGCCTTCATTTATTCTTTCATCTATGCCATGCAGATGTGGCCTATTGAGGATCTGAAAGTTTGCTGGGATGTGCAGAGACTCATTGAGGGGCCTCATTTGCATAAAAGCGAGCCCATATGTAAAAAAGGCAGTCACTCAATGGTAGAGCCAGCCCGGAGGTCAAGGCCCAGGCTGCAGCAGGCGGAAAGCAGCACAATTTGTGTAAATTTGAGGAGCAGCAGCAGCCGAGGGTTCTGGGGTCATGCAGTACCTGCCAGAATCCTGGTTCAGCACAAGAAGTAGATGAAAATGAAATTAAGCCTCGGAGATGCCGTTACCCAATTCCAGGCTGGAGATTTAGGGCAGTCCTGGATTTCTGACCACACCATCGTGGTGCATTATGGGACTTGCAGCATTGATTTCAACAGGCAGGATCATGTGCTGGAAATCTCACACTGCTTTGGGATATAAGTTCAAAACCAGGGCTGGCCAAAAAGCCTCCAGCCTGGAACTACATAACGGCAACTCTAAGGCTTACTTTCACTTTCATCTACTTCCTTGGCTCCAGGAATGGCAACCTCCTCTCTGCGGAGCAGAGAGATGTGTGCCACCCCTTACTCCCACTTCAGGGCCAGGGGTTATAAATTATTTAGGAAAGTGGAGGCCAAACCTGAATTTTTAGGAGCCAGGAAGCTTTTTTTGGAGTAGAGGAGTAGCCTAGCGGTTAGTGCAGTGGACTTTGATCCTGGGGAACTGAGTTCGATTCCCACTGCAGTGCCTTGTGACTCTGGGCAAGTCACTTAACCCTCCATTGCCCACGGTACAAAATAAGTACCTGAATATAAGTATGTACCTGAATATAAGAATGTAGTTGCAAAAACCTCAGAAAGGCTGTATATCAAGTCCCAGTTCCCTTTCCCTTATGACATCACAATATCAGAAGTGAGCCAAGTATCAGCAATCAAGCCATTGTGACATCACTGATGAGGATGGATCTTATTGGTGGAATGAGTGGAGGAGTAGCCTAGTGGTTAGTGCAGTGGACTTTGATCCTGGGGAACTGAGTTTGATTCCCACTGCAGCTCCTTGGGACTCTGGGCAAGTCACTTAACCCTCCATTGCCCCTGGTACAAAAATAAGTACCTGAATATACTATGTAAACCGCTTTGAATGTAGTTGCAAAAACCTCAGAAAGGCGGTATATCAAGTCCCATTTCCCTTTAAACCTTGTAACTATTTTTTTGCATATTCTTATTGGGGGGAGGGGAGTTGTTTGCATTCTTTTCCTGTTTTGACAAATCTCTCTATTTGGCTCACACCACCTTTTTTTCTATAATTTTTTTAATGCTCTTCTCCCCAAAGTTGGGGAAAACGTAGCTTTCCCTCCCCCCCCCCCCCAAATTACAGTACTGTGAATAGATTAAAGCAAATATCTTACCCCTCTGCCGGCCATCCCACAACCCCAGTTAGTAAAGCAGACCCTGCTCTGGAGTTCCAAAGGCTTTTTGCCCATTCTATGCCTATGGCGGCTAAAAAGGCTTTGTCAGGCCCCAATGCAGACCATCAGTTATCCCCTTCTCTCTATTAATGTAACAGATGGGTGTTCAAAGCATTGACAACGCTCCTTTGTGCACTATATCAATTCAAGAACGACAGGAAGTCTCATTTCTTTAAAAAAAAAAAAAGGGGGGGGCTTGTTACTCTTACTAACCCATAAACACACAAAAATTTTAGAAAACCCCCCTTTACAGAGGCTTTATTTATGATGCATTTCATTACTAAGGGCCCTGTTTACTAAGCAGTGCTAAGGGCACATCAGTTTTTTTTAGTGCGCGCTAATGATTATTTATTTTAGTACATTTCTACCCCACATTTACCCACATGAGCAGGCGCAATGTGGCTTACAATAAATGAAGTGGATACAAAACAAGACAATGATGGCCCAGAAACAGAAAGTGACAGGAGGGGGTAGGAGCAGGGGATAACACAGGGTAAATGACAGGGGTGAAGCGAGGGCAAGTGGGCGAGGTTAAGCAGTGGAGTTGCCAGTGGAGTAAACCTTGTCAAATAACGTCGTCTTTAAGGACTTCCTTAACAGTTGGTGGTCGGCGAGCTCCTTAAGTTGTTTCGGTAGGACATTCCAATATTTCGGACTGATGTAAGGGAAGGATGATGGAAAAAGAGATTAGAACGTGCTAAACGCTAAGTCACCTTAGCGTGCCCTTATGTAGGTTTACCCCACGTGTTAAGGCCATTTTTTACCGCAGCGATAAATGGCCGATTTTCTCTCTCTTGTATTAATGGCCGTGCACTGTTGCCATTAGCGCATGGCCATTAAAAAATATATTAGTGCATGAACACTTAACCAAACACCTATTTTGTAGACGGTAAGGGTTCACGCACAAATCAGTTATCGTGCACTAATGTAGCTGTGCTAATTGATTAGTGCAGAAAACACCTACTCTCTGCCCCCCAGACATGCCCCCCCCCTTCACGACAAAGCAAATATTTTCAGCATAAAAGGTTGCACGTGCAGATCAGGAACTTACCACAGGAAGCCTGTGGGCATCCTGCAGTCAGTCCTTTTAAGCTCAATAAGCTTAATCGCAGCTTAGTTAAAAGACCCCCCCCATACGCCTGTGACCACAGTCTTCCATTTACGGCAAATCTAATGAATTATATATAGGTATATAAATATATATAAGCCAGATGTAGCCAAGGTTTGTCCTAATGGTTTCTGCATTGGAATAAATTTTAATCGATAAATATAGATGTTTTCAGAGCAGAGGAAACCTGACACCAGTGAACCTAATTAGATTCCAGTGAGCAAATTACATAAAGTTTAAAAGTTAGGCAGGTGAACACCGACACTATTTAGTGAATTATGCTATACAATGATGAAAGCTCAATTGACATCTTCCACGGGATAGTCACAAGACTTTAAAGATTCTGTGCTTCTAGTGATGTTCATCTGCATTACCACCTGGTAACCTGACATAAAATTAATAGTCCAATATTCTCCAGTTAGCCAGGGGACAGGATGATACATAAGGAGAATCGACCAGAACATCAGAATCTATTAGGAAAGGTGAGCATCATTAAATATACTGGACAGGATTTCCCAAAGGGTTGCCGCAGAAACGACAAAGAGATGAACGCCAGCACCTTACGGATTGACTAATTTACTGAATCAGGAGCTTTCAAGGGCAAAGGATCCATCTGTCAGATACAGAAACAAGGCTAGTCTGAAATTTCCCTAAATGCACGCACTGAACTGCAATACAGATACAAGTCTTTAAAATGCAGTTATATTATAAATACATACATACACCCCACCCCCTTCCCATCATTCACTAAGAACTTTGAGAGAATTAAACAGTAAAAAAAAAAGTGCCTGACAAAATACCATGCATGCAGTAAAAACTTCCTTGCTCAGAAAAAGCTTATACTGAGATACTTAGAATGGTTTGAGTTGTTTCCAAGCCACATTCAAGGTACATAATCTCAGATCCACCTAGTTACCATCAGCGCCCTTAAAATATTCTCAAGTCACAGTAAACTCATCAAGGAAAAAGTCAGTTCAGCGGAAAGAAACTCCACTCCACTACACAATTAAGAGGGGGGGGGGGGGAGGCCGCTGGAAAAGGCTGGAATCAGTACGAGTGTGACCTGAACAAGGCACAGAAACTGCTTTGTTTACACACACAAAGCAAGAATGGAGGAGAGCAAGGATTACAGGAACAATTCCACAGGAAATCCGCAAACTAAGAAATGCAGGGCACACAGGTAAGACTGAGCTAATGCATTTCTAGGCAGCTTTCTTTACTAACTCTAGTTCAAACCACAAAGTTCATGTGAAGCACCAAACTGCTGAATGAAACAGCCTAAATCAAGGGTGCTACTAGAACAATTATACCAACTTACTCCATAAGGAAGGTGCACTCCAACCCCCGCTCTGTTCTCTAAAGATCTGCATTTAACTGGTTTCCAAACCATCCAGTTATCTTACAAAATATAACAGATTCCGTTCTACTTCTTGCAGTTTACAAGCAACGGGCTAAAAGCAGCTTTGCCGAAAGTCCCTCGTCTGGGCAAAAGGTAAAAGACGGATATAGCGGGAGCAGATCTGGCTTTTACACCGTCCTCCTCGTCTGGTGGAAACTTTGCTCTCAACTTTTCCACAGCAGCACCTTTCTCCGGTCCCTTACCCGCACTCATGATTGCCATGCAGCTCGTCTTCCTCCGGCTCCACGATCAGTAGAAAATGTACGGCAAATCCATCACATCCCTCGGCGGCACCTTGAATACAAACGACTCCTGCCTAAAGGGCTACAGCCGAGCGACGGCTGCCCAAAGCCCTGCGCTCTACAAGCGACGCGATCGGTTCTGCTGGACTTTTGGATTTTCCTGCTTGCTCCAAAAGCTGCTACTGTGTCTTGAGTCCCTGCGCTCAGTTCAGGAAGGGCGCCATCTGTTGACCGAAAAACGAAAGCGTTCCTATTTTGAACACCGGGCCTTTATGACGTCAAAAACAAACAAATAAACAAAAGAACAAAGTGTGCGCAAACAAACCTGCGCAGCGGCTGGAGCTTGGCTGAACCCTCCTAGCACCCTCGGAGGAAGAAGCCGCGCGGGCGACTGGGAGTTGTAGTCTTTCGGCGTTCGAGTTTTGGTTTTCCTGCGATCAACGTCCGGTCCTTGAAGACTTCGTTTCCCATAGTGCTGAGCCGGGTGGCATGGCGGAGAGCAATGACTGCGGAGTTTGATGAAGAAGTGGTGTTTGAGGTTGGTGTATGTGCGTGGTTTTTTTTCCTGGCAGTTCTGTGTCTGCGTGCATTTGGGAAATTGTGTTTTGGCAGGGTTTGGCGGGGCGGGTTGTTTTCATTTAGGAAACCGCCTGAGGCTGACTGTGGGGTGGGTGCTGAGGGCAGCCCCCGTTCACACCCCATATGTCCAGGGTATGAAAAGATGCATAATACAGACTGGTGTCGCGATGGCAGCAAAAAAAAAAAAAAATTTAAATCGAAAACAAAATGTGACAAATAATTGTATCCTAAATTAAGTGGGTCTGTCATTAAGGTTAACAAAGGAAAACGCTGGTGTAAGAAATGTTCAAAATTGGCTTTTTTCCCCCCCCCCTTAAATACTGTACTGTAATGCTGGTTGTCTATATAGCACTTTAACATTCGTATTGAATATTATAGTACCACTACCGATTTTTTTGTCTCCATCGGTTTCTCATTCAATCGTAGTCCTCGGTTTTCTTTCTCTCTTTTTTTTTTCCAGTTTTGGTTTTGTTGTTATTTTATTTCAATTGATAGCATAAGTGCTTTCCGGTTTTATTATTATATCTTTTATAAATCATCTCTGAGCCCCTCTCTCTTTTGCAGTGGTTATGCTGTACTAAATGTTCTGTCTGGCCCCATTTGCAGATGTACTAAAGAGGTTTTCTCTCTCTCTCTTTGCAAATGAGAAAACATCTAGCCCATTGTATTTCTAGTTTTTGGATTGAAAATCAGCACAGGAACACCCTGCTTCTGGCTGCTACTACTGTTAAATATTTCTATAACGCTACAAAGTGTATGCAGTGTTTTTTTCGGACGTTGAGAAGAGATGCACTTAGGTTTATAATGATGGGACCAGCTAAGTAGACTTTACAGATTAAACTTCTATGAGCAGCACCTAGCTGGGCAATACTGACACTAAATTCAGATAGCATTTTACAAGAAGAAAGATAAACAGTTGTGAATTGCATCTTTACATACAAAACATAAGTTTATGGCCTCCCTGATGAAGGAGAGGATAGATAACTTTTAAAGGATTTTGTCTAAATGAATAAAATCCTAATGTGTTGCATGGAATAAATATTCTGAACTGTTTTATAACTGTATAGTTCATTTTATTTTGATTCAGGTTAGGACTAGATTGCAACAAATTTACATATAGATAAAATGCTATCTACATGGGAACCTGAGAAAGTGACTTGTCCCTGGTCTTGTTAGCCACTTTTCTTATCAAGGCAGGATCTGAACTCAGGTCCCTTGAATCTGAATTTATTAGTCTAATGTAAACATCTGGCCACCTAGTCTCTCTTATGAAGGTCCAGGGATGTTATCCCAGTGCAGATGGGAGCGGAGCAATATAAAATGGATCTTCACCCAGTCCTGTTAACTATTTTTACAAAGCATGACTAAAGGCAGGCCTGATGACCCGGTAACCCAGTTATGTGCGAAGTTCACTTCCCAGATTAGTTTGGCATGATTTTCCTTTGGATTTTCCTTGGAGTGGAGGAGTAGCCTAGTGGTTAGTGCAGTGGACTTTGATCCTGGGGAACTGAGTTGGATTCCCACTGCAGCTCCTTGTGACTATGGGCAAGTCACTTAACCCTCCATTGCCCCTGGTACAAAATGAGTATCTGAATATACGTAAACCGCTTTGAATGTAGTTGCAAAAACCTCAGAGAGGCAGTATATCAAGTCCTATTTCCCTTTCCCTATTTGAGATTCTACATGGAATGTTGCTGTTGCTACTATTTGAGATTCTGGAATGTTGCTACTATTTGAAGATTGTACATGGAATGTTGCTAGTGGAGGAGTAGCCTAGTGGTTAGTGCAGTGGACTTTGATCCTGGAGCACTGAGTTTGATTCCCACTGCAGGTCCTTGTGACTCTGGGCAAGTCACTTAACTCTCCATTGCCCCAGGTACAAATAAGTACCTGAATATATGTAAACCTCTTTGAATGTAGTTGCAAAAACCTCAGAAAGGTGGTATATCAAGTCCCATTTCCCTTTCCCCCTTTCCCTTATGACATCACAATATCAGAAGTGAGCCAAGTATCGGGCAATCAAGCCATTGTGACATCACTGATGAGGTTGACTCTTATTGGTGGAATGAGTGGAGGAGTAGCCTAGTGGTTAGTGCAGTGGACTTTGATCCTGGGGAACTGAGTTTGATTCCCCCTGCAGCTCCTTGTGACTGTGGGCAAGTCACTTAACCCTCTATTGCCCCAGGAACAAATAAGTACCTGAATATATGTAAACCGCTTTGAATGTAGTTGCAAAAACCTCAGAAAAGCGATATATGAAGTCCCATTTCCCCTTTGGTAAAGCCATGTTGTCTCGGATCCTGCAACCTGTTGGATTCTAAAGTTAACTATCTTTTTCTTTCATTCTTGTGGAAAAGCATTTTCTCGAACTGCCATCTTGATGATTCTGTATTTGATTTTATTTTTAATTGCTTTGCCGTATGTAGAAGGCAGGTTTTGCACTCTAAGCAGAATATGACGATGTCCCGGCATTATCTTTTCTCTTATTCCTACTAATTGCTTTTGCCTTGGGCAGCAAGCCATCGGTGCATTTGTATGAGCTCACTCCCATGTCTTTTGACCTCTTTATCACACAAAGAAATCATCTGGTTACCTCCACTTTCCATAAATCTTAGATTATGACTAGTTTGGTTCTGTGCTGTAAAAACACACACAGCCCATGCTTTGAAACTTGATGGGTGAGAATTTTATTATTATTAACATTTGTATAGCGCTACCAGACGCACACAGCACTGAACACCTGACACAGAAAGACAGTCCCTGCTCGATAGAGCTTACAATCTAAAAATACAGACAGACAAGACAATACGCCTCACTCCTGCCCTGCAGCACCTTTTGCTGTTCCAGTACTGAAAGTCGCCCTCGCATTTCTGCCAGTGCCTGCCTTGCACTTTTATCACCATGCTTACCTGTAAAACTGATTTTCACTATGCTTACCCGCAAAACTGATTTTTAAAGTCTTGCACATTTGATTGTACAGATCTGTTTGTTCTGTATTACATCCAATAAAGAGAGTTTGAAAAAAAAAAAGTCCTGAATTCCCCTATATGTCTTAAATACAGTTCTAAAATGAGTAGATGACCCTGTGCTGAAGGCTGAGCATACGGCTGCTGTTGCTTTTTTTTTTTAATTATTATTTTTATTGAACATTTTCAAATATAAAACAAACATTTTCAGGACAGAAAAGCAAGTACATGAGTACTTTGTACAATTACCAGAACTGAGTTTTACAACTAACAGATTATGACTGAGTAATAGGAGAGAGAAAAAAAGATCTACATTTCTGGCTGGAGGACCCAATGAAGAATAAGCAATAGACTGTCCATATTTTTTGCATAACAAAATCGGCTTCTACCAGATACAGACATTCGCTTGAGAGTTGTCCTTCCGATGTGAAATAATTAATTTTAATGCAACACAGTGGCGTAGCCAAGGGTGGGCCCAGGCTCACCTGGTAGCAGCACACCTATGATGTGGCTGGCAGGGATCCCCAAGCCCCACCAGCCGAAAACTCCCAACAACTGTCCCTCCTGCATACCTTGCAAATAGCAGATTTTCACCTGCAGCAAGCAGCGACTGATACATACTGCTCTCACCGGCCCCACAGCCTTCCTTCTGATGCATTCCTGCCTATGCAGAAACAGGAAGTTGCATTAGAGGGAAGGCTGTGGGGCCAACATGAGCAGTGTGTATTATTTGCTGCTATCTGCTATTTAAAAGATATGGGGGGAGGGGAGATGTTTGAGAGGCCATACGGCATGCAGGCGAGAGAGGGAGAGACCAAATCACTTGTGGGACAGGGGGGTGGAGTTCTGCCCACCCATCTTGGGCCCAGGCCCACCCAAAATTGGGTGCCTGGCTACGCCCCTGATGCAACAGATATTAGAAAGTCAAACAATAATTTATCTTCATCTGATAGAAAAAAATGGACTTCCAGATTATATATTTTGGTAAAAATGATGTTTGGAAGCCAAATATCTCTTTCAGCTTATTCCAAACATCAGACCAAAAAAAGAGCAAGATTAGGGCATTCCAATAAAAAAAATGTTTAAGAGTTCCTGTGTATTGTTTGCATGACCACCAGAGGTCAAATTTTGAGGAACCAGACATTTTACTTTTTTCTTGGCGTCCAGAGAGCTCTGTGATACATGAAGAAAAGAGATTGCGTTCTAGCAGCTGATAAAGATGCTCTTGGGCCAGTTGACCAAACTTGAGACCAATGTGTATCTGCTAATGAGTCATTGAGATCTAGGGGCCCTTTTACTAAGCCGCGTAAGCGTCTACGCGCACCCAACGCTCACCAAAATGGAGTACAGCCCGGCTACCTCGTGGCTCTTGCGGTAATTTCATTTTCGGCATTCGTCCGATAACATATTTTTTATTTTTGGATGTGCGTATTGGACGCGTGTCAAGTGGCATTTGACACGTGCAGGTTATTACCACCTGGTTACCGCATGAGTCTGCCGCTAGGTTTTTGGCAAAAATTTTAAAAAGGCCTTTTTTTTTACAGGCGCGCTGAAAAATGGATCGGCGTTGTGCCCTGAACCCACGCCTACACAACCGCAAGCCATTTTTCAGCACGCCTTTGTAAAAGGACCCCCTGATTCCCATCCTTGTTGCACATGGCTTCTAACGCTAACGAAACATCAAAGTTTCGCTCACTGATGCAGTAAAGCTAATTATACGCAAGTCTGAGGCATTCAGAAGGGAGAGCACGCTAGATTCATGTGCACAAAATTCTGGGTTCAGGGCAGTTGGTGCTGTGCGCGTGTCTGAGCAAAAAAAAAAAATTGTTGGCACCAGGGGCCAGAGCCCGAGGTGGGGGGCACTGTTTAGCCGCCTCCTCCCGCCGCCGCCACAAACCCCCCGCCGCCTGCCCGCCGCATCAGGTACCTTGTTTGCTGGCGGGGGTCCCCAATCCCTCCAGCCGAAGGGTCTTCTTCAGCGCCAGTCGACTCCGGCGCATTCGTTGTGGGATCATCTGTTTCTGACGCCTTACATCCTGCACAGGGCTACGTGCACGGTGCAGGACGTAAGGCGTCAGAAACAGATGATCCCACAACGAAGATGCTGGAGTCGACCGGCGCTGAAGAAAACTCTTCGGCTGGCGGGGTTTGGGGACCCCTGCCAACAAACAAGGTACCTGATGCGGTGGTAGTGGCGTGGGGGGGGGGTGTCAGATGTAGAGGGGGACCAGGGCGTAATCTGTGGGGGCCCGTGCCCCCACGTAGCTATCTGTACATGTGCTGCAATGCTGCAGATAAATATGGGCATCACAGAAATTCCTGTGCATGAAATCTACGTAATGCTGATATATTTGCACAGAATAACATTCCAGTGCACGCACACACACACAATTTTTTCTTCTCAGATCTGTGTACAGAGCTGCCACTACCCCCCCCCCCCCCCCCCCCCCCCCCCCACCACCACCACATTCTGTCGTAGACAGTTGCAGGCACTCTTATGCTCGCAGCAAGAAGAAACGAATTAAATTCTCACAGGTACTGCTGCAAAAGAACAAGCTAACCCTTCAATGCCTCCACAGATGTGGCATTCAAGTTCATGCATTGTGCTTGACTTACGTCTATGTTTACTAAGGTGCGCTATGGGAGCGTTAGCGTTTTTTAACACGCGTAAATGGTTTACGTGCGTTAAATGCTAAGGCGCCCATAGAAATGTATAGGCGCGTTAGCGTTTAACATGCCTTAACTTTAAAGGCGTGTTAGAAACGCTAATGCACCTTAGTAAACTTACCCCTTATTCTTCTGCCTAATTTTCTGCATCCGAGCCGAATAGCTAATAGCTTCATTACCATTTATTTTAATATGCTGTGTACGGGTATCTAACGTGAGTTGTTTTGTGCAGGCTTATCTTCTGTGCAAACCCTTTTCCATATCACGCACAGAAGATCGTACACAGAACATAAGAATAGCCATACTGGGTCATACCAGTGGTCCATCTAGTTCAGTATCCTGCTTTCAACAGTGGCCAAGCCAGGTCACAAGTACCTGGCAGAAACCCAATTAGAGAGCTATATTCCATACTACCAATCCCGGGGCAAGCAGTGGCTTCCCCCATGTCCATCTCAATAACTGACTGTGGACTTTTCCTCCAGGAACTTGTCCCAAGCTTTTTTAAACCCAGATACATTAACCGCTGTTACCACATCCTCCGGCAGCAAGTTCCAGAGCTTAACTATTCTTTGAGTGAAAAAATATTTCCTCCTATTGTTTTAAAAGTATTTCCATGTAATTTCATTGAGTGTCCCCTGGTCTTTGTACTTTTTGAAAGAGTGAAAAATTGGTTCACTTCTATCCCACTCAGAATTTTATAACCTCGGTCATATCCCCTCTCAGCCATCTCTTTTTTCCAAGCTGAGGAGCCCAAACCTCTTTAGCCTTTACTACTGCTACTACTATTTGACATTTCTAAAGCGCTACTAGGGTTACGCAGCGCTGTACAATTTAACATAGAAGGACAATCCCAGGGCCGTGCCAAGGGTCTGTGGCGCCCCCCTGCAGGAGATCAGTTGGCGCGCACGCGTGCCCCCCTCCCCTCCCCCCCCCCTGTGAAAATGATCGCTGCCCTCCCGCTCCCATTTCCCAACTGCCCGCCCTCTTCTCCCCCCCCCCCAAGATCCCTTTGAAATTTACCTCCGTCTGGCAGCGAAGGCGGCGGCGCTCCTGACGTCCCTACTAGTCTTCCCTTCGCTCAATGTCCCACCTTCTTCTGACCTCATTTCCTTGACGTCAGAAGAAGGCGGAACACTGAGCGAAGGGAAGACTAGTAGAGACGTCGGGAGCGCCGCCTCCTTCACTGACGCTGCGGCGCGCCTTCGCTGCTGGACGGAGGTAAATTTCAAAGGGATCTTGGGGGGGAGAAGAGGGCGGGCAGTTGGGACGCGGGAGGGCGAGGTAAGCATGGCGCGGCGGGGCGCCCTCCCGCCGTGCTTACCTCGCTTACCGTGTTGGCACGGCCCTGGACAGTCCCTGCTCAAAGAGCTTGCAATCTAATGGACAAATGTACAAACAGTCAAGTAGGGGAAAGTCAAGCGATGAGTTGCATCTCCTTTATCATTTGGTCGCTCTTCTTTGAACCTTTTCTAATTCCGCTGTATCTTTTTTTGAGATACGCTTCTGTCTGTGCTGGCTTTCCTCATCAGCCCATAGTGTTCCTTAGGGCTTTTTTTGAGGGGGTACTTGGGGGTACTAAGTACTGGCACCTTTTCCATTGTCTGCTAAAATTGACCCATGGTCTCCAAGTTTTAATGAAAGCTAAGGCTCTACACGCAAATTCTGCCTTGTCATAGATTCTGTGACTGGTTGCAGGGGGCTTGGCTATTGTGGGAGGGGTCCCTCAGTGATCACCCCATCCCTGAAGGGTGGCCTGGCATTTGAGTACCAGCACCTTTTTCGCTAGAAAAAACGCACTGGTTTTCCTAAGCTCCCCTGCCTTCCAATTCTCATGCACAAATTGTCATTGATTGCTAAAGGAAGTATTTGTGGACCGATCCCGCTTTTACTCTGTGTATTAAAGGAGTGTTCCTTTGACAGAATAAAAGGTTAAAACAGTTCCTTCCCATCATCCCCTTCAGAAGCAGCAGACTTAAGTGACGTACACTAGTGTTACTGTTGAAATGAGTGTTCTTTAGTCACTGGTTTCAGGATTCAAACTCTCAGTTGACTTGCATCATAGCTCTGAAACTGGATTGAACCTGTATTTGGTTTTGGCTTGTCTGCTGAGTTAATTGATGTGTGCCTCTTTTTTTTATTATTCCACTGTTTTGTTAGTATTAGCAAGGGTTTTTTTTTTTTTTCTTAATTTTAGGTTGCACATCAAATAGCCTGCTGACTGCCAGCAACTCAAGCTTATGGAATCATTTGGGCATAAGCAGTCATCTTCAACTGGTTGATCAAAGAACTAGATCCAGGGCATGACCTGGATGTAGCCTGCTTAGATTTCAGGAGTCTTTGATACTGTTCCTTTTGGGAGGTTTATGAATAAAAGGAGCCTAGGGGATCTTTTCCAAGGTTTCAGTCAAGCAATTACTTACTGATTCATTTCTCCAGGATGACAAGGGTGATGATAAATGGAATGTACTTGGAAGAAAGTTGAGTAAAAGAGTGTCTCAGGGTGTCAAGGGTTAGAAGGAAAAGTTTGCCTTTTTTGCCGATAACACAGATTTGCAATAGAACGGGCACACCGGAGCAAGTGGGATGTGATCTACAAAATTTCAAAAGTGAGGGATAAAGCTTGGGAAGAAATGCAGAGTAATGCATTTCGGGTGTAGAAATCCAAAGGAGCTGTATGCGATAGGAGGAAAAAGGCTGGTGTACAGAGCCAGGAGAGAGACCTTGATAGAGATCTATAAAATAATGAGCAGAGTGCAGCGGGTAGACGTTTACTCTTTCCAAGAATATTAGGACTAGGAGGCATGCAATGAATCTACAAAGTAGTACATTTAAAATGAATCTGAGAAAATGTTTCTTCACTCAACATGTAATTAAACTCTGGAATTCGTTGACAGAGAATGTGGTAAAAGCAGTTAGCTTAGCGGGGTTTAAAAAAAGTTTGACTGGCTTCCTAAAGGAAAAGTCCATAGACCATTGTTAAAATGAACTTGGGGAAAATCCACTGCTTATTTGTAGGATAAGCAGCATAAAATGTATTGTACATTTTTGGGATCTTGCCAGGTACTTGTGACCTGGATTGGCCACTGTTGGAAACAGGATGCTGGGCTTGATGGACCTTCGGTCAGTCCCAGTATGGCAATACTTATGAACTTATGAGTGATAGTGTCCATCAATGACAAGGTGGTAGCCAAAGTATTTGCTGGGCTGCATCAGTTCTACAGGGGATAAAACTATTTGAAATTCAGAAGAAAGCAACCAAAACGGTATGGGGTCTGCACCAGAAGTATAAGAAGAACCTTAAAGACCTTAATATATTTTTTATTTATTTAATTTCTTATATACTGCCTACAAACCCAAAAGCAATCGAACCGGTGTAATTCAGGTACATTAGGTATTTTACCTTAGAGGAAAAGAGGTACATGGGAAATAAAATACAGATATTTACATACTTTGAAAGGTATTAACGAAAAATCAAATTTGGGTTTTTTTTTTTTTTTCAAAGACAGGAAGCTATGTAAGTAAAGGACATGAAATTAAGTTGCAAAGAGGTAAACTTACCATCAGGAAATACGTCTTCATGGATAGGGGGGTGGATACCTGGAATGCCCTTCCGATGGAGGTGGTGGGGACAAAAATAGTGACGGAATTCAAACAGGCATAGGATAAGCGCAGAGGATGTTTTGAGAGCGATATGTTGTGAACTGAAACAACCATGGGTCCCGAATACCTGAAGAAGCTTTTCTTTGGAAATGCTGGTCACTGTCGGTAGCAGGGTCGTAGCCAGACCTCATGCTGGGAGGGGGCCAGAGCCCGAGGTTGGGGAGCACATTTTGAGTGCCGCCCTGCCGCCGCTCCCCACCACCACCATGCCTCGCCCCCTCACAAATACCTTTGCTGGCGGAGGTCCCCAATCCCCACCAGCTGAAGCCTTCTTCAGCGCAGTCTCCGGCGCAGCCGCGTTTGCTGCCTGTCCCCTGCTCTTCTTTCTTCTTGCGCCTCTTGTGCACGCTGACGCCGAGCGTCAGCGTGCACAAGAGGAGCAAGAGGAAAGAAGAGCAGTGGGCAGGCAGCAAACGTGGCTGCGCCAGAGACCGCGCTGAAGAAGCCTGGGGCCCAGATGAAATTTGCGGGAGCCAAGGCCCCCATGGCCCCCCGTAGCTACGCCCGTGGTCGGTGGGACCTTGTGACAGTTTTCTCATTTGAAGATGTCTGTCTTACGTTTCAGATAAGTTTCACAGTTTTTTTTTGGTCTACATTTAATTAAAAATTACACTTAAAAAAATTGAAGTTTAGAAGGATTTTATGCCTATGAGGTAGCCTTTTCTAGTTTCTGAGGATGTTTGTGCTCCAGCCTGGGCTCTGAGGCTTTGCCTTCCAAGTTTTTTGATATTGCAAATAGAATGGTTTTGCAACATTTTTAATGGGGAGACCAGACTTTTGGTACAGCTTCTTGGAAGCCCTAAGTGTCCAATTGATGAGGACGCGGGCTGAAAAGATAAGTTTACTTTTATTTTTTGATTTCGCAACTTCAGCGAAGTGACAGCTGGTCATTGTTTGTGAAGGTGTTGAAGTGTGTTTTTTCTGTTTGATCACACAATCGCAAGTGACACGAATAGCACGAAGCATGGTGTTAATTGAAGAGTAGCCGGATGAATGAAGTGCTATATCACTAGGCAAAGGTTATTATTAACCGTCACAGAAAGTGGATATCTCTGAGGGCACTCTTCTCAAAAATGTATATATTTTTTGATAGAAAGACTTTGTAGCATTTTTCCTGGGTATTTTTAAAGCATTATAATATTTTATAGCACCACTTTGCATGTGTGGTTTTGTGTTCAGTGGATTGATATATTTTTTTGATGAACACAGAGGATACTTAAACAGCAAGAGGATGGATTCAATGCAAAACATAAATTACTTTCCTACCTCAAAAAAGGCCTAGAGGGACGTAACCCTGGACATAGTTGGACCACGCTAGACGTTATCTGTCATCATTTACTAAGTTAGTCTGTGCCAGATGTGTGTTTTGGCCGTGCACCGTTTCAAAGTCCTTCAGACTTTTCAGGGTCGAAGGAGCAGCCTCAGGAAGGGTTGTGAGTGCCTTAATGAGCTCCTTGACTGTGCTCAGGCCTGCCTTTAAGGAAGGGTTTCCAGCAGGTACTTATGTTACAGATACCCAGGGGGTATCGCATGCATAATTTAGTGCTTGCATTTAGGAGAAAGTTTTTCTTTACTCAGCGTTAACATAGGCAACCGAGACCCCTCGGTCCTAACATTTACTGCATTTACCACCATAACCCAATAAAGACATCACACATAGTATTTTGTTGAGGTGGCACAACTTGGCCGCTGCTTTTATTTTAGATACAAAACATCTGTAAACCCTGGGCATACCCAAGCCGCTTTAGCCTCTGGCTCATTACCCCCCAGCCAAGTCCGCCGCCCTAGCAAGACTGGCCAATCGTGAACAGAGCTCCCCGCCGCACAGCAAGGGGGCCGTACCGTAAGCGCAGCTACCAGCTGCCTAGCTAATACCGTCCGGCTTGGGTACCCCACCACCAGGCCGGGGTAGCCCGGCTTGCCCTGCAGTCTGCTTGCCCTGGACACCGGAAGAGGTCGTCCGGGCTCCCTCCAGGGGCTTTTAACCCCTTTCGTAGCTCCTCCTGTTGCCAGCGGGGTGCCCCTGGAGATGGGATCCTGCCCGCCTCACTTGCTCCCCGCTGGCCTCGGCGCACATGCCCGTCGGGGCACGGCGCCATGTTATCTTCGGCTCCGTGCACCCGCGGGGCACTGGGCCTTGCTTGTAGTTAGACTCTGGAACTCGTTGCAGGAAAATGTAGTGACAGCAGCTGGCCTTACGGAATTTAAAGGGGGTTTGGACAGGTTCTGAGGGAAAAGTTCATTGAACATTATTAAGAATTAAGTTTTTGGGGGGGGAGAGTTGCTGCGTTCTTGAAGCCTGGATTGGCCACTGTCAGAGACAGGATGCTGGGCTTGATGGACCCTTGGTCTTTTCCCGGTATGGCGGTACTTATGTACTTACGATTGTCAGGAGGGAAAAGGGGTTGTGCTAAAAAGCCTGAATACTTTTCCATACCCGACAAGTTTGTATTTATTTCAAAATATTGTAGTCCATCAGTCCAAATAACCTTGTTCCTAGCAGATTCCAGTATAAAGACACAGAACATAAAAAGCATAAACCGTAAGAACAATTAATAGTAATCATTCTGAAGAGTTATAAAGTTAGCCGTACGCCAGGTCTACACGACTGGGAAAAATACGCTTCCGCTGTTTTCTGAAATCAGAGATAGAGCTTTGACAAAAAGTGAAGGGTGAGCTATTCCAGAGAACAGGACCAGCCCCTGGCCACCCATGGCTATGCCACTGGCACCGAGCACAAATCTTTTTTTTTTTTTTGTTACATTTGTACCCCGCGCTTTCCCACTCATGGCAGGCTCAATGCGGCTTACATGGGGCAATGGAGGGTTAAGTGACTTGCCCAGAGTCACAAGGAGCTGCCTGTGCCTGAAGTGGGATTCAAACTCAGTTCCTCAGTTCCCCAGGACCAAAGTCCACCACCCTAACCACTAGGCCACTCCTCCACTGTTGCTACTATTTGAGATTCTACATGGAATGTTGCTATTCCACTAGCAACATTCCATGTAGAAGTCGGCCCTTGCAGATCACCAATGTGGCCGCGCAGGCTTCTACATGGAATGTTGCTAGTGGAATAGCAACATTCCATGTAGAATCTCCAATAGTAGCAACATTCCATGTAGAATCTCCAATAGTATCTATTTTATTTTTGTTACATTTGTACCCTGCGCTTTCCCACTCATGGCAGGCTCAATGCGGCTTACATGGGGCAATTGAGGGTTAAGTGACTTGCCCAGAGTCACAAGGAGCTGCCTGTGCCTGAAGTGGGAATTGAATTCAGTTCCTCAGTTCCCCAGGTCCAAAGTCCACCACCCTAACCACTAGGCCACTCCTCCACTGTTGCTACTATTTGAGATTCTACATGGAATGTTGCTATTCCACTAGCAACATTCCATGTAGAAGTCGGCCCTTGCACATCACCAATGTGGCCGCGCAGGCTTCTGCTTCTGTGAGTCTGACGTCCTGCACGAAACAGAAGCCTGCGCAGCCTTCTACATGGAATGTTGCTAGTGGAATAGCAAAATTCCATGTAGAATCTCCAATAGTAGCAACATTCCATGTAGAATCTCCAATAGTATCTATTTTATTTTTGTTACATTTGTACCCTGCGCTTTCCCACTCATGGCAGGCTCAATGCGGCTTACATGGGGCAATGGAGGGTTAAGTGACTTGCCCAGAGTCACAAGGACCTGCCTGTGCCTGAAGTGGGAATCGAACTCAGTTCCCCAGGACCAAAGTCCACCACCCTAACCACTAGGCCACTCCTCCACTGTTGCTACTATTTGAGAATCTACATAGAATGTGGCTATTCCACTAGCAACATTCCATGTAGAAGTCGCAGATCACCAATGTGGCCGCGCAAGCTTCTGCTTCTGTGAGTCTGACGTCAGACTCACAGAAACAGAAGCCTGCGCAGCCTTCTACATGGAATGTTGCTAGTGGAATAGCAAAATTCCATGTAGAATCTCCAATAGTAGCAACATTCCATGTAGAATCTCCAATAGTATCTATTTTATTTTTGTTACATTTGTACCCCGCGCTTTCCCACTCATGGCAGGCTCAATGCGGCTTACATGGGGCAATGGAGGGTTAAGTGACTTGCCCAGAGTCACAAGGAGCTGCCTGTGCCTGAAGTGGGAATCGAACTCAGTTCCCCAGGACCAAAGTCCACCACCCTAACCACTAGGCCACTCCTCCACTCCATTTACTGAATCCAGCCATAAGTGCTTTTCACTTTTGTGACCTCCTGTTGAGAAGGAGCAGGGGTGAAACCCGCCAAACTCTCTCAACTGTTTGGCATGTTTGCAGGACACGCACTGCTTTTTAATAAAGAAATTTGCAGCAATCCATCTCATGCAGATCCCGACGCCCGTTCCTTTTACGATAAGAGACAGGGAAATACCTGCAAGATTAGGTAAGAAGTGAAACAGCTTGGATCTTTTGCTGATTAGAGCATGACACCCACTGACCAGGTTTCTTCACTCACAAGAGACCTGCAGCTTGTACAGTGATTCACTTTTCCACGACACTCCTAGAATCATAACAAAATCCTGTCTTATTGTGCAAACTTGAAAAGTCCCCCAGTTTCTCAGTCTTGACTTGCTACTGATGCATGCTTTGGTAAATGTGCTGGAGATGTATTTGTATTTTCTTTGCCAGTTTAGCACATGCTGAGATCTGTTAATGTTGTGAAAGTGGCTGCTTCAGGCTTTTGAAACATCTAGTCCAGGGATAGTGAACTTATAAGAACTCTTTTCACACTTGGGAAATGCTTTATCAAGTTATCCATAAGCCAGTGGCGTAGCTACATGGGGCCTGGGCCCCCGTAGATTTCAGTGGGGACCCCCCTCCCGGCGAACCCGCCGCCGCCTACCTTCCGTTTTGCTGGCGGGGGACCCCACTCCCCGCCAGCCGACGTTCTCTCCCATAGAACGCAGCGGCACTGTCTGGCAGAGAAAAGTCTTCTTCCTTGCATGCAGGGGGGGGCTAAAATGTCCCCCCTCCCACGCAAGTCTGGCTATGCCCCTGCCATAAGCTATGACTACAAAAAGCCTTTCTGCGTGTTTCTGAGGCCTGTTAACATGCCTCTGCATTATCCTTAACCCTAGCCAATCCCAACAGAGGTCTGGTGGGTTAGTTTGGCATCAATGTGCCTCTAAGATAGTGGAAGCTATCAGCCCCCACCTGTTAGCCAGTGTGCCGAGGGTGCATCAGAGGAGGCACTCCTTAAATCCTGGCCCTGGCCAGGGATTTCTGTTTGAGCATTGTTAAGACATCTCTCCCTTTCCTAATCAGTTTGGTTTTTCATCATCCCATATTTAATTCAGTATCAGACCCTCTACCAGGTCCTACCCCAAGTCACTTAACCTATACATCCTATATAATAATTCTCACCTCCAACAGGATGTGCTTGGGACTGTGCCTGCCGGAAGTGGTCTGCTAGGCAGGCACGCACTGATCTCAGTGACATCAGAGACAGACAATTTGGCAAAGCAAAACAATCTGAGTGCTGGCCATTAGGACACAGGGTTGATAGGAGAGTTTTAAAAGACTGAAGGAACCAAAAGTGTTCGGGGGGGGGGGGGGGGGGAGCAAGTTCTGAATGAATGAAAGAAATGAAAATTTACAAGAGGAACACAATCTGAATGCCGGGCATTTGTACACAGGGTACATAGGACAGTTTTTTTTTTTTAAATGAAGGACGTGGGAGATCACGTGATGTGCTGAAGAGAGCGGAGGTGGAATTGCTCTCCTCTCGGGCGGAACCCTCCCTGTCGCCATAAAAACGTCCGTTTCAACCTCAAAATTATAAACTTAAAGCGTACAGATAGTAGGAGTGCATGGACAGCTTTGTTACGCGCCTAGACACGAGGATGCCGCCGAAAAATGTAAAGAAAGAGGCTGAGAGGCCCCGCGCCGCGGAAAGCAAGATGGCGGCGAGCCCGCCGAAAGAGACGCCAGAGCCGATGTTCACAAATCAGCAACTGATACAAATAACAGAGGCGGTAAAATTGGCGCTGGATCCCCAGTTAAAACAGTTAGCCACTCAGTTAACATCAGTAGAAAATCTACTCGCCGATACGACCAGGCGCACAGGCGAACTAGAACAAAGAGTGTCCGCCATAGAAGACGAAGGAGCCGGAACAACAACACAGCTTCAGGCATTGAGATCCCTGGTGCAAAAGCAATCTCAACAAATAGACGACCTTGAAAATCGCTCGCGACGAGCCAACTTGCGTATAGTAGGCATACCTGAGAATGTATCAGAGCGCCTACTACCTTCAGTGCTAGAAAAGTGGCTGCAAAATGAGTTTGCGTTGTCAGACGGAATGGGTGCCATTTGCCTCGAGCGAGCACACCGAGTGGGGCGGAAAATGGACAATAATCAGAAACCCAGGATGGTGATGGTAAAAGTACACAACTTCGTGCATAAGGTGGAAATTTTAAGAGGTGCCCGACTGAAACGAGAAACCTTGGCCTTCGAGGGCTCTCCGGTGAGGATCTACCAAGATTACTCCTACGCACTGCAAGAACGGAGGAGGGCCTACAGCCAGATTTGTACAACATTGGTGGAAGCGAACAAAAAATTCATGCTAATATACCCCGCTACGCTACGAGTCAATCACCAGGGCAAATGGCAAGTGTTCATGACCCCCAAAGAAGCTCAAGAATGGGCGGCAGAGACACTTCAGTCACAGCAAAGCAGAGATAAATAAATAAAGGACTAAAGAGAACAGACTCTGGATTTAAGCAGCAGGCAAAGCAGAGGCCCAGAGCCATCCAAGGAGGTATTGAAAAGGGGCCCACAGATAAAGTAAATGGCGGGGGAGGGGGAAGCCCCACATCATTGATCTCACTATTTCTCTCATATGTTAGGTGGGAGAAACAGAAGGGTTTGTACGGGGATGGGTAAGGAGTTAAGGGAGGGCGGGAGGGAAAGGGTGGGGCAGAAGGGTAGGAAGGGGGGAAGCAAGCAAGCATTGACCATGACACAACACATCTCTAAGAAGTCCCATAGCACAACAAGAGAGACCTGGGTAAATAGAACAACTCGCAGAGTCTCGGGTGAGGCTGGGCACCTGAGGCAGACATATAAATACTATTTGCCATATAGAGTCCCACAGACAAAAGCACATTAAAACCATCAGATTTGCCTCCTGGAATGTGGGAGGCATAACGACCCCAATAAAAAGGGCAAAAATCTTATCAAATCTAAAGAGACAGAAAGTAGATATCGGATGTCTCCAAGAGACAAGACTTACGCCAGAGGAGCATAACAAACTAAAAAGGCAGTGGGTGGGGGAGGTACACTCAGCATCCTCTGGGGATCGGAAAGGCGGAGTGGCAGTGCTGATAAGAAAAGGGATAGGTACAAAATCTGAATTAGTGAAATTAGATCCAAAAGGGCGATATATTTTGGTACGGATATGGGTACAACAGAGAAACTTCCTAATTCTGGGAATATATGGACCAAATATTTATGAAGCACAATTTTATCCTAATCTTGTTCAGATGTGCCTCCCATACAAACCTGAGCAGCTCCTGGTAATGGGAGATCTCAACCTAGTGGCAGATCCAAATGCAGACTGTTCAAACCCGAGAGTTGCTTCGAGAGGAGGACCAAGAGCGCATGTACTTAATTCCTTTAAGCGTTCACTCAATTTGGTAGACACTTGGTGTAGTTTACACCCTGGGGAGAGAGACTTTACTCACCTTTCCAGAGCACATGGCACACTTTCCAGAATAGATTACATATTAATAGCCCAGACCGCGTTTCCGTGGGTGCGGGCCGCTGAGATAGGCCCAGAGGAGATATCGGATCACTCCATAATATGGATAGACGTGGAGGTACCAGGGTTCTATCAGCAGGGTAGGAGTTGGAGATTCCCAAACTATTTGTCCCAGAATAGTGAATTCCAAGAACATATCAAAAAGAAATGGGAGGACTATGTTCAGAATAATAGGGAACACATGGATCAGCCTGGTCTGTTCTGGAGTGCAGCTAAAGCCGTACTCAGAGGAGAGATAATAGCCTTTGTACACGCTCACAATAAAAAACAAACAATAGCAATAATGAGACTGGAACAATCCTTAAAAAAAGCAAAAGCCAGATATATCAAACAGCAGACTCAAGAACATAAAGACCAGCTTCGAGCAATGCAAGTGACGCTAAATGCCTTACTTCATGACCGAAGCAAGAGATACCTAGCATACCAGAAATTTAAATTTCGCAGGTTTGGAAACAGACCAGGGACGATGTTAGCAAACTTAGTGTCGGCGTGGGGACCACGCAAACCGATAATAGCCCTCCAAGATGAGACGGGTCTCCTGCAGAATAAGAGCGAAAGGATAGCCGAGATATTGACAAAATTTTTTTCTAGACTGTATAGTTCGCCTGAAGACCCAGAGGAAGGAGAAATACAAAAAATTTTGGAACAGGCAGAGCTCCCGAAATTAACAGACAGTGAGCGAGCAGTCCTAGAAGAACCACTAGAGGCTAGGGAGATACAGGAGGTGGTGAAGTCACTACCACTTGGATCTGCGCCGGGCCCGGATGGGTATACTGGGGAATTTTATAAAATTTTACCACTCTCATTTTACCCTGTCATTAGTGACTACTATGAACAAGTAGTTGGGGAGGGGCAGTTCCCACATCATGCAAACACAGCCTTGATCTCCCTGATCTTAAAACCTGGGAGGCCAGAGGGCCAGGCTGACTCATATAGGCCCATCTCATTACTCAATGTTGACCTAAAAATACTGGCCAGGATACTAGCAAATCGCCTGGCCGGGATTTTGCCCAGGTTGGTGGGGGAGGAGCAGGTGGGATTTGTTAAGACCAGACAGGCAGCCAAAAACGTGCGCAGACTACTATTAGCCATGGCGACCGGTCAGCTGACAAAAACCCCAACATCCATAATTTCACTTGACGCTGAAAAAGCATTTGATCAGGTGGGGTGGACATATTTGTTCCAAGTACTGAGGCATATGGGATTTGGGGGCTGGTATTACAGAGCTATAGAATCCTTGTATGCAAATCCGACTGCTTCGGTGATAGTAAATGGAGTTAAAGCAGAATCATTTGGAATATCCAGAGGCACCAGACAGGGATGTCCCCTATCCCCTACATTGTTTATCCTATCATTAGAACCCCTACTGAGACTTATAAAGAGAGCAGAGGGAATCCCCGGGGTGAAAGTTGGGGGGGATACTATAAAGGCCCTAGCGTTTGCAGACGACCTGATGATAATATCAACCTGCCCGATGAGCTCATTGGACCAACTGCTGAGCCTAACAAAGGAATTTGGGCAAGTCTCTGGTTTCAAGCTAAATAAAAAAAAGTCTCAAATAATGGATGTATATCCGAGAGGAACTCAGCAGGAGAAGGAAAGCTGCCCCATAGCCAGAGTGGAAGAGAAAATTAAATACCTTGGAACCAATATACCACAAGACTTATCTAAATTATACCAAGAAAATGTCGAGCCCTTGCTTGAGACCACTCGCATAAAACTCCAGTTGTGGGAGAAATATCCGCTGTCCCTTATGGGACGAATTGCTATTTATAACATGATGATAGTGCCAAAGTGGCTCTATAAATTTCAAACCCTTCCACTTTTTCTTAAGAAAGAAGATGAAAAACGCTTGCACCGGTATATACAGCGCTTTCTGTGGAAGGGAAGGAAAGCACGCCTCCCAGTACGGACGTTGCAAATACCAAGAGAATATGGAGGATTGGGATTGCTCAGCATCAGGTATCTTACAATAGCAAGTGGCATGCGACATATTTCTGATTGGTACAGATCAACCTCAGACTTTTCAGCAACAAATCTGGAAACAACATTAACTCAGGGAATACATTTCAGTAGCCTGTTGCATGTGGGAGGCGGTCAAGCTCCTAAAGTCCTACAACAATCGCATATAATGCCCACGGCAAGGGCGGTCTGGAAGTGGGTTTGCCATCACCATCAATTCTCTGGACGAATTACGCCTTTTCAAGCAATTTGCAATAACCCACAATTCCTACCAGGAACTCTACACCGTAGATTTAACCAATGGCAGCAGAGAGGACTGGTATACTTACATCAGGTCTTGACATCAGAGGGGAGAATCAGGCCTTTCGTGGAGCTTCAGGCCCAGTTTAAATTTGATGAAAGAGATAGATTCTACTATTGGCAATTGAGACATTATATAAACAGCTTGCCCTGGGAATGCCTCACGGAAGATGTGCAGGAGGAGATATCCTCAGCCTTTTCATTTAAGGCACAGGGCAGAGTGTCATTGACAATGCATCACAGACATTTAAGAGACATGACAGAGGAAATAGATTATGTAGCTCTGGCCCAGGCGTGGACGGAGGAACTACAAATGACCTTAACGCCTCAAATACTACAGGAATACATTTATTCGACGCAAAAATCATCAAAGATGGTCCAATATTGTGAAATGGAATACAAATTTGCATTAAGAACTTACATTCCACCAAGGAGAGCCTTCCATATGGGCATATCTCCAGATGGAGCATGCCCAAAGTGCGGGACGCAGGGCGCGACACTAGGGCACATGTTCTGGACTTGCTCGAAAATACAAAGATTTTGGACCAGAGTAATACAAATGACATCCAGTATGTGGGGCGCCACATGGAAGAAAGGGCCGCTGTTGCTGTTCGGAAGGCCAAGGATAGTTCAACCAACTACAGCAGGCTTCAAGGGATTTACTTGTAGAGCTGTACTGGCAGCGAAAAAACTTATTCTCACAGAGTGGATTACAAACAAAGAACCGACTCTGCAGAAGTGGCGTGAGTTGTTAATGGATTACATGAAATTCGAAAAGAGATTAGCAGATTATAGAGGAGAACGGAGATTCACAGACAAAGACTTTTATAGACTATGGACCCCATTTTGGCAATCAATACCCCCAGGGGGTAGAGGACATATTTTAAATATGTGAGAAATGGTCAATGTTACAATCAAGCAGAATAGTCTTTATTTAAAAGGGACGAGGGTGGGAGATGGGAGGAGGGGAGGGGGGATGGAGATGGGGATAGAGAGGGTGGAAGGGGGGGGTAAGATTTAAAGAGTTAAATTTAAAGTTTGTGACTACACAGAATATTGTACTAAGGCTGGGAAGGGGTAAATTTCCCTAACCAGACCTGTGTATAACTTAGAGAATAGATTTGCATTGGAGAGAGAGAAGATTTTTGTTAAATGTTTTATTGTAACCACATGCAAAATAATAAACAAATTTTGAAATAAAATTAAATGAAGGACGTGAAAGTATTACATCTTGGGGGAGGGGTGAGGAGGAAAGCGGTGGGGTATCCGGATACTGGGCGTTAGGGCCATGGGGGTACATAGACTTTTGAAAGCCTTAAGGAACCCAAAGTGTGGGAAGGAGGGGAGGGAACGGGGTGAGGGGCATTAGGAACAGGGGAGGGGGCCCTGTCACACACTCTCATTCTCACACACACACTGTCACACAGACAGTCTCACTCTGTCACACACCCGCACATTCACTCTGGCTCTCTCTCTCTCAAACGTACACACTCCCAGGAAAACCTTGCTAGCGCCCGTTTCATTCGTTCCAGAAACGGGCCTTTTTCTACTAGTGATATATAAATCGCTTTGACTGTAACCACAGAAAGACAGTATATTAAAATCCCATCCTATTTCCCCTTTCCAGCCTTGCTGGTTTTGATAGCTGCTTAAACATTCGGCCCCTCATTCTGTGATCTTGCATGTAAATTTACGTGCCATGTACATGAATTTGAGCGTGTAGGTTATAGAATACTAGTAGCGACACGTGATGCCCTTAATTAGGCTATAATTGACACTAACAATCAATCAGCATAAATTGCAATTAATGTTTCAACGTTTTTATTATTGAAAACAGCTTACAAATACAAAGAAAACCATAGACATTATTACATCCATAAAAGGCAGTTATAAATCTATTCCCATGAAAGATAAAATGCAACAAGCTGTTTCCAAATTTTTCTGTTCCTTTTCTTGACCTTCCTTCACCTTAAATATGCTTCTCTTACCCTAGCCCTTTCTTTTCATTACATAACAGATAAACATTTAATCTATAATAACATCTCAATTGCATTTCACAAACTAACAGCTCCAGCCCGTCAGAAGCATTCCTTGACCAACTGGTGCTTCCTTGTTTATTGTATTAGAACATTCATGAAAGATTCGAAGAACTGATCGTGAACTCTTCACTTGTCTGTACTAAGGCATAAATTCCGTGTTCAAGAAAATTTCCTTTCACACTATTACTAACAGTTTTTATATGTAGCAAATCGTTTACATCAGGCACTTTCCGTGTAGAACCAACTGTCTACCTCCCGGGTACAGCATAAATTGCAATTAATTGGTACTAATTGACAGCAGTTTGCACTTACATGCATAACTGCATTTAGGAAGGACGTTATCAACATGGGCTACCGTTAAGAGGTATTATGTTACCCCAGCTGTTAGTAACTAGGTCTCATGTTTATTTAAAAACTTGATGAATCTTGGCAAAAGCCAAATTGAGGTGACGTACACGATTAAAATATAAGAAACATGAATTACAGCTCTAGTAGATACAGGATAGACACAATCGTTCAAGAAGATAGAATCCATTCTGAAAACAACAAACTAACATTCACAGCAATGTAACTGCTGCCCCCTGTCCAGCACTCCACCTCACCATCCTCAAACACTATAAGAAAAAAGTGAGTTTACAAAGTAGCTCTAAATTGTTTGTAGGTTGACTCTGATCTAATCAGAAGAGGATGCATGAGTTAGTGGTAAAATAACCCATCTTAACAATAGCCCACGATAACTTCCTCCCTTAGTGTGAAGAGTTTCAGTTCTCTGATAACCAGAGCTGATATTGTGATGTCATAATGCCTCATTCCACCAATGCCTAAGAGCCAACCTCATCAATGATGTCACAATGGTTTGAGTGCCCTATACTTTGCTCACTTTTATTACATAAAGCAGTAATTTTGAGTTCTAGACACATTTCTTTTTAATTACGGAGGGAAGTTATCAGTAGCCCATGTTGATAACTCCCCTCCCCCCCCCCCCTTATAGTCACTATTCTATAGTGTTGGTGCACATTTTCTATTGCACACAACTGCAAGGGAGCATGCATGTGGGAGGAGCAGGGGTGTGCCTTGCACTCTCACACTAACCTTATAGAATACTGCCATTTATGAGTGCAACTCCTGCATTTAGGTGTGAACATTTACACCTGCTGTTGACGTGGCCTAAGCAGTCTTGCCTAAATGGTGGCCCGGGCATGAATGCCAATTTGCCCTAGTATTCTGTAACAGCAATTACACACACAATTGCTGTTATACAATTCACACTTAGGGGGTCTTTTACTAAGCCACAGTATCGTTTTCTAGCTCAGGGAAGAAGTCAGCTGGCGGCAAACGCCAAGGCGCACATTATATTCCTATGGGCATCTCAGCGTGATTTGTACTGTGAGCTAAAAACGCTACCGCAGCTTAGTAAAAGGCCAACTTAGTGAGCTAATTCTTGGTGCCTACATTTTGGAACTTTTATTGAATTACCCCTTCGACCTCCTAGGTCAGTGATGGCGAACCTATGGCATGCATGCCAGAGAGAGCACGCAGAGCCCTCTCTGTTGGCATGCGTGCCGTCGCCAGGGGCTTAGCCACGGGCGGGCCTGGACGGGCCCAGGCCCAGCCACTTTCCCTCCAGGCCCGCCCACCCAACATCCCCTCGCATGTCCTCCCCGCTGGCGCTGATTACCTCCATCGAAGCGGCCACGTCTTTGAAAGCCCTGCCCGTCTCTAGCCTTCCCTTCCTGAGTTCGTTCCCTCAGTCAGTCCCGCCTTCTGACATCATTTCCTTGAGAGCGGGACTGACTCTGAGGGAACAAACTCACGAAGGGAAAGCTTGAGACGGGCTTGGCTTTCAAAGACGCGGCCGCTTCGATGGAGGTAATAAAAAAGATTTACATGCAGGGCATGGATGGGAGCGGGAAGGGAGGGCAGGGGAGAGAAGAGAATCGCTGGGTATGGATGGAGAGGGGCAGGGGAGAGAAGAGAATCGCTCGGTATGGATGGATGGGAGAGCAGGGGAGAGGAGAATTGCTGGACATGGGTGGATGGAGGGGAGAGGAGGGTTGCTAGACATGGATGGAGGGGAGGGCAGGGGAGAGGAGGGTTGCTGGACATGGGTGGATGGATGGAGGGGGAGGGCAGGAGAGAGGAGGGTTGCTGGACATGGATGGATGGAGGGGAGGGCAATTGTTGGACGGATGGAGGGAAGGGAAGACGGGAAGGAGATGCACATGGATGGAGGGGAAGGGAGTTACCAGCATGCATGCAACAGCAAAACTCACATTAATTATTCAAAAGCATACCATTTTTTTAAATTTTATTTATTTATGGTTCATTTCTACCCCACATTTTCCCGCAAATGCAGGCACAATGTGGCTTACATGAATTATAAAGAAGAGAATTACAATACATGAATTTTACAGAAGAATAATGATACAATTCTAACAACAGTTAGGATGACTAAACAGCAGAGTTACTAAGGGAGTATGTTTTTTTTCAAAAAGGAACGTTTTAATGCTTTTAAAGTTTTGTTATTCATGTTAAATTGCCCTGTTGGCACTTTGCGATAAATAATTAGATTTTGGGTTGCTGTTTGGGCACTCGGTCTCTGAAAGGTTCGCCATCACTGTCCTAGGACTGCTGGAGTGTTG
This sequence comes from Microcaecilia unicolor, assembly GCF_901765095.1. Lineage (NCBI taxonomy): Eukaryota > Metazoa > Chordata > Amphibia > Gymnophiona > Siphonopidae > Microcaecilia > Microcaecilia unicolor. The sequence goes on from NC_044039.1 coordinate 23,053,662, forward strand.
TAGTTTGACCTGCGGTATCTCCAGGCCATGTTTTTTTTTCTCCTGTTGTTCCGTTCTGTCCTTATCACCTCTCCTTTTTTTCCTCTGCTGTTGAAAGAATGAAGGGTGAATCATTTCTAATGCCACAGGCTTTAGACCATGTTCCAGCCACTGTCATTGAAGCTGACAAATTTGGAACCTTAGGCTTATGTGTTCTGCCCGGCTTTATTCCCCCTACAGTGCTACAGACCCCAGTTCATCTCTGGCTATTCCTTCACTTCTTTGCCATGAAAAATCCTCTCCGCTTATTCTCTCATTAATGAAACATCTGCAGTCGGCACAATCTACACGAGGCTAGGAACAAATTATTCTGTTGTCCCAAATTACAAAGGCTGACAAGGGAAAGAAGACAAAAGCTTGGTTATTTTTGTTTTCCTATGAGTCACCCTGTATTTGCCCTAACTCTGTATCAGGTTACAGCTGAAGAAGCACATCTGTATTCACAACAGCTGGCAAAAAAAAAAAAAAACCCATAAACTCCTGTGGACATTAAAAAAAATTGCTGCCCATGTAATATGTGTTCTAGGTATAGTTTAGAGCAATGGTTTACAACCCAGTCCTCAGAGACTACCTGGCCAGTCGGGTTTTCAGGATACTCACAATGAATATGCATGAGAAATATTTACATTCAATGGAGGAAGTGCATGCTAATCCATCTCATGCATTTTCACTCAGGTGGAGGAGTGGCCTAGTGGTTAGAGTGGTGGCCTTTGGTCCTGGGGAACCCCACAGAAAGGCAGCATATCAAGTCCCAGTTCCCTTTCCCTATTTCAGATTCTACATGGAATGTTGCTACTATTGGAGATTCTACATGGAATGTTAATGTTGCTATTCCACTAGCAGGACGTCAGACTCACAGAAACAGAAGCCTGCGCGGCTGCAAGGGCAGGCTTCTACATGGAATGTTGCTAGTGAAGGAGTCGCCTAGTGGTTAGTGCAGTAGACTTTGATCCTGGGGAACTACTGCAGCTCCTTGTGACTCTGGGCAAGTCACTTAACCCTCCATTGCCCCAGGTACAAATAAGTACCTGTATATAATATGTAAGCCGCATTGAGCCTGCTATGAGTGGGAAAGCGCAGGGTACAAATGTAAGAAGAAAAAAAAATTGTGGATAGCCTGGAAACCCGACTAGCCAGGTGGTCCCTGCACAGGTGGTTTGTTTTACAGAATCGGCAACTTTTCAAACTTTGAGACTAGCATGGATATAAATCTATTTATTTATTTATTTATTTATTTATTGCATTTGTATCCCGCATTTTCCCACCTCTTTGCAGGCTCAATGTGGCTTACAATACATCATGAATAGTGGAAACATATAAGAAAATATACATTTAGTATTACAAAAGGATCTTGGGTAACATGATAGTGATAGAACATACTAGTAGTTTAACAAGTAAATATTGTAAGGCAGTTCTGGGTATTGGTATAGGAGTTCATATTTGTTGATCTTTGTGGTATGCCTTGTTAAAGAGATGGGTCTTCAGTAGTTTAAGGAAGTTAGTTAGTTCGTAGAGCGTTTTTAAGTTGCACGGCAGCGCGTTCCAGAATTGTGTGCTCAGGTAGGAAAAGGTTGACGCATGCGTTAGTTTGTATTACAGAAGTATCTCTCAGAATAGTTCGTTAACAATTTATTTGGGCTTTTAAAAAAAAGTAATTAGCCCAATATGTACATTTAAAACCCTCTGAAACATTTGACAGGCATTGCCCTATTGTAAAAAGCAAAAATTAAACCCTGCAAGAATGTGAAAAATAAGGACCATCAGGCAGCAGGCAAATTGCTTATTCTCTCCAATCCCATTATTCTGCATTTTCTCTGTCCTCTTACTGACTTGAGAGCAGAACAGAAACTTTCCTATAGCTGCCTTTCCCTTCTGGCCCAGTTCAGGTAGTGATGTCATGTCACCAATCAGCTCACTGCAAGTGTAAGGATGTTGAACCAGGGTGCCACCTAAAGGGAAGAACTGACCAGACGGGGAGGGCTTTCATTTATGCAGACCAGATTCTTACCTTTTATGATGCCGAGAATTTGCAAAGCACAAACCTTCCATGTAGACATCTAAAAACAGATATTAACATATTGTCCATGCTGTTGTTATCCTATGTTAGAGGAGTGACCTAGTGGTTAGAGCACCGGTCTTGCAATCCAGAGGTGGCCTGTTCAAATCCCACTGCTGCTTCTTGTGATGTTGGGCAAGTCACTTAACCCTCCATTGCCTCGGGTACAAGCTTAGATTGTGAGCTCTCCTGGGACAGAGAAATATCCAGTGTACCTGACTGTAACTCACCTTGAGCTACTACTGAAAAAGGTGTGAGCAAAATCTAAATAAATAAGATTCTGGAATCTTAAAGAGTAACAAGATTCCATGCAGAATCTCAAAGAGTAGCGACATTCCATATAGAACCCCAAAGAATAGCAAGATTCTGGAGTGAAGGAGTGGCCTAATGGTTAGAGCACCGGTCTTGCAATCCAGAGGTGGCCGGTTCAAATCCCACTGCTGCTCCTTGTGATCTTGGGCAAGTCACTTAACCCTCCATTGCCTCAGGTACAAACTTAGATTGTGAGCCCTCCTGGGACAGAGAAATATCCAGAGTACCTGAATGTAACTCACCTTCAGCTACTACTGAAAAAGGTGTGAGCAAAATATAAATAAATATGGTACCAGTTCTTAAAGTGTTCCAGAAGCAGCAGTGTGTTCACTGTGCATGTATATGCGTGAAGCATTTTCTCTGTGTCTGGATGTATCAACACTTACAATGCGTTCCTCATTAGTCTTTCCTATTGTGGTATTAGCCCCCTCTTCTCCCCTCCCCCCACACACATCTTGTGTTATCCTGAACCAATATTGTCTTTCCTAGTTCTGTCCTTGTGTTTTTGTTCTGGTTACCACCTTCTTTTGCAAACTGCTCAAAAGTCCATTGGATCATAGGCGGTATGTCAAACATCAAATACATACAATAAAGAAATACCTTTGGAAGTTCATTTGCTGCTCCAAAGGGTATTTTTCCATTTGTGGTTCTATGATGTTGAACGTTTTACTGTCTGCTCCTATTAATTATGCAGCCCTGTCCTGACCCTTTTGGTACTGAAAAGGTTACCCACGGTTTATTTTGTGTGTGTTTTTTTTTTCAGAATTCTCCACTTTACCAGTACTTGCAGGATTTGGGACATACAGACTTTGAAATATGTCCGACTGTGTCGCAGGAGGCAGAACAGCGTGCAGAGGAGAAGGAGCTGCAAGAGGAGGATGTCCGCACAGTGCCGAAAGTGAGCATGCGTGAACACGCACACACGCTTACACACACGCACGGGGGTCCTTTTACTAAGCCGCGCTAAAAAGTGGTCGGCGCTGCTGTCAGTGCGTGGGTTTCCCCCCCACGCTGCAGCCACTTTTAGTGCGGCAGTAAAGTGGCCGCATTCGTTTTTGGGTTTTTTTTTTTGTAATGACCACACGCTAATTTCACCATTAGCGCGTGGTCATTACTACAAGGAGCCCTTACCACCACCTATAGCAGTAAGGGCTCCCGTGATAATCTGGTAGCACACAGTAATGTACCCACGCTACCTGATTAGTGCAGGCATGCCTAGTCTCCGCCCAGGCCCCAGATACATTTCCAGTGCGGGACTAGCGCGCGCTAAGTGGAACAGTTGTGGGATTAGCGTGCGCTAAGTGGAACACTACTGCAGGATGCCTCAGCACGTCCTGTGGTCAAGGGGCGTAGCTAGGTGGGAGCATGGGCCCCCCCCAGATTTAGTCCTGGCCCCCTCCACTTTCAACCGCCACCGCAAGATACCTTTGCTGGCGGGGGGTACCCAACCCCCGCCAGCTTTAGTCTTCTTCAGTGCTGGTCTCCGGCGCATTCGCTGATCTGTGCTGTGAGTCCTGACGTCCTGCACGCAACGTGCAGGACGTCAGGACTCACAGCACAGATCAGCGAACGTGCCGGAGACTGGCACTGAAGAAGACTAAGACTGGCGTGGGTCCCGCAAAGGTACCTTGCGGCGGCGAGGGGAGGCAGGCTACAACGTGCCCCCCCCTCACTTGGGCTCTGTACCCCCCTCCCGCCGAGGTCTGGCTACGCCGCTGCCCATGGTAATGCTCTTTTAGCACGCGGTAGGCCTAAAAGGGCCCCATGGTAATTATCGCATTCAACTGCTAACAGAGCTTAGTAAATGGGCCCCAAGGGTGTAGTAAATGTATTTATTTCTTTCATCAGTGTGAGTATAAAAAGAAATTGGCCTAGGTGTTAATACCAGTGGTTCCCAAACCTGGTCCTGGAGGCACCCCATCCAGTCAGGTTTTCAGTATATCCACAATGAATATTCATGGGATAGATTTACATTCAGTGGAGGCAGTGGGTGTAAATCTCTCTCATGAATATTCATTGTGGTTTCCTGAAAACCTGACTGGCTGGGGTGCCTCCGGAACCCAACTGTGTTATACGTTATATTATTGGAATCACTAAAGGAGCTCCATGGTATGGAACTTGGATAAAGCAGGTGATATAAACATGAGAGAGAAGTTAAATAATTTGTGACTGGAGTTTAAAAAAAAAAACTTATCCTGGTAAAATGGAAACAGCCCAAGGCTTCAAACCCAGAAATGTGAAATTGCTTTAGATTTCAGCTCACAATATGGGGAAAAAATGTATGGCTGAGAGTGTAAACATTTTATTAATAGATGGAAATTCCTGATCAAATTTGCAACAAACCTTTATGGGGTAATTTTTATAAAGGTTTTTCTGCATTTATAAAATTGTTCAGCTGTTTATTTGTGTATAAAGATTGTGTGTAGATGTTCCCGGGAAGCAGAGGCAGTGCTGTGATGTGTTCATGTAGTCATTTATTCACGTATTTTACAAAATACGTTTGCTCTAACTTCAGAGCAGGTGTAATTGTGTTCGCTGGCGTTAGCGCATTATTGAGGCTGGTTCCGCCTCCTCTGCCGTCATAAAGTAGACTCCTTTTTAGACTTCTTTTAAAGGTGCTTGTTATAAAATTAGCCTGTTAATGGATTGTCCTTGGACAATAGATTCACAATGAATGGAACTTGGCCAGATCAGAGCAGTATGATTTTGAGGATGAGAGAGCCAGCGAATGTTTTACGCATGCGGTGGATTACTGAATGATGCCCAACCAGAGGTGTAGCTAAGGTTAAAACCTTTAATTATGTCAATTAATGTGTCTGTGTAGGAAGGATCAGAATAAGTATAGACTTAGCGCGAAGGTTCTTTATTTGATTGTTGTAAAAATCTAACGCTGGTTTAGGCGTCTGTTTGCTGAATCATGAGGCACTTCAGTGAAACGTTTGCATGAGGAGTCTTGCCAGCAGATTTTGCACCTTATGAACTGATTATACAAACCCTTGTCTTGCCTCATCCTACGGGTCTGACTGCCTTGGGAGCTGAACTCGGGATCGAAATATCGAAAATTGTGCTTCGCAGACGAGGGAGAAGGTGCACGAAGACCTCGGGGATCTAGATTCTTACAAGGAACAGTTTGCCTTCCTTAGTGCAGTGGTTTGTTATCCTTTGCATGTAGAAATACGTTTTATCGCTGAGCTCGATGAGTCTTTTGACATTTTAAATAACAAATACCAGCGTGAAGAGCCGTCGGACGTAATTTGAGCTGACGTGCGTGTCGGTGCAGGCTGCTGGCTCACCTTGTTCATTCATTTCTCCCCCCATGTAAGCTGGAAGTCTAGACATCCTTTCTAGATACATGAATACTTTCATGTGTTACCAGACACCACTCGTTTCCAGCCTAAACTTGTAGAACTATTTTTGTTGTTAACAGCATTACGCTTTTCTTTCACTTATAGTTCTTATTTTTGAGGCCAAGGGGAAGGATAAAATTTTACCAGATTAGCAGGCCTTTGACTAAGTTACAGCACTGTGTGCTCCGCCCTACAATGGCAGAAGGAAGTTACGTACCTATTCGTAATCTAGGAAACATACCCAGTCATACCGTGTTAAGACTTTTGCATAATCCCTTCAGGATCCCCAGTATTTCAGAGGCTAAAGGCAGTAAGTTCAGTGCAGAGAAACCAAGCAAAACTTGTTTTGTTTTGTTTTTCCCAGGGGCACAAACGCGGCAATTCTGCCCATTCTTTGCACAAAACCTCCCCACTTGGTTTTTTTTTTTTTTTTTCCATTTTCCCACAAATCAGCCAGATTGGACTTATTTCCTTCTGTCGTTGCAGCAGTGCCGTAGCGAGGGCGGCTGACACCCGGGGCGGGTCGCCGCTGCACACCCCACCCCCTGGGTGCAGTACGGCGCCCCTCCCCCCCCTTCGGCGCGCACCCTCACCCCTCCGGAGCGCATTCTTACTTGAATCTCTTTCAAAATAACCTATGGAACTTTGTAAGTCTATGTTGCTTTGAAAATGAGCCTCCACATTGTTCTATTTCAGTCATGTGATTTGCCTCTTGATGACTAGTCTCGTTAAAACCCTAAGTATTCTTGACTAGTAATTTGTGTAAGCTAGCAAACTGTTTGGGTGTGCTGTTTGATGTCAGAAGAATTGTATACCCAGTTACGGCACTTGTATGTTTTTATCATGGTTAAGCTGTGCTTCCTCTTTGAAGCCAGACATGATTATTTTGTAGACAGAAGATAACGGATGAATGATGACTGTGATGGTTGTTACCATAGTTGGAAAATCTTGAACTGCATTTTTAAAAGCTAAGACCTGCGTTGGGGCATTCTTATCAATTAGGCTGTGGAGCCCCCTTCAGTCACTCTGGACAGATATTTCTTTACAAAACACCATATATACTTGTGTGCTAGTCATTTTGTGGAAAATGTTTCGACGGTCTGTCAGATTTGAATGGCCTTCATGACACACAAATAGACTTCAATTATATATTCAGATTTCTGTCTTTATTTGCTTTGTTTTGTAGGCTGCCCGCATCAAGGTTCCCCACATCTCGTACTCTTGCCCCAGTACATAAGTACATAAGTATTGCCATACTGGGAAAGACCAAAGGTCCATCGAGCCCAGCATCCTGTTTCCAACAGTGGCCAATCCAGGTCACAAATACCTGGCAAGATCCCAAAAAAGTACAAAACATTTTATACTGCTTACCCCAGAAATAGTGGATTTTCCCCAAGTCCATTTAATAACTGTCTATGGACTTTTCCTTTAGGAAGCCGTCCAAACCTTTTTTAAACTCCACTAAGCTAACCGCCTTTACCACATTCTCTGGCAACAAATTCCAGAGTTTAATTACACGTTGAGTGAAGAAACATTTTCTCCGATTCGTTTTAAATTCACTACATTGTAGCTTCATCGCATGCCCCCTAGTCCTAGTATTTTTGGAAAGCGTAAACACAGACGCTTCACATCTACCTGTTCAACTCCACTCATTATTTTATAGACCTCTATCATATCTCCCCTCAGCAGCTTTTTCTCCAAGCTGAAGAGCGCTAGCCACTTTAGCCTTTCCTCATAGGGAAGTCGTCCCATACCCTTTGATAAAGGTATAGTGGAATTAGAAAAAGGTATAGTGGAACCTTTGAAAAAGGTATAGTGGAATTAGAAAAGGTGCAGAGAAGGGCGACGAAAATGATATTTTCGTCGCCCTTCTCTGCACCTTTTCTAATTCCACTATACCTTTTTTGAGATACGGCGACCAGAATTGAACACAATATTCGAGGTGCGGTCAAACCATGGAGCGATACAAAGGCATTATAACATCCTCACTTTTGTTTTCCACTCCTTTCCTAATAATACCTAACATTCTATTTGCTTTCTTAGCCGCAGCAGCACACTGAGCAGAAGGTTTCAACGTATCATCAACGATGACACCTAGATCCTAGTTATGTAGCTGTACCTGTGAAACCTTCACCCAGCATAAATAGGATATCAAAATCTTTTGGTGATTACTCTTTCAGAGCACTTCACTGTGGGGTTCTTTTACTAAGCCATTGTAGTGTTTTTCGCTCGCGGTAAAAGTCAGCCGGAAAAAAAGAGGATGCCGTAAAGGCCCCCTTTCTGGAAATGTATAGTTTGACCTTACCTGATTTTTTTACAAAGATCCGATTCTGACCTTGGAACATCCTCTTTGTTGGTTGCGTTTGTGTTAGAACCCAACAGAGACTGGTTATTTCAAATGTTTTTAGCATTAAAGATGCCAGTTTTCTGAATTTGAAACTTCAATTATTTCCTGATGAGTCCAAGGAAACACAAAAGAGAAAGTGTCAGATTTTGTTATTGGAGCCTGCAGTGTTGAAACTGGACACGCTGTTTTTCCTGCGTTATCCTTGTAAATGTCTAATCAGATACCAGGGTGTTCGTTATATATTTTAAGGCCCAGTGTATGTTCTTATGAACTGACAATTCATGCATTTGATTGTGTGGGCTACGGAAAAAAAACAAAGGTAATTCAACTCTGAGCAGTCCTCTAAGCTTGAGAGTCGCTTGTACACTTACGAATATATGTAAGCATGCATCATATCCTGCCAGAAATGTACAAGGCAATGCTAAGCAGTATTCAGTGTTTAAAGGAACAGGAGATGACAGGCTTAATTGGCAAAGAAACAAAGGGGGTCTTTTACTAAAGCTTAGCTCAGAGTTATCTGCAGCAGGGCCCATAGGAATAAAATGGACCCTGCTGCAGATAACGAGCTAAGCTTTCTTTCTTTCTTTCTTTATTTGGTTCACTTGTATCCCACATTTTCCCAGCTTGTGCGGGCTCAATGTGGCTAACAAAGTTACAAGAGAATCCTATATAATAATTCTCACCTCCAAAATTCTGAGGCTGCCTGGAACCGTGGATCCCTTGGAGGTGGTCTGGATCATGTTGGAGTAGATAATAGTGACGTCACACAACCCACACCAGATTGGCCAGTAGAAGGGAGAGGGGCGGAGCCACGATACAGGGAGCAGCGAATCAGCACAACACGGGGAATGCACAGCAACAGGAACAGAAGCCTCTCTCACACAGTCACTCTCACATACACACTCAGAGGAAAACCTTGCTAGCACCCGTTTCCTTGCAAACAGAAACGGGCTTTTTTTTACTAGTTACATAATAAAGCAGGATATAATAGTTATTTAAAAATGAACAAATACAGTAATGAAAGCAGCTAAATAAGAGAATACGGATGGGAAAACAGGAGCAACAAAAGGGAAGCGGACCTAAGGCAAAAAGCGGGAAATCAAACAAAGCGGAAATAGTGGTTTAAAGAGTATGGAGGTCTTGGGGATAGGCTTTACTAAACAAATAAGTTTTTAGTAATTTTTTTTAAATGTCGGGTGATCCGTTGTCTCTTTCAGTAGTCTCGGCAAAGCATTCCAGGAGTGCGGGCTGATGTACGCAAAGTAAGAAGCGTAGATTGACTTTAGTAAAGCAAATTTGAGAAGGTATTAAAAGAAAGTGTGCCAGGCGAGGAGATAGCCATTTTTTTGAGGCGATTTTTAAACTTCTTTAGTGATGGTTGTGCTCGTACGTATTCTGGCAGGGACTTCCATAGATGAGGACCTACATAACCAAATGCAGTAGCGTGAGGACTGTCGAACCAAATTTGGGAAGGTGGTGGTATGGTCAGGAGAGAAGCATGAGAACAACAAAGGGTTTATCTTGTATATATTTTTTTTATTTTTGTTACATTTGTACCCCGCGCTTTCCCACTCATGGCAGGCTCAATGCGGCTTACATGGGGCAATGGAGGGTTAAGTGACTTGCCCAGAGTCACAAGGAGCTGCCTGTGCCTGAAGTGGGAATCGAACTCAGTTCCTCAGTTCCCCAGGACCAAAGTCCACCACCCTAACCACTAGGCCACTCCTCCACTGTTGCTACTATTTGAGATTCTACATGGAATGTTGCTATTCCACTAGCAACATTCCATGTAGAAGTCGGCCCTTGCAGATCACCAATGTGGCCGCGCAGGCTTCTACATGGAATGTTGCTAGTGGAATAGCAACATTCCATGTAGAATCTCCAATAGTAGCAACATTCCATGTAGAATCTCCAATAGTATCTATTTTATTTTTGTTACGTTTGTACCCCGCGCTTTCCCACTCATGGCAGGCTCAACGCGGCTTACATGGGGCAATGGAGGGTTAAGTGACGTGCCCAGAGTCACAAGGAGCTGTCTGTGCCTGAAGTGGGAATCGAACTCAGTTCCTCAGTTCCCCAGGACCAAAGTCCACCACCCTAACCACTAGGCCACTCCTCCACTCCTGACTAAATCCTGCTTGTTGATGGGGGGGAAAAAGAAAACCCAATGTTGCTCACCTGTAACAGGTGTTATCCATAGACAGGACTGAAAAGGCACATTGTCCTTCCCATCTCTCTGTTTGAGCTGAGCTTTAAAACCTACTGAGGACTTGAGGAGCTCCGCTGCGCACAGGAAGAGCCATGTAGGCTCAGGAATTGACACGGAATTCTAAGCGTTGGGAGAGCAGTTCCGTCCCTGTCCCATCAGGTCCACTGTCTTGCTTTGTCAATCCTGCTGAGTAACTTGGATTTTCTTCTCTCTTCTAATTTTTTTATTTTATTTCTTTTATTTTAGCATGGAGTTTTCTCAAAACTGGCTAAAATCTTGAAAAGTCCTTTTTTACCTTGTGGGCAGAAAGATGAACAGATTCACCAGTTGGTAAGTATCTGAGTTTTTGTTTTTTTTTCCTCCCTCCCATTTCATATGCTGCACAACAGGTCTGCCAAGAGGAGGAAGGAAGAGGGGGGGCAGGGTTGCCAGGTGGAAAATTTTTTCCCCACCCAAATCAGCCCAAATCCAGCCCAAACCCCGCCCCTGACACCCCCACCCCCGCCGTCATCAACCCTGCCCCCGCCGTCATCAACTCTGTCCCCGCCATCATCAGCCCCGCCTCCCCCATCATCGGCCCCACCCAGAACGTCACTAACCCCGCCCAAAACGTCACTAACCCCGCCCAAAACATCACTAACCCGCCCAAAACGTCACTAGCCCCGCGGCCCGAAAAACCACTCAAAAAAACCGCCTGAAAGACCCAAAACAAGCCCAAAAAACCGCAACCCGCCGCGGGCTAAAATTTCCCGCGGCGGGTCGCGGAAAACCGCCCACCTGGCAACACTGGGGGGGGTAAGATTCCCCAGGCCTGGCCTCCAAGGGAGGCCCTGCCAACAACTTTACTTTCAACCCATGGCATAGAGTAACAGTAGGTGCAAGGAAGCTTAATAATAAGAAGAAACAGCATAAGGAATGTCAAGTCAAATGCAAAGCGCTAAGGAAGGCAAAGAGGGACGTTGAAAAAAAGATTGCGTTGGAGGCAAAAACGCAGAGTAAAAACATTTTTAGGTATATTAAAAGCAGGAAGCCGGCAAAAGGTGTTTCCGGGATAGCCATGTGTGTATCAAATCCTGGCTCCGTAAGAATCCTAAATTTAAAGCTTGAACTCTGAAACAGAAAGAAAAAAGACACTTTCACATTAATTTAAAAGGTCACATGGCTCCACTGTTCTGGTAGGCCACTCCCTCAGAATTCAGAGTCCATTCACAAAATCTTTGTAGACAGGCTTTAGTTTCTTCTACAAAAATAAGCTTGGCATTTCTCCATCGCATTTGGAAACCTCTAATCATTGGGCCTTTCAAGCTGTGTTCTTTTTTGTTTTTTTTCGTCAGGATGGAGTTTGTCCTGATTAAATTTAGTTTATTATTTTATCATTGTTGCGCAGTATATTTCGAGAGGCATTTTTCTTGTTTTGTAAGTGCATTTGTGTTTATCCATAATGAAGGTTTTCCTTGGTGAAGGGATCGTTAATTTTTTTCAATAATGTCTAGACCTTTTTGCTTTTAATATTGCCATTTCCAGATGTACCCGTCCTTTGCTGATGATCTGGAGATATGCTAGCCCTCGTTTCCCTAAATCTTTGGTGATGCAGCTTCCCCAGGTGACTGGATCAGGCTTTCACTGAATTTCTTTCTTTTTTTTTTCAGCCTCTTCTTTCCTTACCAAGTGGTTCCTTCAAGCCCATGTAACACAAACAAGCCACGTCTCATTTCTATCATGTTACTAGTGACGTCTGATGTTTTAACTTCAATATAATTTTCAGGGAGGGGGAGAGGATTTGTTTAAAAAAAAACAGAATTAGAATGAAAATTATTCAGTCTCTGTAAATTGCATTTTTACGTGTCCTACGCTGATCATCTGTTTCTTTGCTTCCCTTCTCCCCCACCCCACTGTAAGGATGTTGGATTTCGGCTGGACTGTCTCTCTACCATCCTACAACAGGAAGCTGTCCTGCAGGAGGATGTGGAGCTGATTGAGCTGCTCAACCCCAGTATCCTGTCAGCTGGGCAGGCCCAGCAACCGGAAGGTGGACATCTTCCAACCCTGCGCTCCCTAGCAACCCCCAATATTTGGTACTGTCCAGAGAGTTGCCTGTTCTATTGCTGTTTACACAGATGGTCACCGCGCTCTCTCGTCACAGGAGGCTTTGCGGAGAGATTTCTCTAGTCGCCTGCACTCACAGGTCCCCGCTCGGTTCTTTTCTGGCTGGCACATGGGTGCAGTGCATTGGAGGCTAGCATTTTGGGGGAACCATGCTTTCATTTTTCATCTCATCTATTAAGCACCAGGAACAGGGAAAAGGGATGTGTTAAATTAAGAAAACTGTTGGGTGTCCCTTCCCCCCAAAATAAGTGGAGTCGCTGAATGTTCAGAGCTTGTTGAAATAGCATCAGCCCCTATTTTCCCTGGGACCACAGAAAATGATGAAATATACACAGTGAGTGCAGTTCTCAAACCAATTTAGTTTTTAAACATGCAGGTTCGAGCCTGACCGAAACCAGGAACTACGGTTTCCACCTGAAACCAAATCTGAGACCAAAATTGACCACTCGGTTTTGGCTGAAGCCAGAAACAAAACTGGTCCCACTCCCTGCCCCCAGTCAACCAAAAAGAGCCACTCTACCGAACCCACTCCCCTGGTGGGCGGCCCCCTCCTGGTGGCTCATGTGGGCATGAGCGATCCCCACTCCTGCCCATGCCTGCTCCTGCATCCCACTGGCTTCCAGGACTTCCTGTTGTGGTCTCGTGAGACTTCTGCTGTAGGCTGTGGCAGCCATTTTGAGAGTTGAACCGACACGGGCAGGAGCGAATAGGGCTCGCTCTGGTCCCCCCTAGCCACCAAGGACACGGTAAGCCCAGGAGGAGGCTGGTGCCAGTAGATAGGTCCAGGAGGGGGTGCTGTTTTTAGTTGAGGAAGAGCATAGTTTTGGTTCCAGCCAAACATGCACAGATTTCGGGCTGGTTTCGGTGCTGAAGTTGAAACTGAAATTCAGTTAGCCTCTAATACAGGTTGAGTTTTCATTCAGGCACTGTCACTTAAGTGTCTTTTTTTTTTTTTTTCTAGTGTCCCAAAATTACTAGGTGTTTGCTCCACACACAGATAATAGGAACCTTCACTTTTGGGCCAGCCTGGGGGCTTAGTGGTGATGCTGTGCACGTCCTTGTGGACGATCCCTTTGATTCCGAGATCAGGTCTTCCATTGTCCAGATTGCTGCAGAGGTAGCATTTACAGCTCCCCCCCCCCCCCCCCCCCACTCCGAGGGGAGAGATCATAGCCAACCTGAAATGTGACTGGATTTAGAGCCCATGATGCATGCTTCAGTCTCAGGACCCAGATTAGGAACAGTGTTGGGGACAGGGGCTATTCAAATTGAGGAAAAAAATCCCCAAGTGGTTGTGATTGAAGAGGACCCCAGTCCTCTGGCCGACTGAGCTGGAAGAAGGTGATTGAAGAGCAGTGGCGTACCGAGGGCAGGGCGGTCTGCCCCAAGTGCACGCTGCAGGAGGGATGCAGGGAGCAGCCGTGCGGCTGTCGGCTCTGGTGGTTCCCTGCTCCCTCTTCTGTTACTTCCTGTTCCGGGGCAGAGGGAGCAGGGAACCAGCGGAGCCGACAGCTGCGCGGGTGGTCTGAGCACCCCAACTGGTGCGATGAATGCATCCGGGTGGGGGGGGGGGTCTTGGAGGCGATGTGCCAGAGGGGGATGCTGCACCCGGGTGGGGGGGGCATGCTGCATCCAGGGGGGATGGACGACGCTGCACCTGGGGGGGGGAGGGTGCACAGCGGCGATCTGCCCCGGGCAGCAGCTGACCAAGGAACGCCACTGTTGAAGAGGAACTTTTGAGCCAGAAATAAATAGAAAAATCCTTCATCACCCACATGCAATCCCACCCCTTTAATCTTCTACAGACCCCCTGCCATTACTGAAGGATTCCCCTAAGTATCAGTTTTATGTTAAAATTTGCACTTCAGAGTAGATCATGAATTATTGTTCATTTTTACTGTGAGTTGCTCAGCACGAGTTGATGGCTTTCAAAACCTAGTGATAAACAGGAAAGCTGTATGTGGTTCTTTTTTTTTTGGGGGGGGGGGGGGGGTTGGTTGGAGATTTTACATGCCAGTAATCAACAAAAAAAAATAAGTGCAAAAAAATTCTCTCCGAGGAGTTTGCTGCCATCGCCCTTCTCCACACTGTTCCTTTTGGGAAGTAGGTCTTGTCTCCCAGTAGCCGATAATTCAGCTTTAATCTCTGAATATAAATGCAAAGCCCGATATTCGAAGGATTTTTGCTCCTAACTTGCTCGTAAATTGGCCTCTTTGAAAATTTACTGGGGCTGAGAGCGTACATTTTTACTCAAAATTTCACTAAACCGTTAAACTTAGGAGTATAAAAAGCGGGTGGTTATGGGGACAGATTTAGGGCAAGGAAAAGAAGTTAGGAGCTTTTCACTGATTTACAGTACTAGGCTTATAAATTAGGCTCATAAATCTATGCGAAAGAATGGCAAAACTAAATGTATTGAGCATAACGTTTAACTCCTAAATTAAGATGAATTTTCAGCTGACAAGTTATGCTCCTAAGTTTGGCTGAAAATGGAGCACAAATTTAGGAGCTCAGCATTTTCTGAATATTGGGACCATAGTGATGTTTGTAAAGACTGATTGGAGTTGGTGCAGTGGCGTAGGAAGGGGGGGGGCGGTGGGGCGGTCTGCCCCGGGTGCACGCGCTGGGTTGGGGGGGTGTCGGCTCGCTGGTTCCCTGCTCTTTCTGCCCTGGAACGGGTTACTTCCTGTTCCAAGGCAGAGAAAGCAGGGAAGCAGCAGTGCCGACGCAGCTCCCAGTGACGTGCACTGGGGGCAGATCGGCCCTCCCGCCTGCCCCCCGCTGAAAGGTAGGGTGCGTTTCAGGGGGGGGAGCCGTGCCCTGCACCCGGGGGGGGGGGGGTGCGCAGCGGCGACCCGCCCCGGGTGTCAGGCACCCTCGCTACGGCACTGAGTTGGTGTCATTGTTTTTTATGAGGTTCATCTTACCTGACCATAACAGACCATCAGAAGCTTACAGCACCTGTCTGTCACCATGTTCTCCTTTGTAATAGTTATTTTTTCTCCTTTACGCAGGGATGTGTCGGTGCTGCTGGCCTTAGTCAGCACGTTAGTCCTTCTTGAGTACTGGAGTGTTTCTTCCTGGTTGACGTGCACTCCAAGCCTGCTCGTCTTAGCCGTCTTCGTGGTCTCGCGAGCTATGAAAACATGGAGGTGGGCCAAGTTGCAGATGACCCTGCGAAAGTACAGCGCACAACTAGAAGCGACTGTAGTGAACAGCCGAGCGTTCACCAATCTCGTGAGAAAAGCTCTGCGCCTCATTCAAGAAACAGAGGTTATTTCCAGAGGCTTCACCCTGTGAGTTAGCGTCTCTACGTTTCTGTGTGTCATCCGGGATACTGTGTTTATCCTCATGTGCTTGGTGTGTCTCTCGCTGCTCGTAGATGGTGATGGGAGGTAAAAGAGTGAAACATTTCATATTTGTGACAGGGACGAAGCAAGAAGTTCATTTTTGGAGGGGGGGGGAACCAAGGTTTAACCGAGGAGGCCACAATTTCCTCTCAGCCCCCCCCCCCCCCCCCCCACCACCACCCTGTTTAAAGCACACCTCTTCTGGTGGGGATGCCCAAGCCTCACCATACATAAAGGACCTGTGCCCAAGCCCCTGCCCATACTCCCTAGAATGAGGGTAATTTTAGAAAGCTGCACCTAGTTATTGTGCATTTCCATGTGCTTATTTTGTAAAGTCAACTAATTATTATTAGCATTTGTATAGCGCTACCAGACACACGCAGCGCTGAACACCTGACATAAAGAGAGAGACAGTCCCTGCTCAAAAGAGCTTACAATCTAAATATGCGTGTACTTGACTATAACACGATAGCGTAGCTGTGAAAAAGAACACTGGTGCATATAGGTACCAACATTTACACCAGCTCCAGGACTACATTTAGTGCATGCATGTGTAAAATAAGGAATTTGATAATCTGTGCGTATAAGCTCAGACTCTGTCTAAATTCCATCCCTGTGCATGCCCATAGGGAAAAGTATGTGCCATGAAACCTACACATGTACTTTCATGCTAGTCTGTATTTTTTTTTAGAAAAGTTCGTTTTCCTGCCTTCCTAGTGCCTAAAACTAGGAGCTCCTTATAAGGTTGTGCTCCGATATGCTGTAGAGCAGTGTTTCCCAAGTCCAGTCCTGGAGTACCCCCTTGCCAGTCAGGTTTTCAGGATACCCACACTGAATATGCATGAAAGAGATTTGTATACAATGGAGGCAGTGTATGCAAATGAAGTCCATGCATATTCATGGATATTCTACGCCACATCTGAACCTTTGAAGTCATCTGGTTCTTTTGCTCGCTGTGTTGGAATATCACAGAAAATAGGCTGCATTTCTGCATTCCACACTAAAGCCAGGTACTGAAATCACAGCATGTTTATTTAGTGAAAGCATTAGTCACTTGGGTGTTTGTGTTACTTGAATCCAGAATTTTCTTAAACACAGGACACAGACCTATGATAGAGATGTCACAGTCAGCAAGGGTTGTGGAGGGGTTCAAATGTTACCTTGTTCCTTTCCCCCTCCCAGTGTGTGGCCATTCCCTATCCAGGTTTAGAGAAAAGGCTGACCTCTAACTGTGAAAGCTTTCAGGACTAGGCAAGGTGAACTCTGCCCGTTTCAAATGGGTGTTACCTGAAATTCTCAGACACACCCCCTGCCTGATTATTAGCCCTGCGTGGTGACCTAATTACTAAACCCAGTTTTTCCTTTATCCAAATGTGTTGACAGCAGAAACGTAGCCAGGTTTTGAGGTCAGGGAGAACAGACCTTTTGTAAAATAGGCACTGGGTCGAGGCTGAAGAGCTGAACTACATAGGCGCCATTTCATTCAAAATCCATTTGGGGGAGAAGTCGCTCCCGTTGTGCCCCACCTGGCTATGCCCTCTGGTTGACAACCCAAATAATTGTAGCCCACTGGAAACTCCTGTACCAGTCTATGAAAACCTTTCTCCAGATACAAATTTTTAATAAGGATCAGATTCTCCTGATTAAAAACCGTGGTAACTTTGGGCGTCTTTTACTGTGCCACAGTAGCGTTTTTAGCTCGTGGTAGAAATCAGCTAGCGGTAAACCCGTTATATTCCTATGGGCATCTCAACCATTACCGCCAGCTGAGTTCTGCGGTGACCTAAAAAAAAGTTACCGCGGCTTAGTAAAAGGACCCCTATATCTATATATTTAAAGCAAAATGGCGTTTGCGTGTATCATTTATTTATTTATTTGTAACATTTGTGCCCCGCACTTTCCCGCTCAATGCAGCTTACATAGTAAAATGAATTAACAAAATGATATAGAATGGTTCAGTATGGCTTACATAGTAAAACAGGATAACAAGTTGACATATAGTTATTATAATAACATGTATATCATGATGATAATCGTTAGATGGTGGTGATGTCGTTTAAGTGAGGTGTCCAGCCTGAGTGTAGGCTTATTGCAAATTTATGCAGGGTGATTCATCCCAACTTTTATTGAAATTGGTCGAGTTTTGACAGCGCTATGCAGAGAACAAGCTTTGCGTAGTGTTTTTCTTTCTGGAAACAGTGTCGTATTTATCTGCCAATAGGAATAGTCATATAATAAAAGTGTTGAAGGTAAAACAGATAAATGTTTGTACATTTTTATTTGTAGGCTATATGGTCACATAGAAGAAAGAAGTACTTATGCATATTAGATACTGAAGACTCACCTGTTTGAACAAACTTACGGAAAGAGCCAAAACACATAGAAACCACACTCACTGTTCACCAATTCAATACACATCCACTCCTGATCCCTCATCCCTTTATCCAGTCAATCATTCATTTACCCACGGAACTATGTACATTATATGCCTAGGTTTCTAACAATGCCCTTTTTTCCCCATTGTCTCCTTCTAATGTTTCTATGTTGATGTCCCATTGTTATACTCCCATTGATATTCGAATGTCTAGCACAACTCTGTTCAATGTAATCCATAACCTAGTCGTTACAAATGTATTTCTATTAATCATGTGTTATTGTAAGCCACACTGAGCCCGCAAATAGGTGGGAAAATGTGGGATACAAATGCAATAAATAAATAAATAGATTTATTAGGTAGTCAGCTGGCCTTATCAGTTCCTGAAGGTTAAAAAGGCCTTGTAGTGTTCTAACTGATATTCATTGTGATGACATTGAGAAATAAAAATTAAGTGATGTTTTAGGACATCTGTACAGATGTATCACATTTTACTTTTCAAGTTTGCTTGACAGGGTCAGTGCTGCTTGCCCGTATGATAAATCCAGCCAGCACCCCAACCAGCATCTCATTGGGCTGCGGAAAGCTGTCTACAGGTCTGTGAGAGCCAACTTTCGAGCTTCAAGATTTGCCACCCTTTACATGCTGAAAAAATATCCTTTTGCAGTAGGGGGGAGCTTATTACTGTAAACGCACAGCAGTGGGCAACTAACCCTGTAAATAACTGGCATATGTTTTGGTTCTGCTGGGTTTTGTCCATGAGATTTGACATTCACGCTTTGATGAAAATGCTTCTGTGTGAGAGCCAAGACCATCTTCTGACAGGCGCTCTTCCACCGATGTGGCCTACTTAGCAGCTCAGATAGACTCTAATCCCTGGATTCTATATAGGACATCCAAAGTTGAGCCTAAATTTGGTTATAGGTCCCATATTTGTGTGTAAACCAATTAATTAATCAGGAACTGTGAATCACTTGGAGTTAATTGGAGATGATTGCACTTAATTGGCAGTCATTAAGAGTTGTACGCTCATCTGCCGTACATGCTATCCTATAACATATGTACCTAAATGTCGTAGCGCACAACTCAAAAGTGGGCGAGGCCATGGGAGAGACATGAGCAGGTCAGGGGCGTTCCCAGAAATTAGGTATGATGATAAAGAATACTTGGATTTACAGGCCAAACTGTCATCAGTTGGGCATGAGGATTTATCAGTGGGTTTTTTCTAGCGAAAAAGGTGTCGGTACTCAAATGCCAGGCCACCCTTCAGGGGTGGGGTGATCACTGAGGGAACCCGCCCCACAATAGCCAGGCCCCTTGCAACCAGTCACAGAATCTATGACCAGGTAGAATTGGTGTGTAGAGCCTGAGCTCTTTCATTAAAACTTGGGGACCATGGGTCAATTTTAGCAGACAATGGAAAAGGTGCCGGTACTCAGTCCCCCCAAGTACCCCCTCAAAAATAAGCAATATGATTTGGGCAAAACTGCATTCTAAACTGGAAATTACCGAGTTTGATAGTCTCCCTACTGCTGAGTTTTGGAGATTTAACTTGATGCACGGTATATTCTGAACTCCTCTTTCCTGACACCTGAGAAACATTTTTTACATTTTTTAAATTTATTTTGTTTATTTTTTACCCGCACCTTTTTTCAGTAATAGCTCAAGGTGAGTTACTTTCAGGTACATTGGGTATTTTCCCTGTCCCTGGAGGTCTCACAATCTCTAAGGGTTCCTTTTACTAAGGTGTGCCGAAAAATGGCCTGCCCTGGTGTAGACGCGTGTATTGGATGCACGCAGGTCCGTTTTTCAGCATGCCTGCACAAAAGGGCTTTTATTTTATTTTTTGGCTGAAAATGGACAAAATAAAAATTGGCGCGCATCCATTTTGGGTCTGAGACCTTACCGCTACCCATTGATTTAGAGGTAAAGTTTCACACGTTACCTGGGCAGTAACGATCTATGCGCGTACAATGCTGATTACCGCCCGGTTAGCGCCGCACACCGGAAAATTTCCGGCGCTCTTAGTGGGCGCGCATAAAGAATGAAATTACTGCCCTGGCCACGTGGTGTCCGGGCGGTAGTTCAGAATTGATGCACGTAAGCGGCTTAGTAAAAGGGGCCCTATGTTTGTACCTGGGGCAATGGAGGGTTAAGTGACTTGCCCAACATCACAAGGAGCAGCAGTGGGATATCAAGTCGAGTTTTCTAACCACTTGGCCACTCCTCCACTCCATTGAGTGGGCTGGGAATATTGATCTGTTCCCAGCCCTGCCCTTAAACGTGTGCGTTTTATACTTCCTCTGGTAAGTCACGTTCCATGCTTTGAATTTTAAGCGAAGAAATGCTGTGAATTGCGCACTAAAACCGGAAAGATTATCCGTCAGTATCTGTTACCAGGACTCTTGGTTAGTAGCCTTAACCCCAGGTTCAACCTACCCTTTGACCCAGGAGATTGACAATGTAACCAACTATATCTGCGTGGTCCCTCTGAAGGAGCTAGGCCTAGGGCTGAGCGAGCAGCAGGTATCGGAGGAAGAGGCGCACAACCTCACAGACGGCTTCAGCTTACCTGCACTGAAGGTAATACACGTGAAGGAAGAACAGGCACCAGCCTACCTAGGTTCATCTCCATTGCAAGAGTAAATTGGGGCATTCTTGTCCCATTTGAAACATTTTTATGCTTCATTGCGCAATGATTGAACAGTATGATTTATCAGGTTGTTGTTTTTTTTTGTTTGTTGGTTTTAACATTCTAATGCTGTGGAATTATAGGGTGACATGTTCAGATGCGATATGCTAGACATGCCCAGCAACAGAGAGGTTCCTATGCCCACCTCAGGGAGACTATCGGGCTCTTTCTCGAAAGAGAAGGACGCCCATCTTTCGACATAAATCGGAAGATGGGCATCCTTCTCACAGGGTCGTCCAAATCGGTATAGTCGCAGGGACGGCCAAAGTTCAAGGGGGCGTAGCGAAGGCGGGACTTGGGCGTGCCTAACACTTGGACATCCTTGACCCATAATCGAAAGAAACAAGGACGTCCCTGATGAACATTTGGGCGACTTTACCTGGTCGTGTTTATCTTACGACCAAGGCACAAAAAGGTGCTTAAAATGACCAGATGTCCGCCAGAGAGAATCTGGGATGACCTCACCTTACTCCCCCAGTGGTCACTAACCCCCTCCCACCCTCAAAAAATATAATTAAAAATATTTTGTGCCAGCCTCAGATGTCATACTCAGGTCCATGACAGCAGTATGCAGGTCCCTGGAGCAGTTTTAGTGGGTACAGTGCACTTTAGGCAGGCGGACCCAGGCCCATCCCCTCCTACCTGTTACATTTGTGGAGGAAACAGCGAGCCCTCCAAAATCCACCAAAAAACCACTGTACCCACATCTAGGTGCACCCTTAAGGGCTATGGTAGTGGTGTACAGTTGTGGGTAGTGGGTTTTGGTAGGGGGGGGGGGTTGGGGGGGCTCAGCACACAAGGTAAGGGAGCTATGTACCTGGGAGCAATTTATGAAGTCCACTGCAGTGTCCCTTAGGGTGCCCAGTTGGTGTCCTGGCATGTCAGGGGGACCAGTGCACTACAAATGCTAGTTCTTCCCACAACCAAATGGCTTGCATTTGGTCATTTCTGACATGGACGTCCTTGGTTTCGATTATCGCCGAAAATCAGAAACGACCAAATCTAGGGACGACCAAATTTAAGGATTTGGGTGTCCCTGACTGTATTTTCGAAACAAAAGATGGACGTCCATCTTGTTTCGAAAATACAGGTTTCCCCGCCCCTAGATCTTTCCTCCTTCCTGTACACATTAATTGATTTGATTTGCTTACTTTATTTTTTGTCTATTAGATTGTAAGCTCTTTGAGCAGGGACTGTCTTTCTTCTATGTTTGTGCAGCGCTGGGTACGCCTTGTAGCGCTATAGAAATGCTAAATAGTAGTAGTAGATCGGGACGTTTTGCGAGGACGTCCATATCAAAACATGGACCTCCCTTTCGAAAATGCCCCTCCACGGGGCCCTGTTGGTAAGCTGCATTAAGCACTTAATTCCCAGTTTACATAGAAACATGATGGCAGATAAAGGCCAAATGCCCATCCACTGTCTCCGAGAGGTCCCATGTCCTTGTCTCACAATTTTTTCAATCCAGATAGTCTTTGTCTCCCCCACCTCCACTGGGAGGCTGTTCCACATATCCACCACCTTTTCTATAAAAAAGTATTTCTTTAGATTACTACGGAGCCTACAGCCTTTTAACTTCATCCTCTCATTCCGGAGTTTTCCTTCAATTGAGGTAGACTCTGAGATATTTAAATGTCTCTATTATATCCCTTCTCACCTATCTTTCTTCCAGACGGAGTACACATATTGAGGTCTATAAGTCTGTCCCCATACCCTTTATTACGGAGACCATTGACCAATTTTGTAGCCACCCTCTGGACTGACTCCATCTTGTTTTTATCTTACTGAAGTTGCAGTCTCCAGAATTGTACACAGCAGTCTAAATGGTGTCTCACCACGTTAACTGCTAGCGCAGAGCCAAATTAAAGGGCATTGTGGGATTTTCACACAGTAATCCGCGCATTAAGTGCTTTTTTGAGCCGAAGGTGTGGCATGGGCAGGCAGTGGGTATAAAAGGCGTTTGGCTGTTAATACGCTGCACATACCGGGGCTCCTTTTACTAAGGTGCGCTGAAAAATGGCCTGCAGTAGTGTAGACTTGTTTTGGGCGTGCACAGAATTATTTTTTAGCGCACCTTCAAAAAATACCTTTGCACAAGAAAATAAAAAAATATTTTTCAGACGCGTGTAGCGGACATGCGCCAAAATTGAAATTACCGCAAGGGCCATGTGGTAAATAAGTAATGCCACACTGGGAAAAGACCAAGGGTCCATTGAGCCCAGTATCCTGTCCATGACAGCGGCCAATCCAGGCCAAGGGCACCTGGCGAGCTTCCCAAACATACAAACATTCTATACATGTTATTCCTGGAATTGTGGATTTTTCCCCAAGTCCATTTAGTAGTGGCTTATGGACTTGTCCTTTAGGAAACCGTCTAACCCCTTTTTAAACTCTGCCAAGCTAACCGCCTTTACCACGTTCTCCGGCAACGAATTCCAGAGCTTAATTACGCGCTGGCATTAACTCCAATTTGGGGTGTGTTGAGCACGCATAGGCGCCCATGTGGCATAGTAAAAGGGCCCCGCCATGCGCTAACTGCCTAACCCAGAATTAACGTCGGACCGCTTACTTCCTCCTAAATAGGAGGTCCTAAGTGCTTCTGCTTAACCAGGAGCAGGTACCATGCGTTAATCTGAATGTTAATGGATGACCTGCAATAGAAATAGTGGGAACACCCTCAGTGGCTGCCACGTTTAAAAAATTGCAGCTTCCACGTGCTAAAGCCCCGTGTTAAGCCACGGAAACTGCAAATGTTATCGTGGTTTAGTAAAACAGGCCTTATGTTGGGTTTATAGGGTTCATTCCAAGTGTGAGACAGGCTGAAGACCTTCTTCCACTGAAGTAACACTCCAGATAAAGAACCAGTTCAAATGAGCAAACGTCAAATGTTTTACGACAAGGAAGCGTTTCAAGGTGCAGATTATGTTCAAAATGTTCAAATGTTACATCATCTTACTGGAACACACGCAAACACACACACACCTAGCTTTTCCCCTGGGGGAAAAAAAAGATTGTTGACAAAAATCATTTCTGACTTCAAATTAGTTTGGTCAGAGGTTTCATTGTAAAAGTATGCAGAAGGCGTTCTGGCTCAACTCTGCCTTCATCAGAGCCGAAGGGATGTTTAGATCATGCTATTTTCAGTAATTATTTATTGTGTTATTAAGTATAACCGTGTTAGGGAGTGGTTGTTGAAGGGATTCTGTTATTTCTGATATGATGTATTGATTGGAAGGTATTGGCTGGCTATGTGATGTAACTAGTCTCTCCTCTGTGAAGAGCCAGGGATGGGGTAAGTTTTTGTATTAGGACTTAAACAGTAGTACCGTATTTTTCGGACTATAAGACGCACTTTTTTCCCCCAAAATTTGGGAGGAAAATGGTGGGTGCGTCTTATAGTCCGAAGGTAGCGAGTTTTGGATCGCCCTCCCCTACTTACGTGACGCGATGTTCCCTGGTGGTCTAGTGACGTCGGACATTTTGAATCTCGCTGAGACCGTCAGGAAGCAGTCAGGAGCACGGAGAGCAGCGCGCTGGGCAGGAAAGAGGGGGCTCTTTCCTGCCCCGACGTCACTAGACCACCAGGGAACATCGCGTCACGTAAGTAGGGGAGGGCGATCCAAAACTCGGACAAGACGCACCGGAGCACCTAGGTTTTAGAGGAGGGAAAAAGGAAAATTTTTTTTTTCCTATTTCCCTCCTCTAAAACCTAGGTGCGTCTTATGGTCCGGTGCGTCTTATAGTCCGAAAAATACGGTAATTATTTTTTATTTTATGGTGTTCTGATGTACAGTGTCTTGTAAAAGTTTCCACATCGTTGTACATTTTTCACGTTCTGCTGTTTACAAAATACAATTCGGAGTGCGTTAAAGTAGAAGTTTGCTTCACTAATCTACACAACGTACTCTACACGCTTAATATGATTTAAGAGCTCTGAGAGGCAGGCTATTTTGGGATGGTGGGGGAACTGTAACCAGAAATGAGAATTCCTAAATAGAATCCCTAAATATAGACAAGCACTTGATGCAGTGGAAGAGAAAGTGATTTGGTTGGGGTCACACTGAGAGGATATGAGAGAAACACGTTCTAAAGATATAAATATTGCGAAAGGAGAGCATGACTTAAACTTAACTTAGGTCCATGAAAGGCTTGCTTGAGTCTGGAAAAGTTTATAGTAGAGAATGACGCGGGGATGGGGGACCCGCAGTAACCGCGGGGATGGGGTAGGACGGGGACAGACTTTGTCCCCTTGTCACTTTCTACTTTGAAGCCTGTTAATAAACTGTACTGTTATTTATGTTTGATGCAGACAACAATATTTTAATTTTTTGGAAGAATAAGCAAACATACTGGCCACAACTAGCAAAATTTGCATGGGGGATCCTTTACATCCTGCTACCAGCACATCTTCTAAGAAGACAACTTCTATTCCAGGAAGGACTGTGGAAGACAGGAGAGCTAGACTGAATCCTGAGATTGTTGATGCCTTATTCATCCCCAGATTAAAAAATCACAACAGTGTTTCACGGGGCATATTTCTGCCCTCTAGGGTATACGGAACGGGTTGTATTTTGTACCCCGGGACATTTTAACAGGATGGATTAGGATTCTTTGGGATAGTAGAAGTCAGCTATTGTTGGGGTTGGAAGACTAGAGGGTGGTGGTGGTGGGAAGGAGGGTTATTATAGCTGCTAGTTGTTATTATTATTTTCTATTCGTAATTTATACACAACAGTTGCACAGCATATTGTTCCTTTTATACTTTAATAAAAAGATTTAAATATAAAATCATAAGTGTTCGAGGCTTCTGCAGATGAGAACAGAGCCCATGGGGACGAGGACAGAACCTTCGAGGATGGAGACGGGGCCTGCGGAGATGGGATGGAGACGGAGACAGAACCCACTGGGACGGGGTGGGGAGGGGACAAATTTTATCCCCGTGTCATTCTCTAGTTTATTTATTTATTGCATTTGTATCCCATATTTTCCCACCTATTTGCAGGCTCAATGTGGCTTACATAGTTTTATTAACATTGTCATTCCAGGATATCAGATACAGTTAGTATTGTGCAGAGATTAAGTAGGGAAGAGAGAAGAAGGAAGGGAGTGATTAGGGTAGTTATAGAAAGTGGGCTTTCATAACTGAGTAGGTTGGTGAGGTGGATTAGTGAGGTTATCGGTTCTCAGTTACATTTAACTGGCAGAAGGAAGCTTTGAATAATAATATATTAAGAGACATTGACCTGTGAGGTTTTTTTTTCCTCACTCTTGTTTTCCTTTTAAATGAGGAGTGGAGTGACCTAGGGCAGTGGTTCTCAGTACACACCTAGTCAGTTAGGTTTTCAGTATACCCACAATGAGTATGCATGAGATAGGATGAGTTTGCATCCAGTGGAGGTAGTGCATGAAAATGTATTTCATGCATTTCCTAAAAATCCAACCGGGCTGGGTGTGTCTCAAGGACTTAATTGAGAAACACAAGACTAGAGGTCTGAGCAGTGGGCTGAGGGTCAAGGAAGCTAGGTTCAAATCCCATTGATACTCCTCGTGATTTTGGGCAACTCACTTCCACCTCCGTTGTCCCATCTACAAACTTACAGGCCAATGCGCAGAACTCCCGCAGTAAAGTCAACAGCGCAGAACCCATATCGCCGGAACAGCGCAAAAAAAGTAGCTCCACCAGTGCTCAAAGTAAATGGTATTCAAATTCTATGTGTGCTGCAAGAGCGAAAGCGGGGGGGGGGGGGGGGGGGGAAGTGCTTGGTGTATGTGCATAAGAGTTTTGCGGTAAGCTCAGCTGTTGTGCACATGCGCCAGGCAAACCCGAAAATGAAGCGCGCATTAGTGCCTGTTTTTTTTTTTTTTTTATTTTATTATTTATCATTTATATATACTTTACAAGTTTCAACACTTAGCAGAAAAATAATGCAAATGGTTATCAAAAGTAAAGAAAAATAGAGAAACAAAAAATTCTCTTATAGGTATAAATTCCTCATTTACATCATAAAAGTCCACAAGTTCTGGAGAACAAATAGGTAAATATTATAACAAACTTAGATCAAGTCAGAGCGTTTACAAGCAAGTTACAACAACTTCTTGAGAAACCTTTTTTGATGTAATAAAAGAGGATAATTGAGAAGGTTCAAAATAAACATATTTTCCAGTTTGATACAAAACCAGGCACTTGCAGGGATACTTTAAATGAAAAGTTGCTCCAAGTTGCAAAGTTTCCTGTTTCAATTGAAGAAATTTCTGTCTACGTTTTTGTGTCTCACGTGCAAGGTCAGGAAATATTCGTACTAGAAGACCTTTAAATAGTTTTCCTCTTACTTGAAAAAATTTTTTCAATGTCCAGACCTTGTCTGTGAGTAACGCGAACGTTACTAATAAAGTGGATGGTACAACTTGTTCCAAATCGGATGTTTCCAAAATGGCCGATAAATCGAGCACCTGATTACAAACTTGAGCTTGAGGATTTTTCTCCATTTTTAAGGGAATGTAAAAGGCCTGTGACACTGGAGGAATAGAATCTTCAGTTATTTCAAAAATTTCTTTATAATAAATCTTCAACATTTCCCTTGGGGAAATCATAGGATGGAATGGAAAATTTATAAAACGTAAGTTATTGCCACGTAGAGCATTTTCCATAAACTCGGACTTCCTCCTCAGGTTCACTAAGTCCTTAACCATCGTGGTTTGTACTGATTGTGTCTGTTGAAGTTCCTTTTCCACCTTATTTACACGTGTTTCCAATGATTTTATTGCTGTGTCCATTTCTCTCACTTTCCCTTCAACCACAATTATATCTTCCTTCATTTGCTTTATTTGAGGGCATATCGCCTTACCCAACTCTGTTATTAACATCCAAAGACTGTCCAAAGTAACATCCACAGGTTTTCTTTGAAAAAAAGTAAATAAAGTATCTGCAGGCTCACCCTTTTGTTGAAATTCCGTCTCAATTACTCCCCGTCGCTCCTCAGTAGATCTTAATATGGTGGATGCAGAAAATACACCCGATGTAGGTGGAATTGCCTCCCGTCCAAGGGATCCCGTTACCACTTCGGAATTCGGGTCCGATGGGGCCGACATCGGCGAGCTGCTAAACACCGGCTGAGGAGGTGGTTCTCTGCCGTCGGGGCTCAAGGTGGTTTCCAGCCCATTACTCCTTCCGCTATCTCCAGTCGCGGATTGAGTTTGCAGGCCTCCATCCGACGGATTCGTCAAGCTTGCTGCCCTCTGCATGTATTGAGTAATTAATCCCGTAGAAGGTAGGGTTCTCTGCTGCTGAGAGGCAGCAGCCGCAGCAGCTCTTCCTCTCCTCTTCGGCATGATAGAAGAAAAATATTTTAGGCAAACGCAGAGGAGCACTCAAACGCGTCTGTCTTGATCGGCGGCCATTTTGAACTCTCATTAGTGCCTGTTTTCTACGCCTTTAAGTTTTTCGAAATTTTATTTTATTTAGAAGGCTTATATTTAAGCGCAGGAAACTGGTGCTAACATGTGCTTTCACTTTTGGGTTTGCTTGGACTCATGCACATTTATTTCTTAGTACCAGCGCTTACACGGGCTTTTTTCCACTTCCAAAAGAAATCAAAACCGGCAGATTTTAAAGAAAGAATCATGAGAAATCCTCTCTTCAAACACCCTAATGCCTGCTGCGAGCTGGCGTTAGGTTTTCAGCAGTAAGGGCGGATTTGTTTTGTGCCCTGTTCTCTGAGCATTGATAGGGAGTCGGAAATGACCTTATTAACATCCGTTTGAGTACATTTGCATGCTGTTTGCACTAATCTTTGTCGCTAATGCTGACGCTAGTCCCCTGTAGTGCAAGCGTTACATTTTGAACATTGGTCGGGCGGAGAGAGACCCAACTGTACCTGTATATCATTGAGGGGCCCTTTTACAGAGCAATGGTAAGCCCAATGCGGGCTTACTGCTCGCTCTTCCGGGACTACCGCCAGTCCAACTTGGCCGCTGGCGGTAGTCCTGCCCTGAGCGCAAGCCATTTCCAGGGGAAAAAGAAAATGCCTGGAAATGGCTTGCACGGCGATAACCCAGCATTCATTGGGCATAGCCTTGTGCTGCCCGGTTACCACCAGGCAGGGCCGCCAAGAGGGGGGGGGGAAATTTCCCGGCGCCGGGGTCAGGCTGCCGGCGCTGCAGTTCCCGGTCTCACCTGCCTGCCTCCTCAGCTCCTGACCCCCTTCATTCAAAGCAGCAGTCGCAGATCGCGTCTCTTCTGGCCTTCCCTTCCTGTGTCCCGCCCTCGCGGAAACCAGAAGTTACATCAGACGAGGGCGGGAAGTCCAGAAGAGATGCGATCTGCGATTGCCGCTTTGAATGAAGGGGGCCCCGGAGCCGTGAAGGCAGGCGGGGGGGCCTTGCCTAGTCTCTCGGCGGTCCTGCCGCCAGGTTAACGGTGGAGCCCTTATCGCCACCTCAGTGGGTGGCGGTAAGGGCTCCCCGCTGCATTGCCATGCAGTAAGAGTTCTCTTACCACCTGGCCATGTGTGTCGGGGGGAGGGGGGGGGGGGGGCTTTTTTTTTATCCGCTGTGGTAATAAGAGCCCTTTTTCCCACAGCTTGGTAAAAAGACCCCTGAGCTTTGAGCTCATGTTTGGAAAAAATGAGTAACCATATCTAAAATCCAAAACCACGTGGGTTTCAACTGTCTGCTTACGCAAATCAACTTCAGCATAAAGTACCCCCTCCTTTCATAGTGGGTTTTATCAGTGTAATCTGGTTTTTATTAGTGGTTAGCCTCATGCCTCTCAGGCTGTCTGGGCCTGTAGATATCGCTCGTAACACATTAACTTTTAATGATTCTATAATATAAAAAAATAAAATAACTGACAATCCCAGTAGCTTTTCTTTCTGTTTCTATTGACTTGGAGAAGAAATGTTTTCAGGTGGGAAGAGTTTCTCATGTGTCTGAGAAAAAGATCAAGGACTGGAAGGTAAATTCATCTGCTTTGAGGCTTTTTGTCCCCTCATTTCATTAGAGCAGTAAGTGCCGGTCCAGGACCAGCTGTTAGTTCTGTAAATTTAGGGGAACCACAGGAGATTGAATTACTGTCTTCTGTCCTTTCTGAGAAAAGCAGATGTCATAGCTTTGGGTCATTAAAAATTGAATTAATGTACAAGAGCTGAAACAAAGAGACATTGGCCAGATACCGTTCCAGGCTTTTAAGACATTTTTGGAAGCATTTTAGACGTACCCATTAACGAGTGTCAGCTTATAAGGAAGCGGAAAGTCTAAAAGAGAGAAAACAGAGGTATCGCCAGTAAATGAATTCATCAATTAACTGGTGGCTACAACTAAGTGCTTAGAAATCTGATCTTCACTGGTGATGTACTTTTTAGAGTATAAAGTATTTCGCTAAACAGAACTGGTTGTCTCGAGTAGCTCCAGTCCAGTAAAAGAGATGATTCTTGACTAGTTACCCAGGGCCGGCATTAGGGGGTGGCAAACAGGGCAGTTGCCCTGGGCCCCCATACCATAGGGGGCCCCAAACCTGCCTCAAGCTAAAGGAGGCATAGGTTGAACGCCAGCTTTTGGGTCCCCTTCCCAGTCTCTGCCCTGGGCCTCTGAATGTGTAACACCAGCCCTGTAGTTACCCGTTCTGTTCGTGATGGTGCCAAAAAAAAACAAGTCAAGCCAAGCCTTATAAATCATACAAAACATTTTTTGAATTACCTTTTTTTAAAGGAGTAAAAAGACCTCAGTAGTCCTGCTCCACTGTGTAACAATGGCTTCTCCAGGCCTTACAATGTTTTATTTCATCAGTTAAAATACCTCCATGTTTTAACTTACCATATCTAAATTTGTCTTTGTTTTTCAAATTTTTTTTTGTTTGTTTTTTGCTGAACCCAGCTCTTTTTTTGAGGGGGTACTTGGGGGTACTGAGTACCGGCACCTTTTCCATTGTCTGCTAAAATTGACCCACGGACCCCAAGTTTTAATGAAAGAGCTCAGGCTCTACACACCAATTCTGCCTTGTCCTAGATTCTGTGACTGGTTGCAGGGGCCCTGGCTATTGTGGGGTGGGTCCCTCAGTGATCACCCCACCCCTGAAGGGTGGCCTGGCATTTGAGTACCAGCATCTTTTTTTGCTAGAAACAATGCACTGACTCAATCTAAAAAAATTACACAGTAGAACCGGGCTACTGAGGTCTTTTTCTTCCTTTTTTTAAAAAAGGTAATTCAAAAACGTCTTGTATGATTTTATGAAATAATTAGCTTGACTTGTTTTTGAAAATGGCACGTAGCTCACCATGCTTGTATTCGTGCTTGGTTTATACCATGAGAGATGACTTTAAGGCATACAGTTTTCATATTACTACTATTTAGCATTTCTATAGCGCTACAAGGCGTACGCAGCGCTGCACAAACATAGAAGAAAGACAGTCCCTGCTCAAAGAGCTTACAATCTAATAGACAAAAAATAAAGTAAGCAAATCAATTAATGTGTACAGGAAGGAGGAGAGGAGGGTAGGTGGAGGCGAGTGGTTACGAGTCAAAAGCAATGTTAAAGAGGTGGGCTTTCAGTCTAGATTTAAAGGTGGCCAAGGATGGGGCAAGACGTAGGGCTCAGGAAGTTTATTCCAGGCGTATTGATTACAGAAAAACATTGAAGTAAATAAATGCTTTGAGTACTCGGTCAGAGTCTTCTAAATAAAGATACGTAACTTCAGCCTGACTATTTTTATTTTATTTTTTTCACCAGGAGTGAACTGCGTCATAAAGGCCTGTTCTTTTATTCCAACAGGTCTTGTTCCAGCTTTGGATAGGACAGAGTTCGGAGTTCTTCCGGCGACTCGCGCTGCTGCTTTCTCCGGAGAACGAATCCTCTTCTGGGCTTGAAGTCAGTCGGGGGCGCTTGCCTCACCAAATATGGCGTGACGTGTCTGGGGACCTGCCTCAGACCCATGCCACCTGTTTGGCAGAGCTCAGACGGAGCTACGAATTCTACCGATACTTTGAAACGCACCATCAGTCTGGTTCAGAACGCCCTATCAAGTTGAGACCGAAGTCGGGAGAGCTAAGTGGCCTCCACCGAGCTGTGCGCAGCCTGCAGCTCCACCTGAAAGCTCTGCTTAATGAGTATGTCCTTGGAACGGTAGTTTGGATTGTAGGTAGAAACAGAGCACAAACATTGAGGTCTACGGCTCAAGGAGGAAAAATAATCTTAGCAGTACATGCACACTCATAACTACACCTGCCCTGGAGCACCTACCTTCCCTGGGGTAGTTTTTTTGAAGGCATATACCGTATTTTTCGGGTTATAAAAGTCGCAGTCTTTTACATGCGCTGGACCGGGTGCGACTTTCAAGTAATCTAAAAATGTGTTATTTGTGTAATGACCTTTACCTGACATGCAGACCTCTGGGTTGGTCCGATTCCCTTCTTCACTGACTTTACTACTTTTCTGCGCCGAGCCTGCTACGTCTCCGGGTTTCCAGGTGGCTGCAGCGGCAACAAGAAGCGTATGGCAGATGCAGGGACATTCCCTCGCATGGCTGCTGCATAGGCAATAGAAGAAGGCAGGTATGGGGACATTCCCTTTTGTTCGATTGGCCCCCGAAGCAGGAAGTTATATCAGAGCTTGTAACTTCCTGTTTCCGGAACCGAACGAGCCAGCAGCAGAACGCACACGAGAATGCCTTTTGCATGCTATTGCGGTTGCAGCCACTGTGCAGAGCCACAGGAGCAGAAGTAAGTCGGTGAAGGAGTGGGAGAGGGAGCAGAAATGGAGACAGGTGGGGCAGTGCAGGTTATGAGGAGCGGAGAGAGAGGGGCCAACGCAGAATGATAGTTGTGGTGTGGAGCAGAGAGAGATGGGCTAATACTGGATGGTTGGGGGAAAGAGACAGAGGCGGCGCATTCAATTTTGGTTTTAGACACTCGTGTGAATTAATATTCAACAGCGATTTATGTACTAACTTTTTCAGTTTTGTCCTAATTTTTCCTTCCTGCAACTAATGGTTGGGAAGGTGAGGGGGTTGCCAGCACGGTGGACGAACCTGGATGAACTAGGCAGTAGTTTTGAGATGTGCTTTTAGATTTTACTTCTCTAAATTGAATTTCTTTCCTTATCTTATGGTGTGGAAATATAGTTATATATGTAAACCACTCAGATAGTCTTGATGGGTGGTATAGTAAGTACTTAAAGAAACTTGAAACTAATACTCAGCAGTGACTTATAACCCGAAAAATACGGTAAGCACATAAGTTACCTTTTTACGAAAAAGACGCGATACATGTGCCCTTCCTGCCCTAGAGATCCTGTTACAAAACCACCTTCGAAGAGGACAGTTTTCAAAGCCTTTTTCAGCTGTCTGAAAATTGACTTCCTCACTGGCTAAAAGTCCGGCTGATTAACTACCCTGAGAACAGGCCCACCCATTCTTGGCTCAGGCCCACCCAGTGGCATCACCCCACATCAACATCTCTTCTCCTCCGTGGCGTCCCAGCATCTGCCCGCCTGTCACTGAACCCCCGTCCCTCCCTGGGGTACCTTACAGGTGTCCTGGACGCCTGCAGTGATTCAATTATTGCTGCTTGTGCCAGCCCTGCAGGCTTCTGTTGGCTGGATCCCGCCCTCGCTTTCATCTTTTCTTGTCTAGCGGGACCCGGCCAATGAATCCTGCAGGGCCAGCGCTGGCAGCAATAATTCGGGGACGCCTTTAAGGTACACCAGGGAG
This sequence comes from Microcaecilia unicolor, assembly GCF_901765095.1. NCBI lineage: Eukaryota > Metazoa > Chordata > Amphibia > Gymnophiona > Siphonopidae > Microcaecilia > Microcaecilia unicolor. The sequence continues at coordinate 23,087,195 of NC_044039.1, forward strand.
GGACGGGGTTCAACAACAGGCGGGCAGATACCGGGGGGGGGGGGGGGGGGGGGGGGCTGTGGAGTTCCGTGCTATGGAACGGCCCATCTAAGTTAGCTCTGAGCCAGTGGCATAGCTACAGGTGGGCCAGGGCCCACCCACTTTGGACTCAGGCCCACCCAAAATTGTGACACTTGCTGTAGCTGGTGGGGATCCCCAAACCTTGCCGTGCTGGAAATTGTCTCTCCTTGGGCAGCCAGTGCTCTTCCAAATGTCAGCCAGCAGCACTTGCCTTGAGCTGACACCGACTGGCGCTTCTGCAAATGCTCAGTTTTCACACATGCAAAAGCACTGAGCGTGCATAGCCTGCTGGCAACAGCATCGGTTTGAGGCAAGTGCTGCTGGCTGCCGTTTGGAAGAGTGCTGGCTGCTTGAGGAGGAGGAGGAAATCTTCACGCCAGCTCAAGTATTTAATATTTGGGCAGGGGAGGGGTGGAGAGAGGAGAAAACCGGAGGGGGACCAGGGGTGGGGGGGTGAATTCCATGCCCGCCCACCTTGGGCTCTGGCCCACCCAAAATTGGCCATCTAGCTACGCCCCTGCTCTGAGCCCATCCAAACTACTGGGTCTGGCTATGCCACTGATTTGCACACACTGCCTCCGCAGTTCGCAAATCTCTTTCACGCATATTCATTGCGGATATCCTAAAAACCTGACTGGCTGGGTGTGCGAGGGACTGGGTCGAGATGCAGTGCCCCAAACTACTCATTTGATTGGGAAACTGTGGTACTTTTGACTCTGATGCTGTATGTAGAAGGTCCTAAGGGGGTGAGGGGAATGTAGAAAACACATCCCTACCTTGCACAGCCCAGGAATTGGAGCCAGAACAAAAGGGCAAAGATACTCATTGCAGTCTTGAAATGAAGCTTTCAGTGCATTCTGTAGTGAGACATTTTGGTACAGTTTTAGGGGGTGAAGGCAAGCAGGGTGATTACCTGGGGTCCCAGCACCACAAGAGGCCTCCTCGTTGAAACTGAGTAATGTCATTGAGGCATAGCGTCAGGGTGCATCTCATGTGCTAGGCCCAGTTCTTAGTTAAGCCCTGGGCCTCAGTGAGTCTGACCCTTGCCCTGGAAGTATTTCCATAATGGAAGGAATCTGAATAAGGCTTCACGCATCCTCCTGATTTTTAATCCGTCTACATCAGCAGTTGTCATCCCAATCTTTGGGACACACCCAGCCAGTCAGGTTTTCAGGATGTCCACAATGAATATGCATGAGATGATTTTGATGTGCACTACCTCCATTTCACACAAATCTGTCTCCTGCATATTCATTGTGGGTATCCTCAAAACCTGGCTGTCTAGGCGTGTCCCAAGAACTGGACTGAGAACCCCTGTATTTCAGATTCTGGATGTAATTACCTTTCAAACCCCTTGCTCAAAAGTGATACATAGTGTCACCCTCCCTGTACATCCCCCTACCCCCTCCCTCCCCCTCCCAGACCAATCATCGTCAGACCCCCAATAACACATTGTATACTTCAATTTATGAGGTAATTTTGGTTTTTCATTCATTGTTCTGGTTGGCTCACTTGGAATACGATGTTTAGAGCCCTGTATAGCATATTATGTTTTACTAGCCGTTGAGCCCATAAAACGGGCTAGTATAGGACGGGGGGGGGGGGGGGGGGGTTTGAAAGCCCCCCCCCCCCCCCCCCCCCCGCCGCCGAGCTCGCCGCTGCCCCTCCAAGGTCACCGCTACGCCCCCCCCCCCCCCCCCCCCCCCCCCAGAGTCGCCGCCACCCCTCCACCCAGGCCGGGCCCTCTCTTCGCTATTGAAACAGTGCGGGAACGCAGCACACAGCTCAGATGAGCTGCCGTCCTTCTCTGCCTGTGTCAGGGCGGGACACAGGCAGGGAAGGAAGGCCGACGGCAGCTCAGCTGAGCTGTATGCTCCGTTCTCGTGCTGTTTCTATAGCGGAGCGAATGCCCGGCCCGGGTGGAGAGTGGGTGGCGGCGGCGACCTGGGGGGGGGTCGGGGGAAGCGGTGGTGGCAGCGGTTTCGTCCCTCCCCTTGCGCAGTAGAGACCTTCTCTGTCCCGCCCCCGTCATCACGTATTGATGCGGGGGCGGGACAGAGAGGGTCTTTACTGCGCATTTGCGAGTGAGTTCGGTCACTCGCCGTTTAATATGTTTGATGTTTATTCTGCTCAATAAAGACTTCTACAAATTAAAAAAAAAAAAAGTGATACATGGAGGGGCATAATTGAACGAAAACGCCTATCTCCATGGGCGTTTATCTCCGAGAACGGGTCCGTGAAGGGGCGGACCGAACCATATTTTTGAAAAAAATAGACGCCCATGTTTTATTCAACAATGTGTGAGCTGGGCGTTTTTGTTTTTCAGCGATAATGGAAAATGAAAGCGCCCAGCTCAAAAACGAATAAATCCAAGACATTTATTCGTGGGAGGGGCCAGGATTCGTAGTGCACTGGTCCCCCTCACATGCCAGGACATCAACCGGGCACCCTAGGGGGCACTGTTACAAAACCAAAAAAAAAAGTAAAAGAGCTCCCAGGTGCATAGCACCCTTCCCTTGTGTGTTGAGCCCCCCAAATCCCCCTCCCACTGCCCACAAGTCTACACCATTACTATAGCCCTAAGGGGTGAAGGGGGGCACCTACATGTGGGTACAGTGGGTTTGGGGGGGTTGGACGACTAATAAGCATTAAGCAACACAATTGTAACAGGTAGGGGGGATGGGCCTGGGTCCACCTGCCTGAAGTCCACTGCACCCCCTAACAACTCCTCCAGTGACCTGCATACTGCTGCCAGGGAGCTGGGTATGACATTTGAGGGTGAAAATAAAAAGTTGTGAAACATCATTTTTTTGTGGTGGGAGGGGGTTAGTGACCACTTGGGGAGTCAGGGGAGGTCATCCCCGATTCCCTCCAGTGGTCATCTGGTCATTTAGGGCACTTTTTGGGGCCTTATTCGTGAAAAAACAGGGTCCAGGAAAAGTGTCCTAAATTCTAGCTAAAAACGCATACTTTTGTCCCATTATCGGTGAAATGCGCCCATCTTTGTTCGGCAGATAGCCACGCCCCAGTTCCGCCTTCGCCACACCTCTGACACGCCCCCATCAACTTTGTCCGCATCCGCGACGGAGTGCAGTTGAAAACGTCCAAAAATCGGCTTTCGATTATACCGCTTTATTCATATTTGTGAGATAAACGTCCATCTCCCGATTTAGGTCGGAACTTGGGCGTTTTTCTCGTTCGATTATAAGCAGGATAGTGTGTACTGTTACAGTAGGCTTGGTGTTACTGTTGGCTGATATTACCTGTCTTTTCTTTGCCCAGGTTAATAATCTTTGAAGATGAGCTGGAAAATCTTGCTGGCCCTAAGGAGACCCAGGAACTGACAGCTGACGTTTATGAAGTTCTAGAACAGAAGCTAAAGCTGATTCAGCCCCACATCCAGGCAAGTAACAGCTGCTGGGAAGAGGCCATTTGTCAGGTGGACAGAATGCTTCGGAGACATCCCGCAAGCAAAGGTATACTTGAAAAGATCTTACTGCATCCACCCAGCATGACCTCATTGGTGTATTACCACTGCTTCATTCGCCACATCCTCATCTGTGTTTAACCTTTGTTCTGCCTGTATGGGGCTTATCTTGTGCAGTCCTCCGTGCTTTCCAGACATTCAGCTTGTACATTTTCCAGCTGTCCTTGGTATGTCAGAAGTTTGTGCTTTGTGTGGCTAAAGAAACCAAGCTTGATCGATTAGACATCTCACAGTAAGACTGCATCTTGCATGTTAGAGCAGTTTTCTTGGCGTGTGCTGTGCAGGATGATTGGATGTTCTGGAAAACAGCAAGGCAAACGATCTGCAAACTCCAAGATGGAAGGACAAAAAAGCAGATCAACCAAAAAATATATAGTTTATTAAATGACAACCAAATAAACAAATCAGCCCGACACCGGCTGTGTTTCGCCCAACGGGGCTGCATCAGGGGCTACACAATGTTCTTTAAAAGTCAAGGTGACAAATGTGTGGAAGTCTGAAATCATGAATGTGAATACTGTCCTGCACCTTCACAATCCCACACATTTGTCATCTCGACTTTTAAAGAACATTGTGTAGCCCCTGACGCAACCCTGTTGGGCGAAACATGGCCAGTGTCGGGTTGATTTCTTTATTTGGTTGTCATTTAATAAATTATATATTTTTTTGTTCTGCTTTTTTTGTCCATCCTGATTGCATGTTCTGTACTCTGAGCCTGTTCGGTGGGGTTTCTGGAAGGAGATGTTAAACCTTTAACCTGTTCACCGAGATTGCATGAGTCACAGAGCTGGTATGTTATGTTTCCAAGAAGATGTTAAGTTTGTTCACTGCTGTAATCAGCTGCAATGCTTATTTTATTTTATTTATATATTAGGACTTATTTACCACCTCTTTGAAGGAGTTTACTCAAGGCGGTGTACAGTAAGAATAAATCAAACATGAGCAATAGACAATTATAACTATGTATGTTACTATAGCAGTAAAAATATTCAAATAACAATACAAAGTATGGCCTAGTATACTACTTACAATATCAGCACAATACGTAATAGAACATTTTAATTGACAGTGTAGGGTATAAGCAAAGACGGAACATATAGATAGGTAAGGGCAGTGGTGTGCTGGAGCCGGCTCGCAAGATCCGGTTGTTAAATTTTGGCCGGACTTGCGAGCCGGTTGTTGGAAAGGGCGAGCCGGCTCTCCCTCCCTCCGCCCTCCGGATCCGGTCCCTCACCGATCCTACCTTGACTATCGAATTCTTCGGGGCAGGCAGTGTTGCCTGCCCGCTGCTATCGCTGACTCTCCCCCGCTGCCTGTTTGCGTTTAAAAAATGGCCGCCAAGACTTCCAGAGGCGGCCTCGCGAGACTTCTGTAAGTCTCGGCGGCCATTTTGAAGCGCGATCGGGCGGCGGAGGAAAGTCAGCGATGGCAGCGGGCAGGCAACACTGCCTGCCCCGAAGAATTTGATGGCCAAGGTAGGGTCGGTGAGGGACCGGATCGGGAGGGAGGAAGCAGGAGAATTTGCGGAACAAGTCGGGAGGGGGTGGCAGGGGGAGAGAAGGGAGCTGCTGGACATGGGTGGATGGAGGGCAGGGGAGAGAAGGGTCGCTGGCCATGGGTGGATGGAGGGCAGGGGAGAGAAGGGTCGCTGGCCATGAGTGGATGGAGGGCAGGGGAGAGAAGGGTCGCTGGCCATGGGTGCATGCAGGGCAGGGGAGAGGAGGGTCACTGCTGGACATGGGTGGATGGAGGGCAGGGGGAGAGGAGGGGAGAGAGAATAAATGCTGGACATGGATGGAGGGGAGGGAAGAGTGAGGAAGGAGATAAGATAAGGGAAAAGGAAGAGAGGAGAAAAACTGCACATGGATGAAGAAAATAGGCAGAAGCTGAGGACCAGAAATGAAGAAGAAAGGAGGAAAGGAAAGAAATAAATGGAAAGGAAGCCCTGGAAACGGAGTTAAGAGGACTGGGCCAGCATGATCAGAAAAACAGTCACCAGACAACAAAGGTAGAAAAAATCATTTTATTTTCATTATAGTGTTTGGAATATGTTCCCTTTGAGAATCAGGTGCTCAACATTAAAAGTTTATATTTATTTACTTATTTATGGCATTTTATCCCACATTAAACATGAATTAGATTGGAATCTGGGATCATTTAATTTTTTTTTCCTGGAGAGAGTAATGCATTGCCCCCCCCCCCCCCCCCCCCCCCCCACTGGCTATAGCCAGCTCTGCAATTTTGGGGGGCACAGAGGTGGACGGGGGGGCGCAGTGGTGGACGGGGGGGGGGGGGGGGGGCACTGAGGTGGACCGGGGAGAGAGCCTGTTAAAAATTTACCAGCACACCACTGGGTAAGGGGAGTTAGAAAGTAAGGTGACTAATTTAAAGAGAGGTGCACATGAGGTCAGAGAGATGGTTAAATACAGATGCTTGCTAGAACTAAGCTACTCCTTGGGAAAGAAGAACAAGTTACAGAGGTTTTAATCCCAAACTTCCTGTGAAACATCAGTCTGTCTAAAACCAGTGGATTGTGAAGCATGGCCCTGCAGTGTTTCTGTAAACAAACCCGTCTCTGGCACCACCCATAAGCTGTCTAGTAGCTAGTGTTGCCTTGGACAAAATATTGGTCGGGCTATCACCCCAGTAATTTATTGGGCATGAAGCAGAGGTGTAGCCTAGCCTAATGGTTAGTACAGTGGCCTGCAAACCAGGGGAACTGGGTTCAATTCCCACTGCAACTCCTTGAGACTCTGGGCAACACTTAACCATTCATTGCCCCATGTACGAAGTAAATACCTGCATATAATTTGTGAGTTGCTTTGATTGTAACCACAGAAAGGCATATATCAAATCCCATCTTCTTTACCCGTGTCAAAAACTACACTTTCACAGGGTAATTTTAAGACAGTGCACCGATAAGCAGGGCCGGTCTTAGCAAGTGTGGGGCCCTATGCAGACCAATTTGGTGGGGCCCCATCCTAGCCCCGCCCCAGCCTGGCTCCGCCCCCACCCTAGCCCCACCCCATTGATAAGATTATTCCATTTTTAGAAAATTTTTTTAATTATGAAATTTCAAATAAAGACAAATGACGCTAAACTTGTACAAAAAAACTGATTGAAATAATAAGCAAAATGCTATCATGAAACCATAAACAGCACTAATTCCAAGGACAAGACGAGCTACAACCTTATGCGTGGCATGGAAAGCCAACTTTAATTACACCGGGCTCTAAAACACCAGTGCACAACCTAGTGAAAAAAAAACAAAAATGGCTGCAAACTATACGCTAGCAGAATACTGCACCTTCCTTGATCACATCTGAAAAACACATGAAGGCAAAATACTGAACTGGAAAGTAACCTCAAGAAGTCAGAATCAGCATGCAGCAATACTACAAAAATTGAAACTTACATGAAAAATATCACAGATGCACATTTCCAAAAACTGACATATTCCAATTAATAAATCCTGAATAAAATAGTTTTTTCTACCTTTGTTGTCTGGTGACTTTGTTTTTCTGATCATGCTGGCTTGTGCTGCTATCTGTCCTCTTAACTCCGTTTCCAGGGCTTCCTTTCCATTTATTTCTTTACTTTCCGCCTTTCTTCTTCATTTCTTGCCCTACATCCGTAAGTAAAAGCTGGGTCCTCCGCAGACTTGACTGTCCAGTGGATCCAGCTTCTGCCTATTTTCTATATCCATGTGCACTTTTTCTCCTCTCTTCCTTTTCCCTCACCTCATCTCCTTCCTCACTCTTCCCTTGCCTCCATCCATGTCCAGCATTTCTTCTCTCTCCTCCATCCACCCATGTCCAGCGACCCTCCTGTCCCCCATGCCATCCATCTATGTCCAGCAACCCCCCCGTCCCCTCTGCCCTCCCCTGCCATCCACCCATGTCCAGCGACCCTCCTGTCCCCCCCTGCCATCCATCTATGTCCAGCAACCCCCCCCGTCCCCTCTGCCCTCCCCTGCCATCCACCCATGTCCAGCGACCCTCCTGTCCTCCCTGCCCTCCCCTGCCGGATATCCACCTATGTGCAGAAACCCCCCTCCCCTGCCATCCACCCATGTCCAGCGACCCTCCTGTCCCCCCTGCCATCCACCTATGTGCAGAACCCCCCCCCCATCCCCTTTGCCCTCACCTGCCATCCACCTATGTCCAGAAACCCTCCTGTCCTCACTGCCATCCTGTCCAGAAACCCCCCTCCCCTGCCACCATGTCCAGCGACCCTCCTGTCCCCCCTGCCCTCTCCTGCCATCCACCTATGTGCAGAACCCCCTTTGCCCTCCCCTGCCATCCACCTATGTCCAGAAACCCCCCTCCCCTGCCATCCACCCATGTCCAGCGACCCTCCTGTCCTCCCTGCCATCCACCTATGTCCAGAAACCCCCCTCCCCTGCGGGACAATGAGAATGAACGAATCAGGAAGAGCTTCTGTTCTGCTACAGACGTCGGGGGGACTCGGGAGGGGAGGAGCGTTTTCACTGACGATCGCTGCTGTGCTGGATTCCGGCGACGGAGGGTAAATTTAAAAGAAAAATTATCGTACGTCGGTGCCCTGGGAAGAGGCTGACTGAGGCATGCCGCGCGGGGCCCCCTTAAGCGCGGGGCCCTATGCGGCCGCCTCGGTCGCCTCGGCCTAAGACCGGCCGTGCCGATAAGAAAGGCACCTTCTTGACCTATTTTATATTGGCTGAATCGGTGGCCAGTACTCAATTACTCCTTAATCTGTGGTGTCAAACTTGCTGTATATCACACTCAAAAAAATAGACCCACAGTAGACAGGTATATGCAATGACTAGAAAACCCTTCAGTGTGTATCGCCAATCATAGCTATAACGTGATGCACCGTTACTCAGTTCACAAAGTCATGTGTGTCCATAATGCAAAACAACAAAAGAAAACACAAATGAGCCTTGAAGAATGGAACAATGAAGGTAATGCAAAACAAACAGCGTGGAAGTAATTATAGATCACCTAAAGTTAGGCGCTGGGTGAAAAATTACACTGGCTACCCATCAAAGAACGTATCGCCTTTAAGGTCTGTACCTTGATTCACAGGATCATTTATGGAGAAGTTCCCGAATACATGCTAGATCTGGTCGATCTACCACCCAGAAACAGGTCCAGTTTCTCCCGATCCTATCTAAGTTTACATTATCCAGTTTGCAGTGGCCTTAAATACAAATCTTCCTACGCCTCCAACTTCTCCTTCATAGGCACACAACTATGGAATGCTTTACCCAAATCCTTAAAATCTACTCAGAACTATCTAAATTTTAGAAAATTATTGAAGACCGCCCTGTTTAAGAAGGCCTACCTTCCAGACTCAATATAATCTACTTCTCCCAGGTCTCACCTTGTATCATCTTTTGCTATCTTTGTTGTTCATAAGATACCTATTTGCCTATTATCACTACTACTACTTAACATTTCTAAAGCGCTACCAGGGTTACGCAGCACTGTACAATTTTAAACGAGGAAGGGACAGTCCCTGCTCAAAAGAGCTTACAATCTAAAGGATAAGTATGCAGTCAATCAAATGGGGCAGTGTAGGTTTCCTGAACAGAGGTAAGTGGTTATGTGCCAAAAGCTACAGTGAAGAGGTGGGCTTTGAGTAAGGATTTGAAGATGGGCAGGGAGGGCGCATGGCGTATGGGCTCGGGGAGTTTATTCCAAGCATAGGGTGAGGCGAGGCAGAAGGGGCGGAGTCTGGAGTTGGCGGTGGTGGAGAAGGGTACTGAGAGGAGGGATTTGTCCTGTGAGCGGAGGTTACGGGTAGGAACGTAAGGGGAGATGAGGGTAGAGAGGTAATGAGGGGCTGCAGATTGAGTGCATTTGTAGGTTAGTAGGAGAAGCTTGAACTGTATACGGTATCTGATCGGGAGCCAGTGAAGTGACTTGAGGAGAGGGGTGATGCAAGTAAATCGGTCCATGCAGAAGATAAGAGGCGCGGCGGAATTCTGGACGGATTGAAGGGGGGATAGATGGTTAAGTGGGAGGCCAGTGAGTAGTAGGTTGCAATAGTCAAGGCGTGAGGTAACGAGCGAGTGGATGAGGGTTCGGGTGGTCTGTTCAGAGAGAAACGGGCGAATTTTGCTAATATTATAGAGAATGAAGCGACAGGTCTTGGCTGTCTGCTGGATATGGGCAGAGAAGGAGAGGGAGGAGTCGAAGATGACTCTGAGGTTGCGGGCTGATGAGACGGGGAGGATGAGGGTGTTGTCAGCAGAAATGGAGAGTGGAGGAAGAATCTGAGCCTGACGTCCTGCACATACAACGTGCAGCGACGTCACAAAGTGGATTGAGGTAGCAGCGCCAGCTTCTTTGAACAGCACAGAGTGACGGAGCCTAGGACGAAGAAGAACTTAAAAGCGGCAGGAGGAAGCGGACCTCGGCTGGCGGGGGTTGGGGTCCCCCACCAGCAAAGGTACCCACGGCAACGGCGGGGGAGGGTTGGCGGCGGTAGGGGGGTCCAGAGCAAAATCTGCGGGGGCCCAGGCCCCTGTGGCCCCACGCAGATACGCCCCTGAAATACACATATACATACAAACACGCCCATGCAGGTATTCATGCTTAGGCATACTAACACACTCATGCCCATACATAGAAACATGTACAGACACACTGACCCAGACACTTAAATTCACACCCGCATAAAAGCACAGACATATTATAATATATGTGACCATCTCTAGGAAAAGTTGACCAAAGTCTCCAGAAACAAAAAATTTGTAATTCAACAGTTCAAACTATCCTTTTATGCAAAAAATAAAATAAAGTTACAAAAATTCAAACTTGTAAGTTCTGCAGACTACTTATCAATCCATAACATGAAAAATCAGACAGTCACATATAATATATCAGCCTAGAAACACTGATACGTATAAGCTGCGGAGTTGCTCCCTTCAAACTGCTTTGCCCTCTCTTCTCCTCTCCTAGTTACAAACACATCTACAGAAGTACACACACAAACACAGTTGTAAATTCCAAGAGGCTGATTGTCCTGGCCTTTACAGATCGGATGGAGTGCGTTTTTCCAACATGGTCTTGGGTACCTTTCTTAGTAACTTTACAAGACTTCTTGCAAGAATTTTGTAGTGCCACTAAGGCCACACCTTTATTTTCGGGGGGGGGGGGGGGGGAAGTAGAGAGCTGTCACCACTTGTGGTAGTAATGGGGGGGTGAGATGGAGTCATTATGGAAATGAATTTGATAAAGGAAATTGCATGCTCAAGGGTGTCACTCTTGGAGTGATAGTGGTTTTTCTGGGCTTTGCGTCACCGAGGGCCTTGAGTGCTGGGAACTTTACGCAGCTAGATTGTGCTGTTATTGTTGATGGCTGAAAACTGCGCCTTTTGAGTGTATTTTTGGGTCGTATCATCGTGTATTTTGTTACTGTTCCTCAGTTATTTTGCCACTTTGACATTTTGTGGGTGGAATAATTTGTTGAAGAATGTGTGGGTATGAAATTGGTGGTTGCATTGTGAGTGCGAGTTAAATACAAAGAAATTTGACCATGTATCACCCTTTCTCTATGATGAACCCTTGATACCAATGAACGTCTCTTATAGCAGTTTAACAGCCGTACTTTTGGGTGGGCCTGGGCAAGAAGTGGGTGGGCACCATGTGTACTCCCCCCCCCCCTCCCCCCAACCACCACCCAAAAAAAATCTCAGCTGGTAGGAAAATGCTTCTTTCCACCTTGGTAATCTGCAGCAGGCATGGCGCTGAAAACTGAGCATGCGCAGGTGCCGGTATCATGGAGAGTAGCGTTTTCATTACCATCAGGGATCCCCAACAGCTACCGCTAAATGTGTGCTACGGTTGGGTGGGACTGAGACCTACAGGCCCACCTGTAGCTACGCCACTGATATGAGACCATTGTACAAAGAAATGAAGTAGTCAAGCTGTGAGATGCATTTAGTACTGTCCTGAGATCTGGTGGGTCAAGAAGAGTTTTGGTTGCATGGAAGTGCCATAAGGAAAAGAAGCATGCCTGTATAACAGATGATATTTGAGACTCAAAGAGCAAATGGGGCTACTGCAATCTGCTTCTTGCTGGCCTCCCGCTTAGTCACCTCTCCCCTCTCCAGTCGGTTCAAAACTCTGCTGCCCGTCTCGTCTTCCGCCAGGGTCGCTTTACTCATACTACCCCTCTCCTCAAGTCGCTTCACTGGCTCCCTATCCGTTTTCGCATCCTGTTCAAACTTCTTCTACTAACCTATAGATGTACTCACTCTGCTGCTCCCCAGTATCTCTCCACACTCGTCCTTCCCTACACCCCGTCCTGTGCACTCCGCTCCATGGATAAATCCTTCTTATCTGTTCCCTTCTCCACTACTGCCAACTCCAGACTTCGCTCCTTCTGTCTTGCTGCGCCCTATGCCTGGAATAGACTTCCTGAGCCCCTACGTCTTGCCCCATCCGACCATCTTTAAATCCAGATTGAAAGCCCACCTGTTTAACATTCCTTTTGACTCGTAACCACTTGTATCCACTCGCCTCCACCTACCCTCCTCTCCTCTTTCCTCTACACATTAATTGATTTGATTACTTTATTTATTTTTTGTCTATTAGATTGTAAGCTCTTTGAGCAGGGACTGTCTTTCTTCTATGTTTGTGCAGCGCTGCGTATGCCTTGTAGCGCTATAGAAATGCTAAATAGTAGTAGTAGTAGTCTCTTGTAACCAGAGCTAATAGTGTGATGTCATAATGCCTCAGTCCACCAATAAGAGCTAACCTCATCAGTGATGTCACAATGGCTTGATTGTCCTATACTTGGCTCACTTTTATTACATAGTTCTTTGAGCAGGGACTGTCTTTCTTCTATGTTTGTGCAGCGCTGCGTACGCCTTGTAGCGCTATAAAAATGCTAAATAGTAGTAGTAAATGGGAATCCAAGGTGAAACTTAAAATCTTCAAAGAGGATATCAGCCAGATGGAATGACCCAGTAGAGATGGGGCTGTGGATATCCACATTGCCTGTGATTTGTTTTGAATGCATTTGTTGTCCTGAAGTCAGTGGCTGCTGCTTCAAGGCAAAAGGTGACGTCTAGTACTGAGAACTGGAATATCTACTCCCATCAGAAGTTGCACGTCATCTGTGACATAGCCTTTTATATTTTGGAACTCAAACGTATAGTTTTCTCAAGGAAGTTGGAGATGGCATGATGTCACAATGCTGAAGCCAGTCTCCACCCAATGGAGGTTTTAATTCTCCCCAATGTAGCCACTGCCATCTTGGTGTAATTGATAGGGTGACAAGCTCCGCCTACTGGCATCAGCCGACATAATGGGTCAGATAGGCTCATTGCACACAACCCTGTACTCTGATTAAAATTAACACATCACTTTATTAATACATGATCACGTACAACATCCACCCCGCTAATCACAAGCACACCAGCTCACGCTCACATACACTGTAATGGAATAATCACCAACTATATACCCCTTTAACATAATACTCACAATACCTGAGCAAAAGCACATGACAGCTTGTTATGCTTCATGGTGCGAACCAATTGTCCAACTCTCTTATCCAATCACTGTGACCATTATGCCCACAGTGATTAAACACACTGTTATATGTGCCAAAAACAATTGTCCTCGCTTTCCCCCTTCCAGGTTAGCCAGATGTAAAACCAAACTCAGGATCTCGATGGGATACGGTGATTAAACAGTTCTAATTGTTTCAGCTTTTAGTCACGCTGAGCTCTGTGTCTTGATCAAAGGAGACAGTCTGTGCAACCCTTCCGCTACTTGAAGCCAAGCGTGGATTTTATGCACTCGTGTTCCTCATGCCATCTTCTGTGATCAAACTTCCTTGAGTTTTTTTTTTTTTAATGAGTGCTATGCACAGTGACTCCTAGTGACTGAATTGTGTAGTTTGCTGTTGGTTGCTATATATATTGCCATCTAGTGGTGGAGAAGCATGACGCTATCTGTTGCCTTGGTATAGTGGCACCCTAAGGTTAAAATGTAAAATGTGTCTTTGAAATTTGTTGATAGTGACATCTAATGATTATATACATTATCATGCTCAATTTAATTTTATAGCGTTTCATACCAACAGAATATTTGGAAACCACTGCACTCAAACTACCTGGACACAGACAAGACCACTCATGCACACACTTCCCACAGATTCAAACACATGTACGCACACCCGCAGAAGGGGTGGAAAGAATTCCGTGAGCCGTGTTCCGCATGCTTTCCCCACTTGTTCTTCACAGGCAATAGGAAGGAAACTTATGCGAGAAGAGCGGATGAATTTCACTTTGTTTTAATTCTGGTCCTTAGTTGTAACTGAAGCCTTTGTCTACATGCACATTCCAGCGCCCTTTTGCAAGACTTTGAAGTTTAGCACATTAACATTTTTAACGGAGTAATTTGAAAAAAAAAAATCCCTGTCATTTCAGAAGATTTTGTGTTTGGCTTTCTTCACTTATAACTTATTTAGCCAGAAATTTGCTTAAAGGATATGTACAGAGAGCAGTAGGCATTGTGTTAAGCTCTCCATATATCTTCATTTCCCCAACTGTAAAGGTCTAAAGTACAAATGAATGCACGCATCAACCTTTTCTTAAATGAGCGCGCAGTTCTGGAACGCATTGCCACGTAACCTGAAAGCGACCTCTGAACTGACCAACTTCCGTAAAGCACTAAAGACCCATCTCTTTGACAAGATATACCACAAAGACCAAAGCATGTGAAGTTCTCACAAACATCCAGAAATGTACTCCATCACTATGTAACTCCAAATCCTTCTGTAACACAAAATGTCTACTCTCTTCTAATTTCCATGATGTATTGTAAGCCACATTGAACCTGCAAAGAGGTGGGATAATGTGGGATACAAATGCAATAAATAATAATATATACGTCTACATTTTTGACCTCATATTATACCAGACTGGCTTCTGGAATAAGCAGAGATTTTGGTTTGTAACTGGTTAGACTGTCAGAATCTCTTCTACACTGATACCAGGTGGACCGGATTCCCTTCTTACCCTGGTGCACTTTGCTCTTTCTGTCCTCTCATCGATCACTTCCTAAGACAGTAAATGGTTGCTCCATGGGAATACAGATTTGACTTCTGGTCAAACCACCAATTACTGAGGGATTTGTAATCAACATGTTCTGTGAATGTGTAATGAAGCTGAAGGAATGCTGGCAGGCGTTACATAGGGATAGAGTGTCCCCGGAAACATATGGAGGTGTGTGTCATAGCTAATGTAATAATTAGTTTTAAACGGGTTCTTGCAAACATTGGCATAAGCTTGAGTAGTTACAGTGTCCTGATTTCTGGCTGTGTGGATACAAGAAATCTACTTGAGTTGCAAGAGATTATCATTTTGATGCTTTTAGGGCTTCCGATTTTAGGTGTTTATAAATTGTACACTTTTAAGGGTTTTAATTTTAAGGCAATTAGGTGTGTCTTTTTTTATTTTCCATAAACATTTATTGAAGATAGATCAAACTCAATAACAGGTCATGGTTCCAAATCGATGTGCGTCTGTTTTTGCGTCAACGCTGTTTCTTTTTTTTAAACTCTGTATTTATAATTTCAAACAACAGTTTACAAGTGAAACACTTGAAAAAGCAACTTGGATAAGAATAAGAAAATTTATTTCAATTGTGAATTAAGGATGTATCTGTTTTTTGTTTCTTTTTTCTTTGATGAAGTACCTTTTCTGTTCAAGATGTAAAGCTTGATGAATAATGTAAAAATTATAAATAAAATGAATCAGAGAATAAGAAAATTTAAAATAATATAAGCATAATGAGAAACATATTTCAATGCTAATTAGCCCACAAAAAGTGAGGGGGAGGGTACAAGAAAAGGAAAAGGAGATCCAAAAAGATTTTTTTTTTTAAAGGAAAATGCTTAATATGAATCAACCCCCTACAATAATTCTATCCTAACAGCATCAACACTATTTCGAAGTGATACAGTTGACTGTGATGTATCTCTGTACAAGTGTAAGCATCCTTTAAGGCCATAGAACATAACCAGTCTCCCTTTCGGAGTAAGGGAATTAGGGGCCTAGGGAAGGGCATGTGATGTTAGGAGGCAGTAACTAGGCGGGGCATGGGCAGAGAATGGGTGTGGAAAGGCATTCTGCAGGTAGCATGCCAACCATCACTTCTGCAGTTAGCACGGGCTCACTTACCGCCTGTGCTTCCACGCATTCATAGAAATGTTATTGCAGGACCTGCAAAGGAAGACGGTGATGCATTAGATTTACAGCTAACACGCCTTACTTTTCTGTGTTAAGCTGCAGTAGCTGCAAAATCTAACACACTTTAGTATTTCACAGCCTGGTACAATCAATGGTGCTAAGTCACCTAGACTACTGCAATGCACTGTACGCTGGTTGTAAAGAACAAATGATCAAGAAACTTCAAACAGCCCAAAACACTGCAGCCAGACTCATATTTGGTAAAACAAAATACGAAAGTGCCAAACCCCTAAGAGAAAAACTACACTGGCTCCCACTCGAACGTATTACGTTCAAGGTTTGCACCCTGGTTCATAAAATCATTTACGGAGATGCCCAGGTCTACATGTTAGACCTCATAGACCTACCACCTAGGAACACTAAAAGATCAGCACGCACATTCCTGAATCTCCATTTCCCCAACTGCAAAGGACTAAAATACAAATTAACACATGCATCCAGCTTTTCCTACATAACCACGCAGTTTTGGAATGCATTACCACGTGACGTGAAAAAAATGCGCGACCTAATCAACTTTCGGAAATCACTGAAGACCTACCTTTTCAACAGAGCATACAACAACGATCCGTAATATGAACTTTAACACATTACCGCTTTATCTGTTATTCCAAATGTAATCTCTTTATACCTGATTGCTTAATTTCCACTATCAGGCTCATTTTCAAAGCACTTAGCCTCCCAAAGTTCCATAGAAACCTATGGAACTTAGCCTCCCAAAGTGCTTTGAAAATATGCCTCTATGTCTCCCATGTTCGTTATGTAATTACCAATTGTATCTTTTACTCTGGAATGGCGACAGCCATGACGGAACAATATAAGCCACATTGAGCCTGCAAATGGGTGGGAAAATGTAGGATACAAATACAATAAATAAAAGAGCCCCAAACTTGAAAAAATTCCAAAGACGCACAGAATTCATTACAGAAAATCATAGCAAAACCTAGGAAGACTGTCGGCCCACTTCCCAGGTTGACTGAACTGGCTGAGGAGTTGTAGTTCTCATTGTCCTACTGAGTTCCGTTGGATAATCCAGACGTTTCAATTATGATAAACTGTTCAGCTAATTCTTTTATGCATTGATAGTCTTCTTATGTTATTTGCTGTGCTTCATTTAGAGCATATGGAGACAGACTTAAAGATCTCAATATATATTCTTTGGAAGAAAGGCTGGAGAGGGGAGCTATGATAGAGACATTTAAATTACTAAGAGGCATATTTTCAAAGCACTTTGGGAGGCTAAGTTCCATAGGTTTCTATGGAACTTTGGGAGGCTAAGTGCTTTGAAAATATGCCTCAGTGTGGTACAAATGCACAAGAGGTGAGTCTCTTTCAACTGAAAGGAAACAATGGAATGAGGGGGCAGAGGATGAAGATGAAAAGGACAAACTCAGAAGTAATCTGAGGAAATGTTTCCAATATAGCTTCCACCGAGCTTGGGCAAGGGGAGGAACTGATAGCATAAGCCTTGGGCGAATGATGCACTCTAGAATTCGCAACTCTAATTTTAATTTAATTTAAATATTTATGAATTGCTTCTGCTAGTTATAAACTAGCTCAAAGCAATATATAACAAATATTATAGAAAACTAGTAAAAAAGTCCCGTTTCTGTTTGAAAGGAAACGGGCGCTAGCAAAGTTTTCCTCTGAGTGTGTATGTTTGAGAGAGTGTATGTGAGAGTGACTGTGAGAGAGGCTTCTGTTCCTGCTGCTGTGCATTCCCCGTGTTGTGCTGATTCGCTGCTCCCTGTATCGTGGCTCCGCCCCGCTCCCTTCTACTGGCCAATCTGGTGTGGGTTGTGTGACGTCACTATTATCTACTACATGATCCAGACCACCTCCAAGGGATCCATGGTTCCAGGCAGCCTCAGAATGGTGGAGGTGAGAATTATTATACAGGATAACATAATGCAATGTTAAAAATCAACATCACAAATTCCAAATCAATTAATACTAAAGACAAACAAATAAATCAACATAAGTCACAAGTAAGTATCATACTAAACTAATACCATAAGCACATAGATAACATCATCAGAATAGAGCTAGTGCACCAGTTATAGCTAATGGCATGACAGTACATTCTGGAACTTGTACCAGTACTGATGTGACAAGTCTGAAGCTGTGACTATTTTAGTCATTGCGATTCATTGCCAGAGGCCCTGTTTACATAAAAGAAGCACGTACTTGTCTTTACCGATCAATAGGATAATTCATTTGTATTTACTGCTATTAGATATATGTTTGATGCCTTTCTTATATCTCGATTGGACTATGGAAATGTTGTGTGCGTGGGTTTGGCGACCTTTACCCATTACTGGGTAGAGTAATGGATTTGATATTCCGCCTTTCTGTGGTACAACCAATGTGGGTTTACATTTGTTGCATGCAGGTACTTTCTCTATCCCTAGTGGGCTCAAGGCATAACCAGACCTCATGGTGGGAGGGGGCCAGAGCCCGAGGTGGGGGGGGGGGCAATTTTGTACTTCCGCCCTGCTGCTCCCTCCCCACCCACTGCTGCAGCAAATACCTTGGCTGGCGGGGGGTCTCCAATCCCCGCCAGCTGAAGCCTTCTCCAGCGCCGGTCTTCGGCGCAGGAGCGTGCAGGTCGTGAGGGGGAAGAAAATAGGGCAGGCAACACAGCGGCGCCAGAGACCAGCGGTGGACAAGGCTTCAGCTGGCGGAGGTTAAGGACCCCCCCAACCAAACCAGGGGCCCAGAGGAAATTTGAGGGGGCCCAGGCCCACGTGGCCCCACGTAGCTACAGCATTGACTTGAATAATGATTATGATGCCTACAGTCACATAGGATTGTGTGCACTGTAATTGTTGCTCAGCTATGAATATTGTTTGGAAAGTTTCTCCTGTCATGTCTGACACAGAATTTGCCTTAAAATATAATTATGTTATACATTCAGTTCATATTTCTCTTGTATCTGGGTTCCCTCAAGTTTCCATTGAAAATTAAACACAATCAAACCTGGCAGTTTTACTTTATTTGCCCCCTAAAAATTTGGGGTTTATTTTGTTTTAATTTACATTTAAACAGTATTTCTTACATCCAAACCACAGTGCAAGCAAATTATATGAGCCATCAAGTAGCCATATCCTCTGCAAAGTGAAACATTCATATTCAGAATCTGGGTGTGTTGGGGGTGGGAGGGGGCAGCAGAGGAACTATTTTTAAAAGCTCAAATAAATATTTTTCAATGTAAAGGCAGCTTCAGCCTAATAAAGTTCTGGGCTTAAACTTTCATTAAAATACCACGTGCATTCCCAGAGGAAGGGGTCCTTTTTCTAAGGTGCGCTGAAAAATGGCCTGCGGTAGTGTAGGCGCGTGTTTTGGGCCCATGCAGATCCATTTTTCAATGCACCTGCAAGGAAATAACTTTTTTTACATGTTTGCCAAAAATGGACGTGCTGCGGCAAAATAAAAATTGGCGCGTGACCATTTTGGGTCTGAGATCTTACCGCCAGTCATTGACCTAGCGGTAAAGTCTCGTGCGGTAACTGGGTGGTAATGAACTACGCGCGTCAAATGCCACTTGACGCGCATCCAAAAATTTCGGTTGTGCGCCAGAAAAGAAACTACTGCAAGAGCCATGCAGTAGCCGGGCGGTAACTCCATTTTGCAGCGTTTTGGGCGCGCGTAGACGCTTACGCGGCTTAGTTAAAGGGCCCCTAAGTTTTTCTTTAGGTAGATGGGGAGGCATGGGCATTTGGTTTCCAGTGGTCCCTACTCCTTTTATTGAGCTGTTTACATTCTAGTTGTTTATAATTATTCAGATAATGGTTAAAAGAAAAAACATTTTTGCTGTTTCATCAACCAACCTACCCCCCCCCCTTGTTTTACTTTCTGGGATATAAATAGATAGAAGGTCCCAGTGCTCCTTCGTTGGCTTCCAAAGCAAAGCATCTGTGGTGTGAGGACGTGTACCTGAAGCAGACTTCCTGTGCGATCAGAGACATAATTCCTTCTACAAAAGGAAACGCAGTAGGCAGTTCCTAATGGGCACATGGGGTGGACCAAGTGGTCCTTGCCTGCCAAATCTTTTTTTTGTTTTGTTTCTGCTTTTGCTTGCAAGCTCCCGGAGGACCAGCATGGATGCCAAGTGCCAGCCTCGATGCAGGCTCGGAAGAAGTCTTGTGAAAGCAGGTCCCTTCGCTGCTGGGTGTGTGCTTTGCTGGATGTCAGTGTGTGGCACCCATGATATTTCATTTCTTTTAATATCATTTACATATCACCATGACCACACGTAAGTTCTCTGTGGTTTGCAAAGTGCACGCTTGTTAGTATTAAGCTACCTTGCCTGCGTTGGTTCATTACGGTAACAGATGCTGAAATTTGAATTCAAGGCAAACTGTCAATTAATTGCCTCTGTCCTTATTTTATTTTCTTTTTCTCATAAGACATGCCGAAACCATCTTGTGAGAATTCACACTGCATCAGTCAGCCTTTGCCACCCCCTGCGGTTCTTATTGAGGACAAGGATCCCATCCCCGAAGAGCAGGTAAGTAAAATGAGATGCTCTAGGTTCTGCCATTACTCCATTTCTCCTGCCAGTCCAAAGACCTTATTAAAAAGACTGGCCAGATAGTTTGCCAGTGGCCATAGCATTTTATATATGTACCACCGGTTTGTGCTTGACAGTGTAGCTTCATCTACGGTATAATGGCTTTGTCTCATTGGAATGTGTCATGTTAACGTCTTCATGGTAGTTGCAATGAGATTTTACTGCGCTGGGAGTACGCTAGTGAAAGTTTTATCCTCACATTATGCCGAGATTGGAAGGGGACGTCTACTGATTTAGGGGTCCTTTTACAAAGGCGCGTTGAATAATGGCCTGCAGTAGTGTAGGCGGGGGTTTTGGGAGCGCGCAGAATCATTTTTCAGGGCACCTGTAAAACAAAGGCCTTTCCCCCCCCCCCCCCCCCTTTTCCAAAAATGGACGTGTGGCAAAATCAAAACCGCCACGCGTCCATTTTGGGTCTGAGACCTTACCGCCAGCCATAGAATTTGGGCGGTAATGACCTACGCATATCAGATGCCACTTGGCGTGTCCGTGATGCGCATCTGAAAATTTTATTTAAAAATGTTTTCAGACGTGTGTAGCGAACGCACGCCAAAATTGAAATTACCATAACAGCCATGCGGTAACCGGGCGGTAACTCCAATTTTGGCGTGCGTAGGCGCCTACGCGGCTTAGTATAAGGGGCCCTTAAAGCAGTGGGCTGGGAACCGGGGAAGCCAGAGCTGAGATCCCACTTCTCCCATTGACGTACCAGGGACCTTGGGCAAGTCACTTCATCCTCTGTTCCTTCAGGTACAAACCTAGATTATTTAGTACAATTTATTGCTCGCCCATTTGAAAGCGAGTTCACCCCAAGGCAGGGTATAACAACTTAAGCTGAAACAGCAGGAATGTCTCTTGTCTCTCTTATCATGTCTTAAGCTGCCTAACATTTATAGACAGGAGGCACACACATAGCATTAAATCATTAATCCTCATTGCATGGTTGTAAGTCTTGAGCACCGATTTGGAAATGTCATTTGGATTTGATAAATTTACTCATATCTCTTGAGTAATGAATCCAGGACTGTTTGCTGCCACCTCTCTGAAAGAACGTAATAAGTAGGGGTTGCTAGAGAGAATGTTCTTTGGGAAACGCACATCCACTGCTCATTTCAAGAATCAGGTGGGGGAAACTTATGCGGCTTAGTAAAAGGGCCCCTAAATCTGAATCCACGCAGTTCATTGTCGTCTTGGTTGTTTTCGCCTTATTTTTGAACTGTAGCTGAAATGACGTTTGGAGGAGTAGCCTAGTGGTTAGTGCAGTGGACTTTGATCCTGGGGAACTGAGTTCGATTCCCACTGCAGCTCCTTGTGACTCTGGGCAAGTCACTTAACCCTCCATTGCCCCAGGTACAAAATAAGTACCTGAATATAGGTAAACTGCTTTGAATGTAGTTGCAAAAACCTCAGAAAGGCGGTATATCAAGTCCCATTTCCCTTTCCCTTATGACATCACAATATCAGAAGTGAGCCAAGTATCGGTAATCAAGCCATTGTGACATCACTGATGAGGTTGTCTCTTATTGGTGGAATGAGTGGAGGAGTAGCCTAGTGGTTATCAGCCAAGTATCAGGCAATCAAGCCATTGTGACATCACTGATGAGGTTGGCTCTTATTGGTGGAATGAGTGGAGGAGTAGCCTAGTGGTTAGTGCAGTCGACTTTGATCCTGGGGAACTGAGTTGGATTCCCACTGCAGCTCCTTGTGACTCTGGGCAAGTCACTTAACCCTCCATTGCCCCAGGTACAAAATAAGTACCTGAATATAGGTAAACCACTTTGAATGTAGTTGCAAAAACCTCAGAAAGGCAGTATATCAAGTCCCATTTCCCTTTCCCCCTTTCCCTTATGACATCACAATATCAGAAGTGAGCCAAGTATCGGGCAATCAAGCCATTGTGACATCACTGATGAGGGTGGCTCTTATTGGTGGAATGAGTGGAGGAGTACCCCGGCAGCGAGTTCCAGACCTTAACTATTCTTTGACTGAAAAAAATATTTCCACCTATTTGTTTTAAAAGTATTTCCATATAATTCATTGAGTGTCCCCTGGTCTTTGTACTTTTTGAAAGAGTGAAAAATCAGTTCACTTCTACCCCATTCTACAGCACTCAGGATTTTATAGACCTCAATCATATCCCACCCTCAGCCTTCTCTTTTCCAAGCTGAAGAGCTGTAACCTCTTTAGCCTTTCCTCATATGGTTGGAGTTCCATCCCCTTTATCGTTTTGGTCGTTGTTCTTTGAACCTTTTCTAATTCTTTGCCAGAGAATGTAGCAAAAGCAGCTGAGCTGGGTTTAAAAAAGGTTTGGATAGCTTCCTAAAAGAAAAGTCCATAAGCAATTATTAAAATGGACTTGGGGAAAATCCACTGCTTATTTCTAGGATAAGCAACATAAAATGTATTGTACTGTTTTGGGATCTTGTCAGGTACGTGACATGGATTGACCACTGTTGGAGACAGGATGCTGGGCTTCATAGACCTTTGGCTTGTCCCAATGTGGCAGTACTTATGAAATACAGTGACCAGAATTGAACACCATGGAGCGATACAGAGGCTTTATAATATTACTAGTAAAAAAGGCCCGTTTCTGCCTGTGATGAAACGGGCGCTAGCGGGCACGGGACTCCCTTCCCCTCCCCTTATGCTAGTATCCCTGGTGGTGTAGAGGTACCTGTTCGCTCGGGGCAGGAAAGAAAGAGCCCCCTCTTTCCTGGCCGTAGCGCTGCTGCTAGCTGCCCTGCTGCATCCTGTGCGAGTCCGGCTCTCGGCGTTTCAAAATGGCCGCCGAGAGTTGAAGTCTCGCGAGGCTGCTTCAACTCTCGGCAGCCATTTTGAAACGCCGAGAGCCCGACTCACAGAGGATGCATCAGGGCAGCTAGCAGCAGCGCTCCAGTCAGGAAAGCGGGGGCTCTTTCTTTCCTGCCCCGAGTGAACGGGTACCTCTAGACCACCAGGGTTAGTAGCGAAAGGGGAGGGGAGGTGACAGGGGGGAGGGAAGGTGATGGGGGGGAAGAGGGGGCAACTGGGGGCGGGGTGCTAGCGTTAAAGGGGCGGGGTGATGGCGCGAAAGGGGCGGGGTGATGGGCACGTCCTCGGCGGCTGCGATTCGTTCATTTGCGTGGTTATGTACATGTTCCGCCCTCGACTTCATCACGTGTGACACGAGGGCGGGGCATGGAGACATGGTGAGTGTTCTGGCTTCACCACCATGAACTTACGAACTGGTGTCTGAGTGCCTGCAGTGACGTCAGTGTCTGAGAACGTTGAGGGTGCGTTTTATTGTAGTAGATTGGTCTTATTTTGCATCCCTTTCCTAATAATTCCTAGCATCCTGTTTGTTTTTTGGCTGCCGCTACACACTGGTTAGAAGATTTCAGCATATTGTCTACAATGACACCTTGATCTTTTTGTTGAGTGCTGACTCAGAGATGGGAGTAACTAGTGAGGTAATTAAATTTGCTGATGACACAAAGTTATTCAAAGTTGTTAAATCATGGGAGGATTGTGGAAAATTACAAGCGGACCTTACGAGACTGGGCGTCTAAATGGCAGATGACGTTTAATGTGAGCAAGTGCAAAGTGATGCATGTGGGAAAGAGGAACCCGAATTATAGCTACGTCATGCAAGGTTCCACGTTAGGAGTCACGAACCAAGAAAGGGATCTAGGTGTCGTCGTTGATGATACGTTGAAACCTTCTGCTCAGTGTGCTGCTGCGGCTAAGAAAGCAACTAGAATGTTAGGTATTATTAGGAAAGGAATGGAAAACAAAAATGAGGATGTTATAATGCCTTTGTATCGCTCCATGGTGCGACCGCACCTCGAATATTGTGTTCAATTCTGGTCGCTGCATCTCAAAAAAGATATAGTGGAATTAGAAAGGTGCAGAGAAGGGCGACGAAAATGATAAAGGGGATGGGACGACTTCCCTATGAGGAAAGGCTAAAGTGGCTAAGGCTCTTCAGCTTGGAGAAAAGGCGGCTGAGGGGAGATATGATAGAGGTCTATAAAATAATGAGTGGAGTTGAAAGGGTAGATGTGAAGCATCTGTTCACGCTTTCCAAAAATTCTAGGACTAGGGGGCATGCAATGAAGCTACAATGTAGTAAATTTAAAACGAATTGGAGAAAATGTTTCTTCACTCAACGTGTAATTAAACTCTGGAATTCGTTGCCAGAGAATGTGGTAAAGGCGGTTAGCTTAGCGGAGTTTTAAAAAGGTTTGGACGGCTTCCTAAAGGAAAAGTCCATAGACCGTTATTAAATGGACGGGGAAAATCCACTATTTCTGGGATAAGCAGTATAAAATGTTCTGTACATTTTTGGGATCTTGCCGGGTATTTGTGACCTGGATTGGCCACTGTTGGAAACAGGATGCTGGGCTCGATGGACCTTTGGTCTTTCCCAGTATGGCAATACTTATGTACTCCTAAGGTGGACCCTAGCATCAGGTAACTGTGATTCGGATTATTCTTCCCAATGTGCATCACTTTGCATTTGTCCACATTAAATTTAATCTGCCTTTTGGATGCCCAGTCTTCCAGTTTCCTAAGGCCTTCCTGCAATTTTTCACAGTCTGCATGTATTTGACAGCTTTGAATAGTTTTGTGTCATCTGCAGATTTAATCACCTCACTCGTTCCATTTTCCAGATCATTTATAAATATGTTAAATAGCACCGGTCCCAGTACAGATCCCTGCGCTAAGCCTGTGTGGAGATGACAAATAAATATCCCAAGTACCGCCAGCTCCCCATCTGTGGCTTTCTTTCTGTTGGCCCAATGCTGGGGCTGTTGTATGCAGTTGTCAGATATGTGAAAATTCATTCTTTTCAGAATAAGCAGGGTGGAAGGTTCAGGGTTGTCATTTTCCTGTAGCTCACCTTACTCCATGTTTGTCAAAAGCTGGATTCGTTCTCTTGCCTTGTCTGCTTCATGTCTGGTGTAACGGCAGTTGCATTCTAGCCCCTGATCTTGGGATGAAACCAGTGTACGACCTCAGACTGTTTGCTTATATAGGATCTCATTCATAATTTTGAATGCTGAGACTAGGATTTTTTAAATACAAGAATGGGGTTTCATGAAGTTCTCTGACCTCTTGAACTTCCGTTTGGGATTTTACAGCTGTTTTCGCCTCTGGATTCAGAGTGGCTGCTCGACAGCAGCTGACAAGCTTCACCCTTAACTTCCCCTACTTCTGATCGTTCACCATCCATTGGGACAGGAGAATATCCATCTTTCAGAAGAAAACGCACATGTTGAAAAGAAACTGCTGAAATCTGAGCTGCGATTTCAAAGAAGACCTTACTCTAAACAGATGTTCAGGAGGCAAGGACGACATGTGCACACTGAGCATAATTCTTGTTGCTCTGCGTTGGCTGCTATGTGATATTTGATCAGAGAATGTGAGGACACTGAGATCAGAGACAGCCAGGAGGGAAAACCAGAACTTCACTGCATGACTAGAGCAGGCTTTCTCATGCCCCTTTGGGTTTTCAGACCAGTCAAAGCCAGCTCCAGAAGAGCTATGAGCATTTAGCAGATACATCCGTTTAACCTCTGACTATCCAGCTAGGCTATGAGAGCATCAACGATCCTTGGTGAGGTACAACAGATCACAGTTCCATGGCCAGCAGATGTCAGTGTTACGCAATGACTGAAACAGCCTTGCCCGGTCGCGGGTAGTGGACCCTGCCTCTCTATTTCTAACTCACCCAAGGAACAGACTCCCTCCCCCTTTCCCCCCTTTTGATTACACTTCCCAAAATGGGTTTTTTGGTGCATGATTAATGTAAAAGATAAGAGAATGTCCAGATATTCATGGAGTCCTCATACATGCATGTGGCGTAAGAACATAATTATAGCCATACTGGGTCAGACCAATGGTCCATGTAGCCCAGTATCCTGCTTCCGACAGTGGCCAATGCAGGTCACAAGTACTTGGTAGAAACCCATTAACATTCCAATGCAATCAAAGCTAGGGCAAGCAGTGGCTTCCCCCATGTCTATCTCAATGGAGGGCTGTGGATTTGTCCTCCAGGAACTTGTCTAAACCTTTTTTAAACCCAGATACATTAACCGCCGTTACCACATCCTCTGGCAGCGAGTTCCAGAGTTTCTTTGCGTCAAAAAAATATTTCCTCCTATTTGTTTTAAAAGCATTTGCATGTAATTTCATTGAGTCTTTGTACTTTTTGAAAGAGTGAGAAATAGATTCACTTTTTACCTGTTCTACACCACTCAGAATTTTATAGACCTTAATCATATACCACCTCAGCCGTCTCTTTTCCAAGCTGAAGAGCCCTAACCCCTTTATCATTTTGGTCATTTTTCTTTGAACCAGTGGCATAGCCAGAAATGAAAAAAAAAAAATTGGGGGGGGGGGGGGGGGGGCAGTAAGCATATAGGTGTGGGTGGTTCTTGATATACTCCTAAATAATGCTTTAGAGTATACTTGATGGGTTTCTAAGTAAATAGTCTGTCCTGCATCAACATAAACCACATACACACTGATGTGATGATGTAGCGAATTATGAACCCACAGTATGTTCCAGGGTCGTAGCTGCGTGGGGGCATGGGCCCCCCACAGAGTACACCCTGGCCCCCTCTACATTTCACATCCCCCGCCGTCGCTGCCCGTTCCGCCGCCACATCAGGTACCTTGTTTGCTGGCAGGGGTCCCCAATCCCTGCCAGCTGGAGAGTTTTCTTCAGTGCCGGTCGACTCTGGCACCTTCGTTGTGGGATCATCTGTTTCTGACGCCTTATGTCCTGCACTGTGCATGTAGCCCCGTGCACGACGTAAGGCTTCAGAAACAGATGATCCCACAACGAAGCCGCCGGAGTTGACCGGCGCTGAAGAAGACTCTTCGGCTGGTGGGGATTGGGGACCCCTGCCAGCAAACAAGGTACCTGATGCGGTGGGTGGGGGTTGCAGTTGCCACGGCGGGGGGGGTCCAAGGTGGGTGGGGGGGTCGGCGGCTAAACAGTGCCCCCCCCCCCCCCCACCTCAGGCTCTGGCTCCCCTCCTGCCGAGGTCTGGCTACGCCCCTGGTATGTTCTTTATCATATCAAGCAGTGACCAGTGGTAGTGATAATGTGTTAAATCATGTGGGTTCAGGGTGTAGTTTCCATTATACCATTATTTATTTATTTTTTTTTAATGAAGAAAAGTCCAAATAGTTTTCCAGTTGTACAGATGGGTACTCGTGGATATGTTAGCAATGTAGAGAAAGGAGAGAAAAACATTAAGAAAACATGTCCAAAAAAAAAAAAAAATACATTCAACATTTTAAATATTCATATCAGATGTTTAGGCTCCAGCAACATTAATCTTCTGCAGACACAAGCAAACATATGTGAATGCCTTGCACTTGAGCTCACCGTCTTCATATTACTGAAATGTAACATATGTAAAATTGTCACACCAATAACGTCTGAATCTGAAAATCCTTTTCTTAGGACGGGATGCACAAAACTTACTGGGCCAACAACGTGCTTTTTTTCACTGGTTCCAGCCGGTTCAACGAGCTCAGTTTTCAGCAGGCAGTCCACAAAGGGGCTTTGGGGCTTTTTACCGTTCGTAGTGGCAGCGGCCAATGAAAATCACATGCTTAACAATGCTAATGTGTCGATCCGTATTCAAATATGCATTCTGAGTGATGCACAGCCATTTACAAGGAACGCACAGAAAAGACCGATAACCTTTTAATGGGGGAAATTTTACGGGAGGTCTGGAGCAGCCTTAGCAGGTAGTTCTTCATGTAGGCGGTGGGATAACACGTCTTGGGAGCCGGGATCCTTGCAGAGGGCCACAGGAGACCCTAGCCATACTTCAGGACAGGACCAGCCAAGCTTCTACGTTCTCCAGACAGCAGCTTGGGGCTTTGTGCAGCTTGTACACTCCCTGGCCACCCTCGGCTAACTTTGCACTGGAAAAACGCTGAAAAATTAAAAATGACCTCTTTCCCTCTGGCCCCAGCTGCGGCAGCTTTGCATCAAAAAAGTATGGAAAAAAAAGCTACCCATGGCTTTAATACACACAGCTTGTATGCATGTATGAAAGCCCTGGGTAGCATACACTGTTCTGAGTGTTCGCAGAACAGCCAGGCTAAGCGATTGGCTGCTCTGCGCATATGCAGCTTATTGATTGGCTCCCCACCACCACAAAGCAGCTCATTTGCAGATGAATCCCTTTGAGAATCGCTCACTATTTTCCACTCAGTAACATTTACCAAGGATCTCAACAAAGACGGATGTTTCCGGGGACTTTCGTGCATCTGCCCCTTAGCAGTCTTACACGGTATAATGAAACTGAGCATCCAGCTCCATCTGTTAGTAGTTCTGATGGTGAAAGGAAGGAAGGATGATTGTGACAATACAGGGGTGTGTGTGTTCATGGGGATCTGTTTGTTTCCCAGACTTCCTTTCTTCTGTAATTCTTGAATTGATAGGCAAGTGGCTGCCTAACTCTTTTCCCTTAGGTTGCTGTTTAGGAGGTGATATATCCAGAGATGCCAAATTACCAGTTCCAGGTTGGAGACTTTTTGGCCAGTCTGATATTGAACTTACATCCCAAAATAGGGTGGTATTTGTCGTGCCTGATGCTGCTCATTGAAATCAGTGCTGCAGGTTCCCTTAATGCACCAGTGGGGTAGCCAGAAATCTAGGACTGTTCCAAAATCACCAGCCTGGAACTAGGTAACTTGGTATCTCTATATATCCCTTGCTAACTAACTCAGAGTGAAGCTTAGACAGCCTGTTTCCTTGTGTCTCCTGGGAGCTGTAAGGTAGCAACATTCTATATTGTGATTGGTCAGAAAGCTAATGTCCAGGGCTGTTATTGGTTCTCCAGGACCAGCTCTAGAAGAGACCAGTCCCTTCAGCCTTGCCTTGGGAGTGTAGAGAAAGCAGATATGTATCAGGGCTCTGTTCCCAACTCTGCATGTCCTAGTAAAAACAAGCGCTCCTGAACCTCACCCCGTATAGTGAAGCTGTCTAGTTAGTGACATCTATATGAATCCATGTTTGCAGAATTCTGTTAATAAACTGGTCAGTGATCCTAGTGTTTTCATTTTGTAATTGGTCTGTAGGTGGATTTCTAGGAACTATTTTACTGTTGAGTTATGTGGGGCTCCCAGTATCCCTAGAAATTCCCAGGGAATAGCTCTCAGGGTGGGGTATTTGTTGAGAGGCAAGAGGGACTCCTGTTGGCGGGCTGATGGTTGCCAGTGTAAAGACACGTGCGCAGGTACAGGTGGAGTTGGATTAGTGACCCCGACGTTAACCCCGAGTGGGTAGTCAAAGCAGGGGCGTAGCCAGACCTCGATGGGAGGGGGGCCAGCACCCGAGGTGGGGGGCACTGTTTAGCTGCCTCCCCCGGCCGCCGACCCCCCCCCCCCCCGCGCAGCACCCCGCCACGCCGCCGCATCAGGTACCTTGTTTGCTGGCGGGGGTCCCCAATCCCCGCCAGCCGAAGAGTCTTCTTCAGCGCCTGTCGACTCCGGCGCCTTCGTTGTGTGATCTGTTTCTAACGCCTTACGTCCTGCATTGGGCTACATGCACAGTGCAGGACATAAGGCATCAGAAACAGATGATCACACAACAAAGGCGCCGGAGTCGACCGGCGCTGAAGAAGACTCTTCTGCTGGCGGGGTTTGGGGACCCCCGCCAGCAAACAAGGTACCTGATGCGGCGGTGGGGGGCGGCGGGGGGGGGGGTCAGATCTAGAGGGGGCCATGGCATAATCTGTGGGGGCCCATGTCCCCGTGGCCCCACGTAGCTACGCCCCTGAGTCAAAGTAACGCCAGTTAACATGACAATGATGTAGATTTACTTTTCAGGAACTGGAAGCCTGTGTGGAAGACATAGACCTTGAGCAGGAGTTCAGAAAGGATGAGTTTTACTTCTGGTCACAAGAGGATAAAGAGAGGCAGAAACGGGAGCGGGAGGAGTCCAAAAGGGTGCTGCAGGAGCTGAAGTCTGTGTTGGGATTTAAGGCCTCTGAGGAGGAGCGACAGAAGTGGAAACAGCTGCTGTTTAGTGAGCATGGTAAGCATCAGTGTGTGTCTGTTTCTTAAGGCCCCATGGGTGTTCACATATTCTTGGAGTGGAGGAGTAGCCTAGTGGTTAGTGCAGCGGACTTTGATCCTGGGGACCTGGGTTCGATTCCCACTGCAGCTCCTTGTGACTCTGGGCAAGTCACTTAACCCTCCATTGCCCCTGGTACAAAATAAGTACCTGAATCTATGTAAACCACTTTGAATGTAGTTGCAAAAACCTCAGAAAGGCGGTATATCAAGTCCCATTTCCCTTTCCCTCTTTCCCTTATGACATCACAATATCAGAAGTGAGCCAAGTATCGGGCAATCAAGCCATTGTGACATCACTGATGAGGTTGGCTCTTATTGGTGGAATGAGTGGAGGAGTAGCCTAGTGGTTAGTACAGTGGACTTTGTTCCTGGGGACCTGGGTTCGATTCCCACTGCAGCTCCTTGTGACTCTGGGCAAGTCACTTAACCCTCCATTGCCCCAGGTACAAATAAGTACCTGTGTAAACTATGTAAACCGCTTTGAATGTAGTTGCAAAAAAACACAGAAAGACAGTATATCAAGTCCCCTTCCCTATTTAGGGATACAGCCTTACTGGTTCAATTAAACTTCTTGAGACCCTCCCAATCCAGCTTTGAAAAGTACTGTAAATTCTGAGAACTTCTAAACTTGTTCATATGACAACAGACCATAGGTAATACATTACTTCCCAGTCCTTCTAAACTAGATTTATAAACTGCATTGTGAACAAGGGAATATGTGTCAATATAGGTACCTCTGTCCTGCTGCTGCTGCTGCCACCACCATGGTTAGGGTGGACAGAGGCTTATTTACCCCCATT
This sequence comes from Microcaecilia unicolor, assembly GCF_901765095.1. Classification (NCBI taxonomy): domain Eukaryota; kingdom Metazoa; phylum Chordata; class Amphibia; order Gymnophiona; family Siphonopidae; genus Microcaecilia; species Microcaecilia unicolor. The sequence continues at coordinate 23,118,454 of NC_044039.1, forward strand.
CAGCCTAGGAAGTTGCATCCAGTGCTAAATTTTGAAGCTGCCGCTCCAGGGGGAATTCTGCACAAAAAATTGAAAATTCTGCAAAATTCTACACACATTAATTGTAATTTTTTTGTGCACAATTCCCCTATTATAAGGGCTGGCATCTCCCTCAGGCGTGACATACCCACCCCCCACCCCCACCCCACCAGTTTATAATTCATTTTCATGCAGACCTCTACCCCATTCCCATGGCACACACACATACCTCATCCACCTTTTTTCCAGCCCCTCATACTCCATCCCATCTTTTTTCAGTCCCTCTCCCTGCATCCACACTCCATATACCTTTTCCAGCTCCCCCCCCCCCCCCCCCATATTCCATCCAGCTTTTTTCAGTTCCCCCTTGCACACAAACACTCCAGCCACCTTTTCTCCAGGGCCCCCCCCCCCCCCACACATCTATCTTTGTTTCCAGCCCCCCTCCCTGCAACCACACTCCACGTTTTTCCAGAGCTCCCCCCCCCCCCAATGCACACTCACCGGTCCAGCGATGGAGGAGGAGGAGAAGCTGCAGAGCCACAGGTTGGGCTGCTTTCTGCTTCTTTGAGCGGCGCAGACCTCCGTACGGCTTAAAGGAGCCACCAGGAACCGAGGCAGCAGAGGGGGAAGCAGCCTGCTCTGTGACTGTGCAGCTCCTTCTCTGGACCAATGAGTGTGGAGGGGGTCACCGAGTCATTTTCCTGCTGCCAGTATCTGTTCCACTGTGCCTGCAAAGGCAGACTGCACAGAATTCTGCACAGGAAAGGCAGTATTCTGCGTAGTCTGCGGAGGGGGGGAATTCCCACAGGATTGTTCTTAGGAGCTCCCTGTATGCTGCACCATTCCCTCCCCCTTCCTTCAACATACAGGGACAGGAGGACAGGGACTAGAAGAAGGAAGAAGAGTCATTTTCTCCTCCCCACTTCCCCCATTTTCCCTTCATACCTGAAGGCATTTCTCCCCTTAACCCCCCACCCCCCCACCCCCCATCAAATAAATCACTTACAGGCTTATTTTCGAAAGAGAAGGGCACCCATCTTTCGACACAAATCGCAAGATGGGCATCCTTCTCCCAGGGTCGCCCAAATCGGCATAATCGAAAGCCGATTTTGGGCATCCTCAACTGCTTTCCTTCGCGTGCACGACCAAAGTTCACGGGGGCGTGTCGGAAGCATAGCGAAGGCGGGACTGGGGTGTGCTTAACACATGGGCGTCCTCGGCCAATAATGGAAAAAAGAAGGGCGTCCCTGACGAGCACTTGGCCGACTTTACTTGGTCCACTTTTTCTTGTGACCAAGCCTCAAAAAGGTGCCCAAACTGACCAGATGACCACCGGAGGGAATCGGGGATGTCCTCCCCTTTCTCCCCCAGTGGTCACTAACGCCCTCCCACCCTAAAAAAAAATTTTTTTTTAATATTTTTTGCCAGCCTTAAATGTCATACCCAGCTCCATCACAGCAGTATGCAGGTCCCTGGAGCAGTTTTAGTGAGTACTGCAGTGCACTTCAGGCAGGTGGACCCAGGCCCATCCCCCCCTACCTGTTAGACTTGTGGTGGTAAATGTGAACCCTCCAAAACCCACCACAAACCCACTGTACCCACATCTAGGTGCCCCCCTTCACCCCTTAGGGCTATGGTAGTGTTGTACAGTTGAGGGGGGAAGGGGGTTTGGGGGGCTCAGCACCCAAGGTAAGGGAGCTGTGCACCTGGGAGCAATTTCTGAAATCCACTGCAGTGCCCCCTAGGGTGCCCGGTTGGTGTCCTGGCATGAGAGGGGGACCAGTGCACTATGACTGCTGGCTTCTCCCATGACCAAATGGCTTGGATTTGGTCGTTTCTGAGATGGGCGTCCTCAGTTTCCATTATCGCTGAAAACCGGGGACGACCATCTCTAAGGTCGACCTAAATGTTGAGATTTGGGCGTCCCCGACCGTATTATCGAAACGAAAGATGGACGCCCATCTTGTTTCAATAATACGGGTTTCCTCACCCCTTCGCGAGTACGCCCTCAGGAAAACTTGGGCGCCCCGCTCGATTATGCCCCCTCTTGGGCTCCCTAATTTGTGATTTGGACTGTCTCTTTCCTCCTCCTCCACCAGCCTTAGTTCCTGGTATCAGAGGCAGCTGCAAGTTGGGCAGCAGCTGCCCCCACCTCCTCTCCTCCTGTTTCTCCCCACATACTGCCTGTTGACAAAGGAGAGGATTGCAGGGCGGGGTAGGAGCATGAAACGGAAGTGGACACTTTTACATACATGCATAAAAAGTAAGCACATTTACACCTTTCTCAGAGCAGGGACAGAGTTGTGATGTATGTGTGCACATTATCTTTGCAAGTGTGTATTTAGGAGGCAGTAAGTCTGGGGCATAGCCAGACTTCGGCGGGAGGAGGGTCCAGAGCCTGAGTTGAGGGGGCACATTTTAGCCTCCCCCCGGCGCCACCACCACCTTTGACACCCCCCCCCCCCCCCTTGGCGCTAACCCTTACAACCTCCTCTTCCCGCCGCCGCCAAACCCCCCCCCCCCCCACCGTCGGTACCTTTGCTGGCGGGGGTCCCCAAGTCATCTTCTCTGGCACAGCCACGTTGCTGATCTGCAAGGGCAGGCTTCTGTTAGACTGACATCCTGCACGTACAGAAGCCTGCCCTTGCAGATCAGCAACGCGGCCGCGCCGGAGAAGAGGATTAGGTACCCAACGGCGGCAGGGGAGGGTTGGCGGCGGGAGGGGGAGGTCGAAGGTGTTGGCGGGGGGGGCCAGAGCCAAATCTACAGGGGCCCATGCCCCCGTGGCCCCACATAGCTACACCCCTGCAGTTAGTGTTCCTGCATTAACTCTGCATTAGCTAATTAGCGAGCGCTAATGCAAACATGCTAACTGGTTAACACTTTCACACCCATTCTCACATAAAGGAATCCTGTGCAGAAGGAATGGATCCTCAGAAGCTTAGCCGAAATTGGGTGGCGAGCAGGTGGGGGGGAAGAGGGGTTGGTGGTTGGGAGGCAAGGATAGTGGAGGGCAGACTTATACGGTCTGTGCCAGAGCCGGTGATAGGAGGCGGGACTGGTGGTTGGGAGGCGGGAAATACTGCTGGGCAGACTTGTACGGTCTGTGCCCTGAAAAAGGCAGGTACAAATCAAGGTAAGGTGTACACATATGAATTTAACTTGTTGGGCAGACTGGATGGACCATGCAGGTCTTTTTCTGCCGTCATCTACTATGTATTCTCCACCTATGGCATGCCCCCTCCATAAAATATTTACAAAAAAAGTAGCTAGCAGACGAGTTAGCGTACAAAATACCACCGAACTCTTTAACACGTTTTGTCGTAGCCCAGTGGCGTAGCCAGACCTGACATTTTGGCTGGGCCCAGAGCTAATATGGGCGGGCACTATATATATATAGGTGGGCTTCTGGGTGGGGATGGGCTCTTCACTGCAGGGCAAAAAAAGGTATATTTTAATCATTAAATATATACATTTTTTTTCCCTAGGCAGTGAAGTGCTTACCCCACCCAGAAATTCCACAACAATAAATTAATAGTGCCCACCAGGCCCCAGCTAGCTTAATTTTAAAAACAAATTACCATGATAATGTTAAAAAACCCAAAAAGCATGTTATTACCTGCTGCTGGGCTGGGCTAGGCTGGCAGCTGCTGCTTGGCAGTAAGTTACCTGGGGCCGGGAGACAGGAACTCGACTTCGACCAGACCTTTCTTCTGTTTCCACGTTTCCAGGCCAGGGAGAGCAGGGCCAGGCTGAACCCTTCCTACGTGCATGTGGCCATGTGCAGCTTTAGCCTTACCCTGCCCTCCCTCAGATGCCGCGTCTAGCGAGCGGAGCCGAGCGAAAGCGAGGCTGAGGCACGCCCCCGCGCACAGCCACGTACGGGACAGGTCATACCGCTACCGCGAATGCAGTGCGACCAACAACGACGCCACCGACGCGCCGCCTTTAAGCCCGAAGGTAGGTGGGCGTGGGCTGATGATCTCTTCTGAGCCTGCCCTGAGCGCGAGTGCCCGCGATGTACGCCAGGGCGCTAGGCTCTGCCGCATGCGGTGTGTGTGTGCGCGCTTGGGTGGTGGGCGGGCCTGAGGACGGAATCGGACTGAGCCTGAGATCAGCGCCGCATGTCGGGTGCTGTCTCTCTGCCGTCACGCTAGGCAGCTGGGCTGCTGCTGCAGTTGTGTTTGCGCTGGGAGGGTGGGCCTGGGCTCAAATTGTAGCCTGTTTTTCCCGCTCTAAACGGACATTAGAGCTTATCGCTCTTTAGTGAAAGGGCCCCTTAAATCCTAGATAAGCTTTAGCATGTGCCAGACGATCCCACGTTAGTCTTGTGGCCAGTACTATAATGATCAGCTCTTGCTAAGGTATCTCTTTCCCTAATCCCGTTTAGAGACAGGGAGAACTAGTGTGTCTTCTGCCTTCTGAACTCCGGTGTAATCTCGTTTTTACTTCACAAAGAACTTTGTTGAAAATGTGAAAAAAAAAAAGGTATGGATTTTCCTTTTATATAGATTTTGTCGCTGGTGTGAATTGCAGCTGTCAGATATTGAAAACTCTCATGGAATCTCAGCGCTGTTGAATTACAGATTTATAAGTCCATCAAGCCCAGCATCCTGTTTCCAACAGTGGCCAGTCCAGGTCACAAATACCTGACAAGATCCCGAAAAAGTTCAATACACTTTATGCTGCTGCTTATCCCAGAAATAGCAGTGGATTTTCCCCAAGTCAATTTAATAATGGTCTATGGACTTTTCCTTTAGTAAGCTGGCCAGACCTTTTTTTTAAACCCTGCTAAGCTAACCGCCTTTACCAGCTCATAATGTTTTGTTTTGTTTTTTCTAGCTGTGATGAAGCCATTGTCTCCTGCAGAATTGGAAGGCAGCCTAAAGCCACCTACAGATATTAGTGCAGAAAGCACAGAGCCTAAGGACGTTCACGGTGCCCTTCAAGAGAAGACCCAAGACACAGCCAGTCAGAGACTGAGGACTGAGTATGAATCTGAGGACACTACAGGAGCTGGAAATGCAGATGTTTCTGCTGATCGTAGGGTTTCTCCAAAGGATGAGGAAAGCACATATCACCAGCTTGAGAGTGAGGAGAACTCTGAGCAGGCTGGTGGAGATAGAGCAAAGATCCCCAAAGCTGTCCTCGGAGGGGCATTGCAGTCTTCCATCAAAGACAGGCTTGTGCGACTTCAACTCTCCTCAGACTTCAGCTTCAGCTCTGAGCTGGCCGCAGAGGTTGCTGCAAGGTACCTCACATTCACTTCCATGAAGGAACAGACTTTTGGGGATTCCGAGGAGGAGGAGGAGGAGGAGGTGCAAGGCAATGAAAATCACGTGGAGGAGGGTAAAGATGAGGCTGGTCATATGGGTGACAAGGAGTTGTAAATCTCTGTATCTATAAGCAGTGGCTGCTTATCCGTAAAGGGTAGCAAGAGACCTGAGTTCAGATCCTGAAGCTGGCTGCGGAAACAGATACAGGTGGGAATGCCAAAAGGTGCATTCAAACTGGTACCTGCCCAGTCTACCCTGCTTTCTTCCACGGGGCTTCCTATTTCACCTCATTATATGTAGAGGACAACTACAAAAGATTATAAGGTTGTACCAAACAGAATATCCTTTGAATTCCCCCGTCAGCATTACTGATTATTTTTTCTTATTTATTACAGGCCCTATTTACTAGGCTGTTCTAGCTGTTATATATGAACAGTTAATGCGGGTGGAATTCTAAAGGTTCCATGTGTTAACAGCTAACGCAGAGCAAGATGGAGAATGAACAAGGACTGGGGCTTACCATAAACACAAGGTGATTACTGCGTGTTAACTGTTAATGTAGAAGATAATGTGACTCAGTTAGCTACACCTAATTTGGGTGGTGTTAACTGCAGTGCATTATCTGCGGTGCAATTAACATGCATTAAAAAATATTTAGCTGCATTATGTGACTGGGAAACTGCTGGGATCCTTCCTGACCTTGGGACATAGAGGTTCTGCAGTTACCACACAGTAAATTTGGCAGTTAATGCATGGTAACTGCAAAATGTTACTGCACTTTAGTAAACAGTTCTATATGTGGTTTTGTTTTAAATTAAGAAGCCTTTGTTTTTTCTCAAATCCCCATATTTTCTTAATGATTGTCATATTAGCCGTGTGTTGATTAGAACAATTATGCTGTGTAGGAAGTAAAAGCCAGTGGTGTATCGGGCTCTTTTGTCACAGTTGCATTACCTTTGGTGCCTATAGATCAACAGTCTTGGTCAATTATGTCTACCAGGTAATAACATTATATTCCCTCTTGCGTTAAAAGTATAGATTTAAATAAAAATATGAAAGAACTTAAATAGTTTTTGAGTCTTTGGATTAGTGGCTTTTGTGTGTGTTTTAGAGAACCGCATGGGGACAGAAATTTCACCTATTCCCGCCTATCCCCAATGGAATCTAACTCGTACCCACCCAGACCCCCACCTATCCCCGTAGTTAATCTTGCGCATGCTGTTTCATTAAAACGAGCGTGCACGACGCTGAAAGCAGGACAGGGCGCCAGCAATGTAAGACCAGCACGGGACAAACACTTTAGCTGGTGGGGGTTGGGGACCCCTACCAGCCAAGGTACCTTCCAGCGGTGGGGGGGGAGAGCAGCGGCGGGGAGGCAGAGGTGGTACCTTCCAGCGGGGGGGGGGGGGGGCAGATGTGGCGACGGGAGGGCGGCAGTAGGGAGGCAGGCCAAAATATGCCCCCTCCCGTCGAGGTCTGGCTATGCCCAAAGGAGTAAATACCCTGTTTCCCCGAAAGTAAGACATCCCCCGAAAATAAGACCTAGTAGAGGTTTTCCTGAATTGGTAGATATAAGGCCTCCCCCGAAAGTAAGACCTAGCAAATTTTTGTTTGAAAGCAGGGCCGCCGAGAGCCGGACAAGGCCGCCCCCGAGCCGCCCCCCCCCCCCCCCCCACCTGAGGTCGCCGGGCCCCCCCTCCACCCACCCTCCATCGCTCCCGGAACTAACCTTAAACGCCTCCTTTCACCTTCGCAGCAAGCAGCAGGGCAGACCTCTCCTTCCGTGCCCCGCCCTCGCGGACGTTACGTCAGGCGAGGGCGGGACACGGAAGGAAGGAGTGGCCTGCCCTGCTGCTGCTTGCTGCGAAGGTGAAAGGAGGCGTTTAAGGTTAGTTCCGGGAGCGACGGAGGGCGGGCGGGCCAACCCCGATGTTTCCTCGAAAAATAAGACAGCCCCTGAAAATAAGACCTAGCGCATTTTGGGGGGCAAGAATTAATATAAGACTGTGTCTTATTTTCGGGGAAACACGGGTAGCAGTAGACTACAATTATCTGAACACATAAGAGCAAGCAGGGAAGGGAAAGTCTTACCAGAGTTTATGGTTCATTTAGAACTTGCTATGCTGCCTTTCGTAAGAAAAAAAAAAAAAAGAAAATTTAATAGAAAAGAACTCCATTCCTAGACGGGACAGGAAGAGTTCAAAAAGAAGGTAGAACACAGAGTAACAATATCAAAGAAAATCAAATTACCGACATCGCCCTCAAAGAAAGCCAAGAAGTTAATCACGTTCATGGAATCTCTCGCCTACGAGGGAGTAGCTGGAACAAAAGGCCTCAGAAAGGTGTTTACGAAATCAGAAAACGGTTCCAAAACTGAGCTGTTTTCAGAAATGATTAGTCTTCCAGGTGGATTCGCCAAGGCCTTACGTATATGTAGAGTTGAAACTGTGCGGTTGGTATTAATCAGAAATTCCGTTTCCCGACTGGTCAAAAATACCTACAGAATAGCCAGTGCCTACTATGGTCTTAATCTCTGTTAATAGCCGATCTGTGGGGCCAAGGTCAAGCCTGTGTCTGTGATAATAATTGCAATCATTCAGCTGTCTCTCAATCTCTTCGATATATTCACTTGTATTTAGAATCACCACTCCTCCCCCTTTATCAGCCGGCTTTATGACTGTCCACATGTTTTTAGATAATGTATTAATATTCCTCTTTGCTAAGTTTTATAATAAACCCGAGACTTTTTTTGCTCCAATAATGCAACATCCCTCAAAATGCATTGCTGACATGTTGAAATAAAGGTTGTTATGTTTTCTAATACATTTTTTTTTTGTTTCCTTGATGAATGTATACATTGTTCTTATCAGTTTGGTTTGGCTTTTACATTTTTTAATATTTATTTGTAGGATATATGATTATTTGTACCACTTTTATGTGGTAAAGTATTGGTGATGGTTTTTTTGTTTTTTACATTTTCTTTGAAATTTGTATTTTATTAATTATTTTATGTGTATTTACAGACCCCCGATGAAGGCATAAGTGCCGAAACTTGGCCAAGTCGAGTCAATGCTCAATAAATCTGTTTGTGGCGAACCTTGAATGTGCTTCTTCTCTGGACGACCTCTGCTTTGTGTTGCTGCTTGTGTTACGCCTGCAGAGTGTTTTGCTTCTGTTTTGTCGTGCCAAACAGTAGGCGCCTGAAAAAAATCAGCACTCGGTGCTACTTTACAAAGAGCACTCTGGGCTTGAACGCTCTTTATAGAATAGCGCTTAGCACGGATTCCCACGCCCAACTTACTTCACCAACTGAAACTTGGTGTAAATCTTGGTGCGCAAGTTGGACACACATCCCCCTAATTTTTGCAACAGTGCTTGTAACTTTTTAGAACGCCCCTGACCCACCCATGCCCCTTCCACGGTCATTCCCCATTGTGAGTTGTATGCGAGAAGATTTAGGCAACAACAAAACCAGGGGACACAAGATGAAGCTAGAATATGGTAGATTTAAAACAAATAGGAGAAAGTTTTTCTTTACTCAGCGTGTAGTTGGACTCTGGAACTTGTTGCCGGAGAATGTAGTGACAGCAGCTGGCCTTACGAAGTTTAAGAGGGGTTTGGACAGATTCCTGAGGGAAAAGTCCATTGAACATTATTAATTTTTGTTGGGGGGGGGGGGGTGTTTGCCAGGTTCTTGAAGCCTGGATTGGCCGCTGTCAGAGACAGGATGCTGGGCTTGATGGACCCTTGGTCTTTTCCAGTATGGCGGTGCTTACGTACTTATGTATACATTTCTTTATAGAATCTCACATAGGCGGTTGTGCAGGCGACTCCAAATTAGTGACCATTAACAGCAAAAATTTTTAGCAGCCAATTATTGAATGTTAATAGCTCGTTAACTAATTTTGTTGCGCACGCAACTCAGCATTGTACCCAAATTTGGGTGACCTTTACAGAATCTGGGGGTAGACGTGAGCAGAAGCTTAGGGGCCCTTTTACAAAGGCGCACTGAAAAATGGCCTGCGGTAGTGTAGACGTGTGTTTTGGGTGCGCGCAGAATCATTTTTCAGCGCACCTGTAAAAAAAAATGCCTTTTTAAAATTTTTGCCGAAAATGGATGTGCGGCAAAATGAAAATTGCCACGCGTCCATTTTGGGTCTGAGACCTTACTGCCATTGACTTAGCGGTAAGATCTCTCGCGTTAAACCGTGTGGTAATCGCCTACGCACGTCAAGTCAGAGTTGCTGCCCGATTTTGGGTCTGAGACCTTACCACCAGCCACTGACCTAGCGGTAAGGTCTCACATGGTAACCGGGCGGTAATGGTCTACGTGCATAGAATGACGATTACCGCATCTAGCGGACGCACATCAAAAATGAAGTTACCGTAAGGGCCACGTGATAGCCGGGTGGTAACTCAAAATTGATGTACGTTGGGCACACGTAGGCACTAGTAAAAGAGCCACTTAAATTGGCAGCAAAAAGTTCCTCAGTTGCAGAGAGGTGCACTGGAAAACAAAAGCTCAGCTGAGGTCCGTGCCATTGCGCAGTCTGGATGAGCCTTTGGTCCTTATCCAGTGCTAATTTCCCCGTTTTCTATTCAAGCTATCACAATAGAGTGGGCTTTGCCATGTGCATAACTTCATTTCACAGGAACGATATTGTTTTGTGCAAAGGGTCTGCTTTAGTAAACTTAAGTTAGCACCAGCAATTAAGCAGTTCCGCTTCCTTTACCAACTGAGCACAAACGCTGGAACAATATCTTGAAAGGATAAAAGTGTTTCATGACGGTGGTGTTCCTGTGGGCACTCTGAAACCCCCCCCCCCCCCCCCCAAAAAAAAAAATATTTATGGAATCATAATGCTCAGCTAGAGGTACCTGTAACGTCTGAAAACAACATTCATTGTAATCATATCAATGTTTGTCTTTTTTCAAGCAACATAAGAATAGCCATACTGGTTCAGACCAGTGGTCCATCTTGCCCAGCATCCTGCTGCCAACAGTGGTCAATTCAGGTCACAAATACCTAACAGAAACTCAAAGAGTAGCAACATTCCATGCTACTGATCCCAGGGCAAACAGTGGCTTCCCCCATGTCTATCTCAATAGCAGACAATGGACTTTTCCTCCAGGAACTTGTCCAAACCTTTTTTAAACCCAGATACGCTAACTGCTGATACCACATCCTCTGGCAACAAGTTCCAGAGCGTAACTATTCATTGAGTGAAAAAATATTTCCTCCTGTTCATTTTAAAAGCATTTCCATGTAACTTCCTCAAGTGCCCCTAGTCTTGTACTTTTGGAAAGAGTAAAAAAATCAATTTATGTTTACCCGTTTGATACCACTCTGGATTTTATAGACCTCTATCATATCCCCCAGCCATCTATTTTCCAAGCTGAAGAGTCTTAACCTCTTAAGCCTTTCTTCACACGAGAGGAGTTCCATCCCCTTAATCGTTTTGGTCGCACTTCCTTGAAGCTTTTCTAATTCTGCTATATCTTTTTAAAGATATGGCTATACATTATCCTACAGGGTTCCATGGACTTGACAATATACACATTATAGAAAACAGGTTGAAAACCAGTGGAGATGATTCCACCCGACTTCCAACCCCCCCCCCCCCCCCCCCCCCCCAGGTCCAGCCTGCTGAGATCAAATGTTTCATACTTCCACTGTTTATCAAACTATTATGTAGGATTTCTTAGTCAACAATTGTCCAACTTATATTTTAAGACACTGCTACAACTGCAGTTTACTTGGCTCAAGGTCAGCTGGGCCCGGAGACAGGCTGAGATCCCATGGGAATTACTGTTAACAGTCACATAAAATAAACATCCACAAGCAAAGAATCCTCAGATACACTTAAATGGTTTGTTTTCCGTTTCTGTTAAACATCTGCACACAGGAATCTCTGCTATGTCTGGTATGATGTACAAGAAGACATTACTGCCATTAGGAAAACAGCAGTCAGGGCAAAACACTACTACTACTACTTAGCATTTCTATAGCGCTACAAGGGTTACGCAGCGCTGTACAAGTTAAGACATGGGGAAGGACAGTCCCTGCTCAAGAGAGCTTACAATCTAAAGAGCATCAGTCCATACAAGACCTGTTTGATCTTGCAGTGATCAGTATGTGTTTAGCACGCAGGCGAGTCTACTCTACAATACTGGAGCTCCTGGATGGCTCACCCTGCTAGCAAATAGCTAATTTCATCAACCCTTCCCCCTCTTTTAAAGAAGCCTCCGCCACTCAGCCATACACAATGTGATATATTTATTTATTTATTTATTTTATTTCCATTTGTATCCCACATTATCCCACCTCTTTGCAGGCTCAATGTGCCTTACAATTCAACATGGGTACTGGAAATAGAAGAGAATATACATTTGGTTTTACAGAGGGTTATGTGTTACATAGTGGTGAAATACATGATAGTGTTAAAACAAAACACATTATAAGACAATTCTAGAAGTTTTAAAGATTATACAGTTACACGTGTTGATCTTTGTGATATATCTTGTCGAAGAGATAGGTTTTCAGTAGCTACCTCCACAACTCCAGCTTCCATCCTTCACATACAAAAAGATCCATCATTTACAGCCAAGCCACAAGATACCACTGTATCTGCTCTGATCCAGGGGACAGAGACAGACACCTTAAAAGCCTGACTGCATCCTTCAAACAGAAAGGCTACAACCCCAAAATAATCTCCAAGAATATTGCCTCCTCCCTCAAAACACCCAGGGAGAATCTGCTACAGTACAAGGAGAAAAAAAAAAAAAACCACAGACAGAATCCCCCTTGTAGTGACATACAATCCAGAGCTGGAAAAACTGAGGAAAATCATAAGAGATCTACAACCTATACTCCAGGAGGATGAATTACTGAAAGAGATATTCCCATCCCCACCAGTACTGGCCTTCCGACAGCCACCCACCTTAAAACACAAGCTAATCAGAAGTAAACTTCCATCACAGACTGAAAAGGAACAGAAGGGCACACTTCCCTGTAATTTATCCAGTTGCAAACTATGCCAAAACATTTCACAGGACCCCACAGTCATCCACAAAGGAAAGATATTCAACATAAAGGAATCTTTCACTTGCTCATCTTCCAATGTGGTATATATCATTCAGTGTAAAAAAATGTAACGAAGGATGCTATATTGGAGAAACAGGCCAGATGCTTAAGACAAGATTCAATTTACATAGACATCACATGAACAATACTGGTGCCAGTAGGGCTCCCACCCCTGTTGGTCAGCATTTTACAGGACCAGGACACTGTACCAGTGATTTCACAGTGAGAATCCTGAAAGCTAACTTTAAAACCATACAAGAACGTAAGACCTTTGAAGTCAGAATGATTGAATATTTTAACACCCAACAGAAAGGACTTAACAAGGATCTGGGGTTCCTAGCCCATTATAAACCATATGTCTCTGTTGATCACCCCACCCCTCACCTATCCACACCCATCCTGTTAGAATATCAATGATATGCTTTGATGTCCCCATGCATACCTCCGACCCACCCCCATCCTCCCACCCTGTCAGACTGTCATAGTAATGCTTGAATGTTTTCACTTATATACACTGTCAGCTAGCACATTTGCTTATTTCCGATCTGAGGAAGAAGGGCAACCTTCGAAAGCTAATCAAGAAATGTATTAAGTTATGTCCAATAAAAAAGGTATCATCTTATTTTCTTTTCCATGTTTTATTTTGTTTGATTTCTATTGATAACCTTAAGAGTGGACTAACACGGCTACCACACTCCTCTACAGTAGTTTACGGAAATTGGTCAGTTCATAGACCGTTTTCAGGTTACGTGGCAACGCGTTCCAGAGCTGCGTGCTCGTATAGGAAAAGGTAGATGCGTGCATTAATTTGTATTTCAGACCATTACACTTGGGAGGATGAAGATTAAGGAATATGCGAGAAGATTTTTTTGCGTTCCTGAGTGGTAGTTCTATTAGGTCTGACATGTATATGCCCAAGCAACATAAACCTTCCCAGAGTGGAGTCCCCCTCTAGGACTTGTACTGTGCCCCAGACCTTCAGCTGGCAGAGGTTCCTTCCTATTTGAATTGAGTCACGGCTCCTGCCCTGAATCATCTCTGTTACTTTTGTTTTTTTTATGGTGTCCTCTTCAGGACCAAGAAAAGTGGCTAAAAAGCTACTGAATTTGCTGCAAACAATATCAGTTCTACTAATAATATCACTTTTATAGTGCTACTGGACTCTGTATGGTATTATGTACGATATGTCCCTGGCCTGAGGGACGTGGATGCCTGAAGCAATGGGAGATTTATAAGTACTTATTGCCATACTGGGACAGACGCAACAGTACATCAAGCCCAGCATCCTGTCTCCAACAGTGGCCAATCCAGGTCACAAGTACCTGGCAAGATCCCAAAACAGTACAATGCATTTTATGCTGCTTATTCTAGAAATAAGCAATGGATTTTCCCCCAAGTCCATTTTAATAATGGTCTACGGACTTTTCCTTTAGGAAGCCGTCCAAACCTTTTTTTTTTTTTTTAACCCCGCTAAGCTAACTGCTTTTACTACGTTCTCTGGCAACGAATTCCAGAGTTTAATTACACGTTGAGTGAAGAAATATTTAGGGGTCCTTTTTCCAAGCTGTAGTAAAATGTGGCCATATCACATCTTGCGCAAGTTTTTCCCAGGCACTGAGGTTTTTTTCACTGCAGTTGGCCTTTTCTATTTTTTGCATTAATGGCCCTGTGCTAATGTTAGCTGCAGCCATTAAAAAAGTTAGTGTGTGTGAACTTACACCACCATTTTGTAGGCAGTAAGGGTTTATTCACTATTAATAGTAATATAGCTGCACTAACTGATTAGCGCAGAAACACCTGCTCTCCACCCCCAGACACGTCCCATCCAAGAAAAATGTAAAAAATATTTTTTAGCATGTGCACATTTGGCTTTTACTGCAGGATACCTGAGTGCGTCCCACACTACACCATTTTAAGCTATGTTAAGCACGCTGTAGCACTTATCACAGCTTAGTAAAAGGTCGCCAAACTGACGTATCCAATGTTACGAAGAGCATCAATTGGAGAAGCAGAAATTGGCTGGTGTTCCTGCTTTGCAGCCCATGACTCTAACGGTCTTTCTAAAGGTAAATGTTTTAAGCTTTTTCTGTATCATTTTATGTGGCCACATATTCACATCAGTTTTTACCTATTTAAGCCCATTTTCTGTAAAAATCGCTCCAGTTTTTTTCATAAGTTTCTTCTTGTTTTCAGCTTACATTTTCACCCTTAACTTTGTACTGTGCCAGTTTAAAATATAGAGTTTGTGGATCTGTTCTGCACAGATTGCTCTTGTGCTCAGCAAGTTCAGCCCTTTATCCAATTGTTTATTTTATACTAGTAAAAAAGCCCCGTTTCTGATGCAAATGAAACGGGGGCTAGCAATGTTTTCTTCTGTGTGCATGTGGGAGTGTGTGTGTCCCTGCCCTCTGGCCTCTCTCCCCTCCCCCCTCTGAGTCCTTCACTGTTACAGAGCTAGCGATTTGATTTCGTGCTCTGCTGTTTTCCTTCACTGACTGTGTTACAGAGAGGGCGGGGCAGACACTCATAGGGAAACCGGATATCTCGCCCCCTTCACACTTCCGGCTGGAGGCTTCATAGAACGTTGGTGTTGCCTTTTATATAGAGAGATAAGTGTATATTTTGTGCATGTTTTAATATTTCATTTGGGCACTTTACAATATGTTTTTCAACATATTTTTCCCAATCAGGGCTCCAGTTTACCACTATTTCCAGCCCTTTGATGATGAGAGAGATATATATGTGCATTACATTCACTGGCTATATGGTCATTTTTTTATCATTTTTCTAACAATCAACATATAGCTAGAATTCATGTTCACTCATCTTGCTGCTTCACTCACTTTTTTTTATTAATGTTTCACCTCTTAACCAGACCTCCCTTTGTTGAGGATTTGCCTTCATCAAATAGTTCTCAAAAGCATTTGGCATTAAGGTCAGTGTTACCACACTCATTATCAATTTTTTGAGTCTGCCATTTATTAATTTCTTTCGTCAATTTTCTGAATCTGCCATTAATTGATCACTCTTGTTTAATTTGTATTTATTCATGTGCAAATTGTATTTATATAAGCACACCATTTTATGCGTTTAAATATTTATTCATTGTTTGACCCCCCTTTTTTTAATATATGAGAGGATTCACTTAATTTTTATTGTGTATAAATTCACCTTTGAATGCATTTGGTTATCCATGTTTAATGTATCCAATCCACACTGTTTTCTTACTTTGTCTAGACATGAGAATTCATTTACATATTGTTATTTATTTATATGTACATCATTTTTATACAAGCACACCATTTTTTGTCTTTACATATTTTTAAATATGGAAGGTTTTATTTTATTTTTTGATTAATTTAAATGTTTTATTTTCTTTAAAATTTAATCATCCGTTTAAATTCATATTCATTCTTAAATGCATCTAATTTGTTATTAATATACATACTTTTTTATATAATAACATTTAAAATTATAAAATTAATTTTAAATATTTAAACGTATATATATGTTGTCTACTTTTATATTGTTTTTATAATTTATGTATTCAAAATTAGATTATAGACTCCTGATGCAGGCCTAACGGCCGAAACACGTTGTGTCGAGTCTTTATACCTCAATAAACATCTTTATTATTATATATCCTTTCAGTCTTTGGAATCCTTGGTCGCCCTCCCACTTTTATTTCATTTCTTGTTGTTGTCCGTGGGGTGTCTAGAGTTCTCTGCCTTCTGGCGGATATTTTTTTTCTCTAACGATTAGGCCACTTTCTCTCTGGTTGTGATTGCTTTAAATTTTCTTTCATTTCTTTTTTTTTTTATGGGATGTTACAGTTGAAGGTAATTCCTAAACACTGATAGAAGTAATCCATACGTATAGCAGCAGTGGAAAACAGAGAACATGACGGCAGGTAAAAGACCACCCCCGCCAGCGTTCAGCTCTATCACCCTTTCCTTCAGAGGTCCTCTGTGCTTGACCCTTATTTCTCAGATTCAAGATATTGTTCACCACCTGTGCATCAACCACCCCTCTCTTTAAAGAAATATTTCCTCTGATTACTGAGTCTGTTGAAAGTGGCCTGTTTCCTCTGAATGTATACCTTGGCTGGGTTTAATTATCACTGTGGTGTCTCCTCTACCTCATCTTTCTTCTGGGATATACATGTTTAGATCTGTAGGTCTGTAAACAGTAACGGAATTCAAACAGGCGTGGGATAAACATAAAGGAATCCTGTTCAGAAGGAATGGATCCTAAGGAGCTTAGCCGAGATTGGGTGGCAGAGCTGGTGGTGGGAGGTGGGGATGGTGCTGGGCAGATTTATACGGTCTGTGCCAGAGCCGGTGGTGGGAGGCGGGACTGGTGGTTGGGAGGCGGGGATAGTGCTGGGCAGACTTATACGGTCTGTGCCAGAGCCGGTGGTGGGAGGCGGGACTGGTGGTTGGGAGGCGGGGATAGTGCTGGGCAGACTTATACGGTCTGTGCCAGAGCCAGTGGTGAGAGGCAGGGATAGTGCTGGGCAGACTTATATGGTCTGTGCCAGAACCGGTGGTGGGAGGCGGGGCTGGTGGTTGGGAGGCGGGGATAGTGCTGGGCAGACTTATACGGTCTGTGCCCTGAAAAGGACAGGTACAAATCAAGGTAAGGTATACACAAAAAGTAGCACATATGAGTTTATCTTGTTGGGCAGACTGGATGGACCGTGCAGGTCTTTTTCTGCTGTCATCTACTATGTTACTATGTTACTATTCTTTTTAATGAAGACTGTTAACTATTTTAGTAGCCGCTGTGTGGACCGGCTCCATCTGGAAGAATTATTAACTTGGAGGTCATGTCCCATCTGAGTGTCAAAATATTTTATTTATCTATTTTGAAACTTGTTTTTCTTTGACTTAACAATTTCAGGTCCTGTAAGTTTCAAGCTGTGTTTTTCTTCCTTTAAATGGTTGATCTTCTTTGCTGCTGAATATTAGAGATTGTACAATTTGTACATAGCATTTACTTCTAAACAGTCTGTCACAAAACACCTAGCCACCCACCTGGGGCTAACCCTGCAGTCACTTAGAGGGTCTATCCCCAGCATAGCTCAGGTCTGCCTGTACCTGGGCATGTGCTCTACACTAGCAGCCTCCTCCCACCGACTGGGTCCCAACCGCCTCTAGGCAAGTCTCCCGCTCTCAGGTTATTCCTGGTGATTTCTAAGTTACTGGGGCCACACTCCAGGTGGTCCCTCATTTCTTAGAAAGCACTCACAGACCCAACACACAAACCAACAGAATTCTTAGTCCAGACAAGCAGAGTCAATAAACTAAAAAAAACTGTTTTATTGTCATAAAAATATTGAACAGTGAACTATAAAAACAGATGGAAAATAACAGGCAAATAGGTAGCTGAATAAGGATCAATTATAAAACTATCTAAACATTTTATCACTACCTGGATAGTGCCTGGGAAGTACAGGAAATACAGCTGCTCACAGGTTACAGAATATAACTGCTCACAGGGTCTCAGTAAAGAGGTCTTTCTCTCTCTCTACTTCCAACTGAGAATGGAGAAAAATCCAGTATTTCCAGACTGAATTTGAGCTCCTGGGCCAATCGGAGACCAGAACAACATTTTTTTTTTTTTAAGTAGCTGGTCACATCACTGCAGGTTACTTCCTCTTTGTGTTAAACCAAAGAAGGTACAGTCATTTCTCTTTAACAGCTTTAAACATAAAACATACACCAAACTAGAGAAATACACTTCATTAAATATTCTTATAATTCACATGCTGGAAAATTCACCATTTCGCCACACGGATATACTATGTCAGGGGTAGGCAACTCCGGTCCTCGAGAGCCGCAGGCAGGTCATGTTTTCAGGATATCCACAATGAATATGCAGGAGATAGATTTGCATACCATGGAGGCAGTGCTTGCAAATCTGTCTCCTGCATATTCATTGTGGATATCCTGAAAACAGTGATGTGCTGGTAAATTTTTAACAACAGGCTCTCTCCCCGGTCCACCTCGGCGCCCCCCCCCCCCCCCCCCGTCCACCTCGGCGCCCCCCATCCACCTCTACGCCTCCCCCTGTCCATCTCTGCACCCCCCCCCCAAAACAATTGCAGAGCTGGCTATACCCAGGGGCGGGGGGGGGGGGGGCCGCCAACACATTACTCTCTCCAGGAAAAAAAAATTAAATGATCCCAGGTTCCAATCTAATTCATGTTTAATATGGGATAAAATGCCATAAATAAGTAAATAAACATAAACTTTTAATGTTCAGCACCTGATTCTCAAAGTGGACATATTCCAAACACTATAATGAAAATAAAATTATTTTTTTCTACCTTTGTTGTCTGGTGACTTTGTTTCTCTGATCATGCTGGTCCAGTATCTGATTCTGCTGCTCTCTATCTGTTCCCTTGACTCTGTTTCCAAGGCTTCCTTTCCATTTATTTCTTTTCTTTCCTCCTTTCTTCTTCATTTCTGGTCCTCCGCATACTTGACTGTACAGTGGATCCAGCTTCTACCTATTTTCTCCATCCATGTGCAGTTTCTCTCCTCACTTCCTTTTCCCTCATCTAATCTCCTTCCTCTATCTTCCCTCCATGTCCAGAATTTCTCTTGCTCTCCCTGCCATCCATGTCCTGAAACTCTCCTCTCTCCCCTGCCCCTCTCTATCCATCCATACCCAGCAATTCTCTTCTCTCCCCTGCCTCCTCTGCCCATCCATGCCCAGCAATTCTCTTCTCTCCCCTGCCTCCCTCTGCCCATCCATGCCCAGCAATTCTCTCCCCTGCCCCCCCTGCCCATCCATGCCCAGCAGTTCTCCTCCCTCCCCTCCCGCTCCCATCCATGTGTAGCGATGTCCTTCGCCCCCCCCCCCCCCATCCTCCCCTGCCGCTCCCATCCGTCAGTTTCAATTACCTGCCTCGAAGCGCAGCATTATTTAAGGCCTGCCTGCTGCCCGTCTCCAGCTGCCTTCCCTGCTTGCTTCTCAGGAGTTCGGTTCGCGCCCTTAGTCCCGCCGCGGAAAAAGGAAATGACGTCAGAAGGCGGGACTAAGGGCACGAACCAAACTCCTGAGAAGCAAGCAGGGAAGGCAGCTGGAGACGGGCAGCAGGGCTTTAAATAAGGCAGCGCTTCGAGGCAGGTAATTGAAACTGATGGATGGGAGCGGCAGGGGAGGATGGGGGGGTGAAGGACATCGCTACACATGGAGGGGAGGTAAGCATGGCGCCCTCATGCCATGCTTACCTCGTGCAATGGAGCCGGCTCGCCCCGTACAACAACCGGCTCGCAAGAGCTGTCAAAATTTAACAAGCGGCTCTTGCGAGCCGGTACGAGCCGGCTCCAGCACACCACTGCCTGAAAACCTGACCTGCCTGCGGCTCTCTAGGACCGGAGTTGCCTACCCCTGTACTATGTCATCATAATACATGCAAGTTACTGTTAGTATCCAAATTTGATATCATTGCACCGGTTACCATGCTCCTTGCTAACGGGCATGCTTTCTAACTTACTGTGTAAAACCATGTTCTTGGACACCCCTCCGTTACTTCTGAGGTCTCTTTCTGACTGCTATTTGGATATTCCTTCAATCCATACTGCAAGATTTGATTCTGAGACAATGCATTTTTTTATTGTACAGCCTTATCCCTTTGAAACGCACTTCCAGCTAACCAGCTGGAATTGTCTCTTGATAAATTCAGATGTTTATTGAAAACGTATCCTTTTCCAAGGCCTTTGGTATAGATACCGATCGTGATGTAGTCGTTGGAATATGACCTGGTCGTTCTGAGGTGACTTAAACGTGCCTGCTTGTTTGCTTTCTACCTGTCTGGTTATGGTTGATTGTTATCTTTGGTACTTCTTGCCATCAGGCGTACTTGTATGATTGGGTTTTTTTTCCCCTTCTCTCCTTTTTCCTCTTTCCTGTCATATTGGGAGTTCCTTTCTATTTCAGCTCCTTTAGTTTGTACACTGCATTGCTATGTACCCACGAAATGCGATAAAGCAAGATTAACAAACCATAAAGAATAATTCAAAGTACAATACAGGGCCAAATTTAAAACTTTTGTCCAGTGGTGTGCTGGTAAATTTTTAACAACAGGCTCTCCCCAGTCCACCTCGGTGCCCCCCCCCCCCCCCCATCCACCACTGCGCCCCCCGTCCACCTCGGCGCCCCCCCAAAATTGCAGAGCTGGGTATAGCCGGGGGGGGGGGGGGGGGGGCAATGCATTACTCTCTCCAGGAAAAAAATTTAAATGATCCCAGGTTCCAATCTAATTCACGTTTAATGTGGGATAAAATGCCATAAATAAGTAAATAAATATAAACTTTTAATGTTGAGCACCTGATTCTCAAAGTGAACATATTCCAAACACTATAATGAAAATAAAATGATTTTTTTTCTACCTTTGTTGTCTGGTGACTGTTTTTCTGATCATGCTGGCCCAGTATCCGATTCTGCTGCTATCTGTCCTCTTAACTCCATTTCCAGTGCTTCCTTTCCATTTATTTCTTTCCTCCTTTCTTCTTCATTTCTGGTCCTCAGCTTCTGCCTATTTTCTTCATCCATGTGCAGTTTTTCTCCTCTCTTCCTTTCCCTCATCTCATCTCCTTCCTCACTCTTCTCTCCCCTCCATCCATGTCCAGCATTTCTTCTCTCTCCCCTCCTCTCCCCAGCCCTGCATGCACCCATGTCCAGCAGTGACCCTCCACTCCCCTGCCCTGCATGCACCCATACCCAGCGACCCTCCTCTGCCCTGCATGCACCCAGATGTCCAGCAGTGACCCTCCTCTCCCCTGCATGCACCCATGTCCAGCAGTGACCCTCCACTCCCCTGCCCTGCATGCACCCATACCCAGTGACCCTCCTCTGCCCTGCATGCACCCAGATGTCCAGCAGTGACCCTCCTCTCCCCTGCATGCACCCATGTCCAGCAGTGACCCTCCTCTCCCCTGCATGCACCCATGTCCAGCAGTGACCCTCCACTCCCCTGCCCTGCATGCACCCATACCCAGCGACCCTCCTCTGCCCTGCATGCACCCAGATGTCCAGCAGTGACCCTCCTCTGCCCTGCATGCACCCAGATGTCCAGCAGTGACCCTCCTCTCCCCTGCATGCACCCATGTCCAGCAGTGACCCTCCACTCCCCTGCCCTGCATGCACCCATACCCAGCGACCCTCCTCTGCCCTGCATGCACCCATGTCCAACAGTGACCCTCCTTTCCCCTGCCCTGCATGCACCCATGTCTAGCAGTGTACCCTCCTCTCCCCTGCCCTGCATGCACCCATACCCAGGAACCCCCTCCATCCACCCATGCCCAGCAGCGACTCCCTTTTCCCCCCTGCCACCCCCTCCCGAGTTGTTTCGTGAATTCTTCTCCTCCCTCCCACCCTCCCTCCCGATCCGGTCCCTCACCGCCCGCTTGTTTTTTGAATTCTTCGGGGCAGGCAGTCTTGCCTGCCCGCTTCCAGCGCCGACTGTCCTCCCTTGCCGACTCGCACTTCAAAATGGCCGCCGAGACTTCAGCCGTAGTCTCGCAAGGCCGCCTCTGGAAGTCTCGGCGGCCATTTTTAAAGGGCGAATCGGCAAGGGAGGACAGTCAGCGCTGGAAGCGGGCAGGCAAGACTGCCTGCCCCGAAGAATTCACGAAACAAGCGGGCGGTGAGGTGGATCCGGAGGGAGGGAGGAGGCAGGGAGGAGAGCCAGAGCCGGCTCGCTATTTTCAACAACCGGCTCGCAAGCCGGAAGAAAATTTAACAACCGGCTCTTGCGAGCCGGTGCGAGCCGGCTCCAGCACACCACTGCTTTTGTCTGATCTTCAAGGCCCTGAAAGGAAATGGCCCTGAGTACCTGAGAATGATCTTCCACACATCGCCAAGGACACTAAGGTCCTCCTAAGGACTTTCACTAACCACACCCTCTCCAAAAGACATTACACGATGTGATACCCGCAAGCGAGCCTTCTGTGGAGTAGCCCGCACACTCTGGAATGCATTGCCAGAAAGGCTCTGCTTAACACAAGACTACCTCTACTTCAGGAAGTAGGTGAAAGCTTGGCTCTTCAACCAGGCCTTTAATGGAAGAAGTAACTAACTTGTTAGTCTCACTCACACACACAAGGATTGACTCGGGCTGCACATACTGCAGCGGGACATGTTTATCCACTCCTACCCTAGCTGAAATTATATTTAACCATCTCTCTGACCTCACGTGCAACTTTCTTCAAATCAATCACCTTACTTTCTAACTATTCTTACTCTCTTAACCTACCTATATGTTCAATCTTTGCTTATACCCTGCACTGTCAATTAAAATGTCATTGTAAGTAGTAGAATATGCCATACTTTGTATTGTTATTTGAATATTTTTACTGCTGTAATTGCCTATTGCTCATGTTTGATCTATTCTTACTGTACACTGCCTTGAGTGAGTTCCTTCAAAAAGGCGGTAAATAAATCCTAATAAATAAATAAATAAAGCACTGATCGGCAATTAGAGGATGAAAAGCAGGGAATGGTGCCCATCTTCCCTGAAGTAATGGCGATGGCTCTGTAACAATATCCTGCAGAATGCATTCTGTGGAATCTTTTCACTTCCTCTGCTTATCAGAATCGGCTCTGGGATCCTGGAGAAAACTTTCCAGTTTAATAGAGGAGGAGGGGGAAGAGGCTGCTTTCTTCTGGCTTCCTGTGCTGATGGTGAATGTCACAAAGTCTTGCGGAGCTGCAGTTCTGTAAAGAAAGAAGAAAATGTACCTAACCCTGTTGCACGCATCCAATGTTCACCATTCTAGATCACCACCAATACTTGAGCAATTCTTTTCCTTTAGCGGTTCTGACAGCAAGATGTGTTTTCAAAATTGTAGGAATCTATGCTAAATATCAGTAACTGACTGTTGTTTGGTAATTTAAATGTTACTGAAACATACAGGATGCAAATGGAATAGATAAGGTTCAGTACTGTATCATTAAGAGTTCTCAGTTTGGAATCCAGTTTAAGAAAATAATCCTTCCCAGTTCCAAACATCTCATCAGCTTAAGTCTGGGTCAATTATATTGGCATCCTAACAGTCTCTTTCCTTTGAAGTTCTTCAGCACATTCTAGCCGTGATTACCTCTAGGTTGTCAAGGCATATCACCTTTAAAGGATATATCTGTTCCCCTTTAACCTTACTCTCGAGACCCAAGTAAACTCAGTAACAAAGAAAATGTTCTATTCAATGTGGAAGCTCGAACGATTAAAACCTTTCTTCACCAAGAGCAACTTTTCGATACCTAATACAATCAATGGTCCTAAGCCATGCAGATTATTGCAACGGAATCTACGCGGGCTGCAAAGAACGACTCATTAAAAAAAACTCCAGACCGCCCAAAATACAGCAGCCAGGCTGATATTCAGCAAAACACGCTTCGAAAGTGCCAAACCCCTCTGAGAAAAGTTGCATTGGCTCCCAATCAAAGAACGGATCATCTTCAAAATCTGCACCTTAGTCCAGAAAATCATATACGGCGTAGTCCCAGGATACATGATAGACCTTATAGATCTACCAATGAGAAACAAAGTCAGATCGTCAAGATCCTACCTAAACCTACACTACCCAAATTGCAAAGGACTGAAATACAAAACAACTTACGCAGCCAGCTTCTCCTACATAAGCGCACAACTATGGAATGGGCTCCCAAAAGCTGTGAAAGCAATCCACGACCACTAGAACTTCAGGATATCACTAAAAACCAACCTCTTCAAAAAGGCCTACCCCAACGACCCCACGTAACCCTCTTCACCTACCAACACGGCATGACTATGATCGAACAGGACATCACGCAATCTTCATCCATTCCGACCCTCCACTTATACCTCATACGATCACTATACAACTTTGTGTTTGTTATCCACCGACTGGGCAAACGCCTTTGACGGTACTATGTAAGCCACATTGAGCCTGCAAATAGGTGGGAAAATGTGGGGTACAAATGCAAGAAATAAATAAATATCAATTTAGGTAGTCAAACTTTAACCAATAAGAAACAAAGTCAGATCGTCAAGATCCTACCTAAACCTACACTACCCAAATTGCAAAGGACTGAAATACAAAACAACTTACGCAGCCAGCTTCTCCTACATAAGCGCACAACTATGGAATGGGCTCCCAAAAGCTGTGAAAACAATCCACGACCACCTTAACTTCAGGAAATCACCAAAAACCAACCTGTTCAAAAAGGCATACCCTACCGACCCAACATAAATGCCTATGCTCTACAACACAGCAAAGCCAAAGCTCGTAATGGACATTATATAACCTCTCCTCTCTTCGACCACAACATCACCATGTATTTGTTTCTCTACCGAACTTGGCGAATGCCTTTACGGTACTATGTCAGCCACGTTGAGCCTGCAAATAGGTGGGAAAATGTGGGATACAAATGTAACAAATAAATAAATATCAATTTAGGTAGTCAAACTTTAACCAATAAGAACAAAGTCAGATCCTACCTAAACCTACACTACCCAAATTGCAAAGGACTGAAATACAAAACAACTTACGCATCCGGCTTCTCCTACATAAGCGCAAAACTATGGAATGAACTCCCAAAAGCTGTGAAAACAATCCACGACCACCTGAACTTCAGGAAATCACTAAAAACCAACCTCTTCAAAATGGCCTACCCCAGCAACCCCACATAAACCTCTTCACCCAGCAACACAGCATGACTATAATCGTACTGGACAACACACAATCTTCATCCCTTCCGACCCTCCACTTATTATTCATACGATCACTATACAACCTTGTATCTGTTATCAACCGACTGGACAAACGCCTTTGACGGTACTATGTAAGCCACATTGAGCCTGCAAACAGGTGGAAAAATGTGGGTTACAAATGCAATAAATAAATAAGAGGAACACCACTTTTGGGGAAAGATTTTGGTTTTCTTTGGTAGTTTGTGGGATAAAAGAGGTTGTCTGAAAACCCCACACCCTCTCCCCCTGTGAATCATTGATTTGCATCTCCATGGGCTAGATCTAGTGGAGAGGGAAGATCTCTCTTTATTTCCCTGTATTTAGGGCTGTTGAGGAGCAGAGAGAAGAATATTCTTGAAAAGCTGTAATTTACAGATAACTTCTCACCTAATGTGCTCTCCACTCTCACTCCCCGCAGTAAAAGTCCAAAAAGCTAAAATCACTCTAGTAAAATGGTTAACATATTATTTACAGGGGGGGATTTACAAGGAATTTGTTCATCCTTTTCTTCACAGATATACAACAGGCAGATAAAAAGAAAAATATAAGACACAAAATTAAAGTCTGGATCCTTGACTCGGGACCCTTTGACTAAACAGCGCTGAAATCTGTGCTGGGGGGGGGATTCCATATATGGCACCTAAAAATTCCATGCAGAAAACACTTCCACCTATTCTATAAGATTTAGGCACAGTATATAATAGAATATGCTTAGGCAGAAATCGTAGTGTCTAAATCTATGCGCCTACTTTTACACCAGCAAAAAAATGGCATAAATCCCAGGGTGTAGATTTAACAAACTATTTATACATTGACTGTGTTCTGATCTATCCCCCCTGATACTCAATATAGGTTTCACGCTATCAGAAGGGATCTCCTGTTGTGAGCCCAGTGCTTTAATGTGGCTGGTAAGAGCTTTAAGAATTTGTTATTTTTTATGGTTGTATGAGGTTGATGATGTGTTTAGTGATATTATATATCTGTATGTAGGATCTCCTGAAGAAGTTATAATGAAACATGGCCTGTGTTGAGATCTGTGGATATACAGTGGTGGAAATAAGTATTTGATCCCTTGCTGATTTTGTAAGTTTGCCCACTGACAAAGACATGAGCAGCCCATAATTGAAGGGTAGGTTATTGGTAACAGTGAGAGATAGCACATCACAAATTAAATCCGGAAAATCACATTGTGGAAAGTATATGAATTTATTTGCATTCTGCAGAGGGAAATAAGTATTTAATCCCTCTGGCAAACAAGACCTAATACTTGGTGGCAAAACCCTTGTTGGCAAGCACAGCGGTCAGACGTCTTCTGTAGTTGATGATGAGGTTTGCACACATGTCAGGAGGAATTTTGGTCCACTCCTCTTTGCAGATCATCTCTAAATCATTAAGAGTTCTGGGCTGTCGCTTGGCAACTCGCAGCTTCAGCTCCCTCCATAAGTTTTCAATGGGATTAAGGTCTGGTGACTGGCTAGGCCACTCCATGACCCTAATGTGCTTCTTCCTGAGCCACTCCTTTGTTGCCTTGGCTGTATGTTTTGGGTCATTGTCGTGCTGGAAGACCCAGCCACGACCCATTTTTAAGGCCCTGGCGGAGGGAAGGAGGTTGTCACTCAGAATTGTACGGTACATGGCCCCATCCATTCTCCCATTGATGCGGTGAAGTAGTCCTGTGCCCTTAGCAGAGAAACACCCCCAAAACATAACATTTCCACCTCCATGCTTGACAGTGGGGACGGTGTTCTTTGGGTCATAGGCAGCATTTCTCTTCCTCCAAACACGGCGAGTTGAGTTCATGCCAAAGAGCTCAATTTTTGTCTCATCTGACCACAGCACCTTCTCCCAATCACTCTCGGCATCATCCAGGTGTTCACTGGCAAACTTCAGACGGGCCGTCACATGTGCCTTCCGGAGCAGGGGGACCTTGCGGGCACTGCAGGATTGCAATCCGTTATGTCGTAATGTGTTACCAATGGTTTTCGTGGTGACAGTGGTCCCAGCTGCCTTGAGATCATTGACAAGTTCCCCCCTTGTAGTTGTAGGCTGATTTCTAACCTTCCTCATGATCAGGATACCCCACGAGGTGAGATTTTGCGTGGAGCCCCAGATCTTTGTCGATTGACAGTCATTTGTACTTCTTCCATTTTCTTACTATGGCACCAACAGTTGTCTCCTTCTCGCCCAGCGTCTTACTGATGGTTTTGTAGCCCATTCCAGCCTTGTGCAGGTGTATGATCTTGTCCCTGACATCCTTAGACAGCTCCTTGCTCTTGGCCATTTTGTAGAGGTTAGAGTCTGACTGATTCACTGAGTCTGTGGACAGGTGTCTTTCATACAGGTGACCATTGCCGACAGCTGTCTGTCATGCAGGTAACGAGTTGATTTGGAGCATCTACCTGGTCTGTAGGGGCCAGATCTCTTACTGGTTGGTGGGGGATCAAATACTTATTTCCCTCTGCAGAATGCAAATAAATTCATATACTTTCCACAATGTGATTTTCCGGATTTAATTTGTGATGTGCTATCTCTCACTGTTACCAATAACCTACCCTTCAATTATGGGCTGCTCATGTCTTTGTCAGTGGGCAAACTTACAAAATCAGCAAGGGATCAAATACTTATTTCCACCACTGTATGTATGAATGTGGATTGGAATTGAAAATCGCTGAGAAGGAAATTTGATATAAGGATCCGGTTTGAGTGGAGTCATTTGCTTCAGTAGAAGATTGACCCACCTCGAAGATGTTTTGAACTTCCATTTTGGATTCTTTTTTCTGTTTATCAACGGACTAGTGTTTGATACTCATTAATGAACTTCATGATGGAACTTTTTACATTTCTTCGTTTGGAATGAAGATAAGATAAGTCATCTGATTTTTATAATGATACATCTTTCTAATTGGTCATGAAAATTTGAAATGAACTATATTGAGTATCAGGGGGGATAGATCAGAACACAGTCAATGTATAAATAGTTTGTTAAATATTAACCAGTGATTATGTTTGATTTGAATAAAGCAATGTGTTTGTAATAATGTTTATTTTTGCTATTGATAAAAGATGATTGGGTCATAATAAAGTGGCAGATAACTAGACTGACCAATAATTAAGAAATTTAACCTGTGTTAGTATATTAAGGGTGTAGATTTAGGCGCAGAGGGCCATTTTCTATAACAGTGAGCGTAAATCTTAGAATGCCCGTTTCCTCGCCTATAACCATGCCCTCTTTTGCCTGTTAGAAGTTAGGCACACTGCGTTATAGAATGCGCTTAGCGAGTTGTGCGCTTAAATTCTAATTTTTGCCTGTGCGTATTAGGCGTACTGTGTTACAGAATACGCTTAGTGAGTTGTATGCGTAAATTCTAATTATTGTCAATTAGTGCTCATTATTGCTTTTTAAGTGCTCTTAACAAATGCTGATTAGCTTGTTTAGTCAATAAAGTTACACGTGTTGTTATAGAATATGCTTGGATTTCAGCGTGGAACTCTAGGTGCGCTAGATAGAATCCGGGGATTAGCATGTTCTAACATGGGACTTTTCCATGTGCTTAGCCCAGATTTACCACAGTTTATTTTGAAAGCCTTTTTCTTTTTAGGTCAAGCACTAATGTTACCATTGCAAAAAAATGTATGTGGGAGCATTTACCATCCTCTATTAAGGAGGTGCTACGTGCCCCCAGGGGTGTAGCTAGGTGGGGCCGTGGGGGCATGGGCCCCCACAGATTTAGCCCTGGCCCCCTCTATTTTTTACTCCTCCCCCACCCTCCGCCGCCAACCCTCTGCCGCCAGGTACCTTTGCTGACTCCGCCAGCCAAAGTCCTCTTCAGCGCCAGTCTCCGGCGCGTTCACTGATCTGTTTCTGTGAGTCTTGACTCCTGACGTCCTGCACGTAGGAACGTGCAGGACGTCAGGAGTCAGGACTCACAGAAACAGATCAGCGGCGGAGGTGGGGGGCAAAAGTGGTGGGGGAGGGGCTAAAATGTGCCCCCTCACCTCGGGCTCTGGACCCTCCTACTGCTGAGGTCTGGCTATGCCCCTGGTGCCCCCATGTACAGAGCTGTGTACATCTAGTGGTACTATAGAAATGATATGTAGCAGCAGTAGTAGTAGTTAACTCCGCATTGCCCGAGTTGCATGCACTAATCAGAACATAAGGTTTAAAAAAAAATAGCTAGCCCCTCCCTCTATGCTTTCAGCCAGTGACCTGATGGTTTCCTAGCAGTGTGGCACATTTGGGATTCTGGCACAACACTTCAAATTGGGAGCTCTGAGTTAATGGTTAAGCTTCTGGGGATTTCCTGAATCCCTCCAAGGCTCTGACCCCACACCAAACATTTCTCAGTAATTTGCATATGTTACATCGATTAGTCTGAATACCTGAACTTAAAATCATGGGGTAGACAGTGGCCCATCAGGTAGTCACTCCGGGTTTTCACTATTTGCTTTAGAAGGTCCTTTATTGACTTGCTGTAGCCATTGAAAATGTAGTTAGCAAACAGTAGCTTTCCCTGAATATACATCTGCCGGAGTAGAGGAGAGAAAATCATTCAACGATGAATAAATTTGGTCTTTTTCATTCACTCCCTACTCCCACCGCCCAGATGTCCCTTTAGCAGGGTGGCTTTATTGCTGCTGATTTTCCCATGCAGAAAAATTCTTACTATATCAGGAGTAACCCTTTGTACTAAAGGGCAGCACAGCTTATTACATCAGCAGCAAAGAACAAACTTAAACCTGTGCGCAATTTGTTGTACGACATTTATACAAATGTCTGAAAAGGGAAGAGTCACTTTCTGACCAAGATCCAGGAGTAATAGAATGCAACAGTCCCATAGTCCCAGCTTCTTTTCAAGTAGTATATAACGTATAATTCACTTCATTATCCATTTAAAAACTCATGCAGTGCAGTCCTGCATCTCATAACAAATCTTATGACATTTCTGCAGTTGTGATTTTACCGTCATTAAAGTATAACTTACATTCTGCCCCCACAGCTTGCCTGTGCATGTTTAGATTCAGTTTGTATTGTACTGACAGTAAGCTAATGTAAGCAGCTTTCTGCTAGGTTCCTGTAATTTCTGTTTTTGTAGGTTACATGTTTAGGGATACCATATTTGCTCCCCCCCACTAAAAAAAAAGAGGATACATGCCCGCCCCCCTGCCACACCCATCACATCCTGCCCTGCCCCCTGTCACACCCCACCCTGCCCCTGTCACTCCCCGCCCCATCCCGTCACTCCCCCCCCTAAGGATGTCCTATTCTCCCCTCCCCTCCTTTACCTTACCATAGTGACCTGGTGGTCTAGTGACCTATTTGGGGCAGGAAAGAGCCCCCTCTTTCCTACCCGGCACAGCTGCAGACTGTCTTGCTGCCTCCCATCCCAGCACCAATTCAAAATGGCTGCCGAGAGTTCAAGCAGTGACCTTGCAAGACTTCTGTGGAAGTCTCGCGTGAACAATGGAATTACCAACTGGGGCACGCGTTAGCTGGGCGGTAGTTTCAAATTGACACACATTTAGGGTTACCATATGTCCGGTTTTACCCGGACATGTCCTCTTTTTGAGGACATGGCCAGGCAACCGGGCGGGTTTTGCCAGCCTGCCCATTTGTCTGGATTTCCGGACAAACGGGCAGGCTGGCTGGCGGGCGGGCGGGCCTAGTGGTGTCCTATCCTAGTCCCCTCCCATTACTTTACTATACTGTCCTGGTGGTCTAGTGACCTCTTCGGGGCAGGAAAGAGCCACCCTCTTTTCTGCCCGGAGCGCTGCCCTGCATACTGTTGCTTCCTGACGGTCCCGGCGCCATTTCAAAATGGCTGCCAAGAGTCGAAACGACCTTGTGAGACTTGAAGTCTCACGAGGCCACGTCAACTCTCGGCAGCTATTTTGAATCAGCACCGGGACTGTCAGCATTGCAGGCAACAGTATGCAGGGCAGTGCCCCGAAGAGGTCACTAGACCACCAGGGCAGTACGGTAAGGGGAGGGGCGGATAGGACACCCTTAGGGGGGTGTGATGGGGGCGGGTTGTGTGAAAGGGGTGGGGCGGTATGTGTGTGACAGGAGGAGGGGCGGGGCATGTGTCCTCTTTTTGGAGGGAGCAAATATGGTAAGCCTACACACGTTGGATTTGCATAGGCGCCTATGTGATTTAGTAAAGGGGCCCCTAAGAGACTGAGCCTTCTCCTTGGATGTCAGACTAATTTGTTTTGTTTTGTTTTTACTGCTGTAGAAAAACACACTGTGAGAACTGCACAACATAAACCATTCAAATATTAGCAATCCTCACCTTTAACGGTTAATGCTGTTTACTGCCCAAAGCAGTCCATCTAATGCCGAAAAAGTTACAGCCTATTGATTTCAGTTGGCTTCTTTGACACCCCGATTTGGCACGATAAATACAGAGCTCTTAATTCAGTGCACTTCAGGGTTTTTTTAATGCAAATTCTTAAGCATGGGATGCAGTTTTTGCTTTATGGGCTGCTGATGCACCATTAGAGTCTGTGGGAACCTTTCCTATAAAACCCAAATTGCTTGGAGGAGGTTGTGGGAAGCAGCTCTATATACAAAGCAAATGTGCCAACTGGGTCACAGCCCAAGTAATTGGTGATTGTGGCTACTGGGGGTGGAGGGCTCTATAATTGTCAAATGTTATGTATAAACACTAGGTCTCTCTCCAGATCAGGTGATAGGGCTGATTCAAGCTTTTTTTTTTTTTTTTTTGGGGGGGGGGGGGGGGGAGGAGTGGAGGAGTGGCCTAGTGGTTAGGGTGGTGGACTTTGGTCCTGGGGAACTGAGGAACTGAGTTCAAATCCTACTTCAGGCACAGGCAGCTCCATGTGACTCTGGCCAAGTCACTTAACCCTCCATTGCCCCATGTAAGCCGCATTGAGCCTGCCATGAGTGGGAAAGCGCAGGGTACAAATGTAACAAAAGTAAAATAGATACTATTGGAGATTCTACTTGGAATGTTGCTACTATTGGAGATTCTACATGGAATGTTGCTATTCCACTAGCAACATTCCATGTAGAAGGCTGCGCAGGCTTCTGTTTCTGTGAGTCTGACGTCCTGCACGTACGTGCAGGACGTCAGACTCACAGAAGCAGAAGCCTGTGCGGCCACATTGGTGAACTGCAAGGGCCGACTTCTACATGGAATGTTGCTAGTGGAATAGCAACATTCCATGTAGAATCTCAAATAGTAGCAACAGTGGAGGAGTGGCCTAGTGGTTAGGGTGGTGGACTTTGGTCCTGGGGAACTGAGTTCAATTTCCACTTCAGGCACAGGCAGCTCCTTGTGACTCTGGGCAAGTCACTTAACCCTCCATTGCCCCATGTAAGCCACATTGAGCCTGCCATGAGTGGGAAAGCGCGGGGTACAAATGTAACAAAATAAAATAGATACTATTGGAGATTCTACATGGAATGTTGCTACTATTGGAGATTCTACATGGAATGTTGCTATTCCACTAGCAACATTCCATGTAGAAGGCTGCGCAGGCTTCTGTTTCTGTGAGTCTGACGTCCTGCACATACGTGCAGGCCATCAGACTCACAGAAGCAGAAGCCTGCGCGGCCACATTGGTGATCTGCAAGGGCCGACTTCTACATGGAATGTTGGAACATTCCATGTAGAATCTCAAATAGTAGCAACAGTGGAGGAGTGGCCTAGTGGTTAGGGTGGTGGACTTTGGTCCTGAGGAACTGAGTTCAATTCCCACTTCAGGCACAGACAGCTCCTTGTGACTCTGGGCAAGTCACTTAACCCTCCATTGCCCCATGTAAGCCGCATTGAGCCTGCCATGAGTGGGAAAGCGCAGGGTACAAATGAAACAAAAAAAAAACATGACATCTCCTTCCAGCAAGCTTTGCTGTACAAAGGATGTGACCCCACCAAAAGTTTAATCTTATCTTAAAGGGCTTAAATTTTTTTTTTTAATTAGGATTTATTTACCGCCTTTTTGAAGGAATTCACTCAAGGCAGTGTACAGTAAGAATAGATCAAGCATGAGCAATAGACAATTACAGCAGTAAAAATATTCAAAAACAATATTTATTTATTTGTTGCATTTGTATCCCACATTTTCCCACCTATTTGCAGGCTCAATGTGGCTTATATTATGCCGTAATGGCGATCGTCATTTCCGGAATAAGAAATACAAAGTGGTATTGCATTAATGTTCATTAGTGACAAAGTAAATGAAGAAGTCAGGTAAAGAGAGTTCGGTATTTGTCCAGTTCTGGTATAAGTTTCATTGTCTGGTATTTAGAATGGATCATTGTAGAATGCCTTTTTGAACAGGTTGGTTTTTAGTGATTTTCGAAAGTTTGTTAGGTCGTGCATTGTTTTTATGGCGTTTGGTAGTGCATTCCGTAGTTGCGTGCTTATGTAGGAGAAGCTGGACGCAAATGTTGATTTATATTTTAGTCCTTTGCAGCTGGGGTAGTGGAGATTCAGGAATGTACGTGCTGATCTTTTAGTGTTCCTGGTTGGTAAGTCTATGAGGTCTGACATGTAGACCGGGGCCTCGCCGTGAATGATTTCATGAACCAGGGTGAGGAGTGTGGTAGCCGTGTTAGTCCACTCTTAAGGTTATCAATAGAAATCAAACAAAATAAAACATGGAAAAGAAAATAAGATGATACCTTTTCTATTGGACATAACTTAATATATTTCTTGATTAGCTTTCAAAGGTTGCCCTTCTTCGTCAGATCGAAAAACAAACAAATGTGACGAAGAAGAGCAACCTTTGAAAGCTAATCAAGAAATGTATTAAGTTATGTCAATAAAAAAGGTATCATCTTATTTTCTTTTCCATGTTTTATTTTGTTTGATTTCTATTGATGAACCAGGGTGCAAATTTTGAACGCAATACGTTCTTTAAGTGGGAGCCAGTGTAGTTTTTCTCTTAGGGGTTTGGCGCTTTCGTATTTCGTTTTTCCAAATATGAGCCTGGCTGCTGTGTTTTGGGCAGTTTGGAGTTTCTTAATGTATGGCATGGTATACTATTTAAGATAAAACAAAAAGGAGGTAAAAAACCCTCACGAAACCGTGAGATATGGAGAAATACAATTGCAAACGTCTCTTTGGAGAGGAGTATAACAAGCCTGTTCCGTTCTTTTAAAAAAAAAAAACCTTTTTAGAAGAGAGGAGACCCAAGAGAATCTTGTTTTATCATTTGCCTTGGAGTACATATTTCAAGTCACACTCTCTGAGGTTTTAAAGACCCCTGAGGCAGGCCTTCGGGCCGAAACACGGCCGTGTCGGGTCATTTTTTATGAGAATTTTGTCATTTTTTATGTGAATAAACATATCATTTGGTATCCTCATTCATTCTCCTCACTTTTTTTCTCCATATCTCATGGTATACTATTTACAATGTCAACACAATATGTAATAGAACATTGTAGGTGATGGCGAAGGGTAAAGCAAAGATGTAACATATAGAAGGGTATGAAAGTAGGAAGAGTTAGAAAGTAAGGTGACTGATTTAAAGGAAGTTGCACATGAGGTCAGAGAAATGGTTAAATATTATCTCAGCTAGGGTAGGAGTGGATAAACATGTCCCGCTGCAGTATGTGCAGCCTGAGTCACTCCTTGTGTGTGTGAGTGAGACTAAGGAATTAGTTACTTCTTCCATTAAAGGCTTGGTTGAAGAGCCAAGCTTTCACCTGCTTCCTGAAGTAGAGATAGTCTTGTGTTAAGCTTGTGGTGCTGCATCTTAGGTATTTGAAAGGCAGTAGGGGATTAGGGAACGTACAATTAAGGGAACGTACACAATGAATTATACTTATAAGACAGCTGGTATGATCAGATTTGCACAAAGGTTCATTATTGGTTTGGAGAAAGGTCTCCTACGAAAGAAATGCCAACAGACAAGGAAGTAGGGATGGACCAATAAAAATGAACTGCTAAAACATAATGTCCATCTATAGGGCCACTAATTTTTGGAGTACTGGCAGCACCAAACCAAGCTCTCCCTTTATGCTTTCCCATAACAAAGAGACAAAAAGTACTGTAACTTCTATTACCAACTCCTTGGCTCTTTTGGGGGCTCCCTGGACTCCCAAAGGGGCCTGGCATTCCCAAAGGGGCATGCCCCTTAGGGTCACCTTTTGGCTGTGCATTGCACTAGCTGTGTTTCTTTTCAGCTCTTTTGGCGGTAGCAGTTGATGATGTCAGACGCTGCCACTGCACCTCTCCCTAAACTCTCTAAATTTCTGCTCCAAAGGGACCCAGATACAGAATTGCCCCTTAAGTGTGCATGGAGTCAGCGGTGGGGTTGGGTTGGGGGTACAGTGGAGGGACATTTTGTGCTTGCCCTAAGTGCTGTGTGCTTAGGTCTGGTGCTATACATCTGTCCCTAAGCCCTGTGAAAGAAAGTTCTTAAATAAAACTAGAGCACTTAATTCTGGGCAGACTTATACGGTCTGTGCCAGAGCCGGTGGTGGGAGGCACGGATAGTGCTGGGCAGACTTATACGGTCTGTGCCAGAGCCGGTGGAGGGAGGTGGGGCTGGTGGTTGGGAGGCGGGGATAGTGCTGGGCAGACTTATACGGTCTGTGCCAGAGCCAGTGGTGGGAGGCACGGATAGTGCTGGGCAGACTTATACGGTCTGTGCCAGAGCCGGTGGAGGGAGGCGGAGCTGGTGGTTGGGAGGCGGGGATAGTGCTGGGCAGACTTATACGGTCTGTGCCAGAGCCGGTGGTTGGGAGGCGGGGCTGGTGGTTGGGAGGCGGGGATAGTGCTGGGCAGACTTATACAGTCTGTGCCAGAGCCGGTGGTTGGGAGGCGGGGCTGGTGGTTGGGAGGCGGGGATAGTGCTGGGCAGACTTATACGGTCTGTGCCAGAGCCGGTGGTGGGAGGCGGGACTGGTGGTTGGGAGGCGGAGATAGTGCTGGGCAGACTTATATGGTCTGTGCCAGAGCCGGTGGTTGGGAGGCGGGGATAGTGCTGGGCAGACTTATACGGTCTGTGCCAGAGCCGGTGGTTGGGAGGCGGGGATAGTGCTGGGCAGACTTATACGGTCTGTGCCAGAGCCAGTGGTGGGAGGTGGGACTGGTGGTTGGGAGGCGGGGATAGTGCTGGGCAGACTTATACGGTCTGTGCCAGAGCCGGTGGTGGGAGGCAGGGATAGTGCTGGGCAGACTTATACAGTCTGTGCCCGGAAGAGGACAGGTACAAATCAAAGTAGGGTATACACAAAATTAGCACATATGAGTTTATCTTGTTGGGCAGACTGGATGGACCATGCAGGTCTTTTTCTGCCGTCATCCACTATGTTACTTAATTCTTAACCAATACATAACTGTATATTTTCCAGAAAGAATGTTTAGGAAAGGCTCTTAAATAGTTAAAGATTTGGACTAATGCCAGTTGTAGTGGGATATATTTCTTTCATATTCAAGTTAGCACTTCCATATGGAAATACAGAAACAGTAACTTGGAAGGCAGCCACGCTATCCCCATTGTGCAACTCTATTATGTCAACACAGGCTCCACTCAAAGCCAGTGCTATTCTGGAAACTTTGCAATGGACAGAAGGAAGAGAGGCAGATGCCCCCAAATTTAGGGTGAGAGCTGGCTCTTGGCTCAGATTACTAGTGGCCAAACCCTCTGCGGAAGCTGTGGTCTTTTGGATTTCCCTTTTCCTGGTTCTACCATACTAGTTAGGAGACCATGAATAAAAGC
Source organism: Microcaecilia unicolor (assembly GCF_901765095.1). Lineage (NCBI taxonomy): Eukaryota > Metazoa > Chordata > Amphibia > Gymnophiona > Siphonopidae > Microcaecilia > Microcaecilia unicolor. The sequence continues at coordinate 23,155,271 of NC_044039.1, forward strand.
ACTTGGATTCTTCTGTGTATTGAAAATATTAGACATTGTCGCATTTCCTATTTGAGGCAGGGTTAAAACGTGCCCCAGAAAGGAAGAAGACTAACCTTACTGCAGGAAGGAGGCCTGGACCTGAACAGGAGACAGGATAAAAGCTGTAAGGCCAGATGTTAAGCCTCAGGCAAAAGGAAAGGGGAAAAAAGGCCTGCACCTATTTAATACAGCATATCCTCAGCCCAAAGATTTAATGTCCCGCAGCTTCAGGAACAAACAACAAATTCTACAGGGATAAAAAAATGCAAAATGAGCCATCTGCAAAAGCAACCGTGTGGGCGTATTTTTTATCCTAACATGGAGCACTTTCAGCCGAAGTCCCACAGTGCAGTTCGTAGAAGACTTTGCAAGCGGAATTGTTTCCTTTCCTGAAACAGCTCAATTTCATGAGAAATTGTTGGTGTGTTCCTGGCTCTGGTGACGTGCAAAGAAATGTTCCCCCTAAAATATCCCTCTCTCACGACAGTGGCAGGTTCTTAAAAACATCACTTGTCCCCATGTTCAAAGGCCCTTAATGCCCCGATATCCCACCTCCCTATCCCCAGTTTAGAACTCAAAGCACTATACTACCTTCATAAGCTCCTCTACCATTAAAAAAATGAATGACTTTTGGGCCTCTGCCCAGTGCTGTTCCTAGGTCTGCTGCCACCCGGGGTGGATCGCCACTGCGCACCCCCTCCCCCGAGTGCAGCGGCATCCGTCCTCCCAGTGTGCAGCATGACACCCCCCCCCCCCCCCCCCGGGTGCATTCCTAGCTGCTGGGAGCAGCCGCGCGGCTGTCGGCTCCGCTGGCTCCCTCTGCCCCGGAACAGGAAGTAACCTGTTCCAGGGCAAAGGGAGCAGGGAACCAGCGGAGCCGACAGGCGCGCGGCTGCTCTCTGCACCCCTCCAGCAGCGTGCACCCGGGGTGGACCGCCCCCACCGCCCCGCCCTGGCTACGCCACTGCCCCTGCCCCCCCCCCATCCAAACCCTGTCTCACTACAAAGTGACTGAGTCCAGAAGGAGCAATGCCCACCCATTCCTGCCCTGATGTGCCATGTTACAAAATGGCACTGCCTGGCCCCTAGCAGCATGTCAGAATTTATCACTACAGGTAAACCGGCCAAAGAAGGAAACACTCCCAAATGACTGTAGTGGTGTAGCTACGTGGGGCCACAGGGGACTGGGCCCCCGAGATTTGGCCCTGGACCCCCCTGCCGATGACCCTCTTGACCCCCCTCCTGCCGCCAACCTGCCATCGCCTACCTTTGCTGGCGGGTGACCCCAACCCCTGCCAGCCGAGGTCCTCTTCTTACGGCGCAAGGCTTCGTTCTCTTTCTGAGTCTGACGTCCTGCACATTGTACGTGCAGGACGTCAGACTCAAAGAAACAGAATGAAGCCTTGCAGATCAGCAAGGGGTCCCCCGACAGCAAAGGTAGGTGACGGCAGCGGCGAGGGAGGGTTGGCGGTGGGAGGTGGGGTCGAGAGGGTCGGCGGGTGGGGTCAAAATTGTTTGTGGTGGTGGTGGCGGCGGTGGCGGGGGGTTGGCAATGGCGGGGGGGGGGGGGGGCTAAAATGTGCCCCCTCACCTCGGGCTCTGGCCCCCCCCCCCCTCCCACTGAAGTCTGGCTACGCCCCTGTACTGACAGACTAACTCATAGTGGTACATGGTGGTGCCAAAGCAGGGGTAAGTGGGCATCTCACATGTCCACTTCTGAATTCAACTTCAAGGGGGTAGCCTCAAATCTGCAGCCTTTTTTTTTTAATTTATAGAGATCTTTTTTTGAAAGTTAACAAGAAACAAAAAAACAGAGGGGCGGAGCTTGTGGGAGGTGGAATTCTTACTTGTAATAGTTTGAGCCCTGGAGTAGGGCAAGGGAGGGATGGAGGTACCGGGCCCAGTAGGATTTAAGGTCCCTTTCTTGGGGACGGCTTCGAACAAGTGTCACCTTATATTTTTTTGTTTATTGGTCTGGCCTCTACTTCCATACATTCAAGTACAGAATGGCAACAACCGCAAAGTATACAGTGTCATACTTTGTATTGTTATTTGAATATTTTTACTGCTGTAACTCTGTAACTGCCTATTGCTCATGTTTGATTTATTCTTCTCTACACCGCCTTGAGTGAATTCCTTCAAAAAGGCAGTAAATAAATAAATAACATTTTTAAAAAATCTTCAAATTTTCAGTGAGTTTGTGATGCCACCTAGTGGACAGACTCTTTTATTCTTGAGCTCAGTGTATCTATTTTATCTGGAATCTTTTGGTGCAAGAACATTTATTTTATTTCAATAATACATATTTATCATGTTAAATAGATTTAAGGCTGATTAACATAGCTGTTACCAGGTTACTGTGCATTAATATTAATATTAATGATTAAGCACTATCACTTTAATCCTTATGTCTAATAAGGTCTATCTAGTCGATGACCTAATGTATGCAACAATCCTATCTATCACTCAGGAACTTATATGCTATACCATAATGCATTCTTCTTTACCATGTATGTATGCACCTTAATGCAATGCCTTTGTAACTCTGCTACCCGGAAATGGCAACCGCCATTACGGCAAATGTAAGCCACATTGAGCCTGCAAATCGGTGGGAAAATGTGGGATACAAATGCTACAAATAAATAAAAAAAATTAATTAATTAATATGCATTAATGCATATTATTTACCACATAAGAACATAAGCATTGCCATACTGGGACAGACCGAAGGTCCATCAAGCCCAGTATCCTGTTTGCAACAGTGGCCAATCCAGGTCACAAGTATCTGGCAAGATCCCAGAACAGTAAAACAGATTTTATGCTGCTTATCCTAGAATATGCATTGGATTTTTCCCAAGTCCATCTTAATAATGGCTTATTAACTCTTCATTTAGGAAATTATCCAAACCTTTTTTTAAACCCTGCTAAACTAACTGCTTTTACCACATTCTCTGGCAATGAATTCCAGAGTTTAATTACTGGTTGAACGAAGCAATATTTTCTCTGATTTGTTTTAAATTTACTACTTAGTAGCTTCTTTGCGTGCCCCCTAGTCCTAGTATTTCTGGAAACAGTAAACAAGCGATTCACGTCTACCTGTTCCACTCCACTCAGTATTTTATATACCTCTATCATATCTCCCCTCAGCTGTCTCTTTTCCAAGCTGAAGAGCCCTAGCCGCTTTAGCCTTTCCTCATAGGAAAGTCGCCCCATCCCTTTTACCATTTTCGTTGCCCGTCTCTGTACTTATTAACTAATGAAATGAGATTGAAGGGGGGCAGACTCAAAAAAAATGTCAGGAAGTATTTTTTCATGGAGAGAGTGGTGGATGCTTGGAATACCCTCCCGTGGGAGGTGGTGGAGAGGAAAACGGTAACGGAATTCAAGCACGCGTGGGATAAACAAAGGAATCCTGTTCAGAAGAAATGGATCCTCGGGAGCTTAGCTGAGATCGGGTGGCAGAGCTGGTGGTGGGAGGCGGGGCTGGTGGTTGGGAGACGGGGATAGTGCTGGGTAGACTTATACGGTCTGTGTCAGAGTCGGTGGTGGGAGGCGGGACAGACTTGTACGGTCTGTGTCCTGAAAATGACAGTTACAAATCAAGGTAAGATATACACAAAAAGTAGCACATATGAATTTGTATTGTTGGGCAGACTGGATGGACCGTGCAAGTCTTTTTCTGCCGTCATCTACTATGTTACTATGTTACTAATTGCATGCAGTAATGCACTTTAGAAAATGTAGTCCTTAATTTGCAGGGAGCAAAGATGGCACCTCTCTTAATTTTTTCTCTCTCTATTCTTTCAGTTTAATGCCTGCTCTAAGCACTGCTACAGTTTCTCATGGCTTGTTTAGGACACAGCCTTCTATTAATAAAACAAAATTCCTTCCATCATTATTTTTAGTTTCAAAGGATCATTTTGTGCTGGGAACATCACCTCATTCTCCTTACTGCTGCAAAATTCAGTTTATCTGTTTTATCTGGATTCTGTGAGATAAAGGGAGCTGAATCGTTTCAATGTGATTTTATTATGAAGTCATTCACCACCACCACTTCCAAATAATGAAACGTGTTTTGAAAGAGGTTGTCAGAGTGTCCGTTACAACACTACTAATAATTTGGATCTCAAAATAATCTTGCAATTCAGTGTATGCAAAGAGATTCCATGTACGTGGAGAACTCAAAAAGTCCCACGGAGGAACTCAAACAGAAAGGGTAGTGGGGGTGAGAACCAGGCTCTCCAAAGCCAGGACCACTGAAGTGGTGAAATGAAGCAAAGTTTATTGAAAAACAAACTGACTCGACACAACGTTGTGTTTCGGCCAGATGGCCTACGTCAGGAGTCAGAATTTCAGTTTTAGTATCGCAAAATGCTAGTCGCTGCAGAACTTCAAAGCTTTGAAAACGCACCCTGTTTTCACCGAGCACCACCAAAACACACGCTCGAAGATTCACCTTTTCAGTAACTGTTACAGTTGCAACAGTCATACATGTAAGTGCTGGTACTCTGTGACATACACATGCAACAGTCATGCATGTAAGTGCTGGTACTCTGTGACATACACATGCAACTGTAACAGTCATACATGCATCTGTAATAGTCATATATGTAAATGCTGGTACTCTGTGTCATACACATGCAGCTGTAACAGTCATACATGCAACTGTAACAGTCACGCATGTAAGTGCTGGTATTCTGTGGCATACAATCATACATTATAGTAACACAGTAAATGAGGGCAGATAAAGACCTGTATGGTCCATCCAGTCAGCCAACACGATAAACTCATTTTACATGGTATGTGATACTTTATATGTATACCCGAGTTTGATTTGTCCTTGCCTTTCTCAGGGCACAGACCGTAAAAGTCTGCCCAGCACTCTTCTTGTACTAAGTTATGAAGCTAATATCAAAGCCCCTTAAAATTTACACTCCAGCCCATCCATATCTATTCTACATGCAGCAGTAACAGTCATACATGTAAGTGCTGGCACTCTGTGACACATACATTCACTCAGAGAATAAAGGAAGGCACCAATTTATAGAATGAGGGGGTTTCTGTATTTAGTTATCTGATTAAGAGGGGGAAGTTATCAACACGAGCTATTGTTCAGCCAAGTTATTTTACCTCAAGTTGGATTATTTTAGCAGAGGGTCTCATTGAATAAAATGGGACCCCCGTGCTACAATAACTCGATTTGTGGTAACATAGTAACATAGTAGATGACGGCAGAAAAAGACCTGCATGGTCCATCCAGTCTGCCCAACAAGATAAACTCATATGTGTATACCTTACCTTGATTTGTACCTGCCTTTTTCAGGGCAAAGACCGTACAAGTCTGCCCAGCAGTATTTCCCGCCTCCCAACCACCAGTCCCGCCTCCCATCACCGGCTCTGGCACAGACTGTATAAGTCTGCCCTCCACTATCCTCGCCTCCCAACCACCAACCTCTCTTCCCCCACCTGCTCCGCCACCCAATTTTGGCTAAGCTTCTGAGGATCCATTCCTACTGCACAGGATTCCTTTATGCAAAGGAAAAATAGCCTGATTTAAACGTAGCTCACATTGATAACTTTCCCCCTAAATAGCTGTCCAAAAGTTAACCAAACATGTTATCTGGTATAGTCAACAGCCTGGCTGAACCGGAAAGGTCAGCTGAATATCTGGCTATTATTGTCCAGTTGCATAAAATGAGGAACAAGTAATAAACTGGTTTGTACAGGTTCCCAAGTGACCATGGGAGAATGGGTTTGAAATTGGTCACTCAGGACCTCTCCTGCTCTAGACCCCTCCTCCTGTGCAGGGCTGCCGAGAGACTAGGCCGGGCCAGGGGCAAGGCAGCCCCGCCTCGGTCCCCCCGTCACTCCCCCTGCCGTTGCTGCCCCCCACCGCTGCAGTCCGCGGTCTCACCTGCCTGCCTGACTCCACGGCTCCGGGCCCCCTGCATTCAAAGCGGCAATCGCAGATTGCGTCTCTTCTGACCTTCCCTCCCTGTATCCCGCCCTCGTCTGATGTAACTTCCGGTTTCCGCGAGGACGGGACACAGGGAGGGAAGGCCAGAAGAGAGGCGATCTGCGACTGCCACTTTGAATGCAGGGGGCCCGGAGCCGAGGAGGCAGGCAGGTGAGACCGGGAACTGCCGCGCCAGCGGCCTGACCCCGGCGCTGGGCCCCCCTTGGAGGCCTGGGCCTGGGGAATTTTGCCCCCCCCTCTCGGCGGCCCTGCTCCTGTCTAGAAGAGAGAAACACAGACTGTGATACTCCGTAGATGGCTGAACGACTTACAAGAAACATCCCTGGCGCAATGTTGTGTCTGTGAATCAGAAGGACGCTGCCGCTGCCAGTGAGCTCATTCGCAGTGCTGACATCATACTTGAGCAGGCGAAAGGAATCCAATCGGCTCTGTGTTAAAACTTAAGAGTCAATGATAATCTTGCCAAACCAATTCATCATTCTTATGAACTATTTAAACATTTCACCTGACCCTGATGGGTTCAATCAGATTACTAGGAATATGGACACAACTGCGTCAGAATTCCTAGCTGAATTCTGGTAAATGATAAAGGATATGACATGACCACCTTCAACACTTTGCAGGGGACAAGACAGGGGTTTATAAAATCATGAATAGTACAGAACAAATCAATGATACTAGGACTAGGGGACCCTCCACGTAACTAAGTGGTGGAAGATTTCCAACATATTCAAGGAAGTATTTTTTTTCAGTCAGTGCACACTTTAAGCTGTGGAATTTATTGTAACATAGTAACATAGTAGATGACGGCAGAAAAAGACCTGCACGGTCCATCCAGTCTGCCCAAGAAGATAAATTCATATGTGCTACTTTTTTTATTTGTACTGTCCTCTTCAGTGCACAGACCGTATAAGTCTGGCCAGCCCTATCCCCGCCTCCCAACCACCAACCCCGCCTCCCAACCACCAGCTCTGGCACAGACCGTATAAGTCTGCCCAGCACTATCCCCGCCTCCCAACCACCAACCCTGCCTCCCAACCACCAGCTCTGGCACAGACCGTATAAGTCTGCCCAGCACTATCCCTGCCACCCACCACCGGCTCTGGCACAGACCGTATAAGTCTGCCCAGCACTATCCCCGCCGCCCAACCACCAGCCCCAGCACAGACCGTATATGTCTGCCCACATTAGCCCCGCCTCCCAACCACCAGCTCTGCTGGTGAGAGGATATGGCTAAAGCCTGTGGTATGGTTGGTTTATAAAATATATATCCATGTTTCTGAATGAAGGCCCATTTCACATTTCATATTTCAACTTTGTTTAAGGTACTGTGAATAGAAATAAATACATCTTAGACTAAGTGGTCTACAGAGTTCATTGAACAATATTGGGATAAAACAAAGGGGGAACACAGAAGGAGGCCTAATTTACAAGTAAAACATATAAAGAAAGGGTGGGCAGCAGTGGCGTACCAAGGGGGTGGGGGCGGTCCGCCCCGGGTGCACGCCGCTGGGGGGTGCCTCGGCGCACCCCTGCTCCTCCGAGTTTGCTAAACTTAGTTCGTTCGCTGCAGCTCCCTCTGCCCTGGAACAGGTTACTTCCTGTTCCGGGGCAGAGGGAGCTGCAGCAAACAAACGAAGTTTAGCAAACTCGGAGGAGCAGGCGCGCGCCGCGGCACCCCCCACCCAGCGGCGTGGACCCGGGGGGGTGTCATCTAGCGGGGGGGGGGGGCGCATCGGCGCTCCGCCCCGGGTGCCATCGAGTCCAGGAACGCCACTGGTGGGCAGTAGTACAAGGGAATAGAAATTACTTTACTCTAGGTACAATAGGAGTGGGGGAGGGAGTGATAAGAAGCACACAGACATAGTAACATAGTAAATGACAGCAGATAAAGACCTTATGGTCCATCCAGTCTGCCCAAGATAAACTCATTTTACGTGGTATGTGATACTTTATACTTGAGTTTGATTTGTCCTTGTCATTCTCAGGGCACAGACCGTAGAAGTCTGCCCAGCGCTTTTTTGGTACTAAAAGTTCTGAAGATTCTGGAATCCTAAAGAGTTACAAGATTCCAGAATCCCAATTAGTAGCAACATTCCATGTAGAACCCCAAAGAGTAACATAGTAAAGGACGGCAGATAAAGAAAGAAGGTTGTTGTGTGAGACAGGCTCCACTCAAAGGCTCCACTCAATTATTAACAATTTCTGGAAGTAACAGGGGATAGATCACCCCACTGGGTACTTTCTGGAATGGTTTTGTTAAAAATTGCTTGATAGGTTTTTCATGGAAAGTTTAGAAGGGGTGTGGGAACCTGGATGAGAAGAAAGGTTTGGGAGGTCTTGCTATGGGACTATTTATTTGGGGATGTGTTTTGTTCTGTTTTTTTGGTTGCAAGTTTTCTAATAAAGCTATTATCCAAATATAGATGCCAACATTTCAAAATATTGGGGTGCCAAACAAGTTACAAATTACCCCTCCCTGGACACAGTGAATGAGTTTACTCAATACTGGGGGGGGGGGGGGTCTTCAGCACCTCCAGAGCTGGTTTCTATGCTTCCAGGAGACCTATATTGGACTGTTGATCTAACCCAGCACATCCTCAGTTCTTAGGTGTTACCTGCAGTAACTTGCAAAAATTATTGAATGTGCATTAACTGTGGGGCTCAATTACAAAGGTGCACTGAAATCTGGGCTTTGCATGCCTTTATTTCTGCATGTGTTTTGCAGGTCGTGCACTAATGTTTGCATTAATGCGTAATACCCAGTGGCGTAGCTACGTGGGGCCTGGGGGCCTGGACCCCCCTGCCAACGACCTGCCCAACCCCCCTCCCGCCGCCAACCCGCCGTCACCGTTGCCTGCCTTTGCTGGCGGGGGACCCCAACCCCCGCCAGCCAAGGTCCTCTTCTTCTCGCAAAAGGCTTCCTTCTGTTTCTGACGTCCTGCACGTCCCGCCTCCCCCACCGGCTCTGCCACCCAATCTCCGCTAAGCTTCTTTGCACCCTTTAATAAAAGCACCCCTAACAGTCAAATGTATCCAACACAAATACCACCCACCTGCATGCAAGGCATACTCCTGTACTGATTCTTTCTTTCATAGAGTTGTTCCAACTTGCCTTCGCTAGGATCATCTTTTGGGTCGAGTGAGGAAATGGCGCAAACCACAATGATTTGTTCTAAGGCAGACATCTGATTCCTAATAAGGTGATCATACTCCAGGTCTGTCACAAAAGGGATCTGATGATTGCTACACCTGCACCTCCTCCCTTCCTCTCCCATTGCAATTCTTCGAAGCACAACGGGGCAGGTCATATGGGAGTTGCACCACAAGCTCTGATCGTGCAACAGGGACTCCACGGGCATGGGAGGAACAGTTTGGGTCCTTAAAAAAAAGAGGAGCAAGTTCAGCCACTATAAGAAATGGGCAATTCAGTGCAATGTCTTATTTTAAAAAAGGGAGATTTTCCAAGGGAAACTACACAGGGACTTAACCTTTGAATACTGTCCATGCATACAAGGTATCAATGGGCTCTGCATCTGCTGTTTGTACAGGTGAAACTTCCACTGAAAATATTGCACATGGATCTGAAAATACAATGCACATAAGTAATTTTCCCCTGCTGCCCTAAATAGTCTTCTAGGATCACGTCCTCCTCCATAGGGGCTCCATGCAGGCCACCCGCTTTTAGCCAGACTGAGAGAAGGTAATTTTCAGACACTCAATTCACCTGCCTAAATCCCTATTTAACCAGCTGAATGTAATCAATAGAAATAGAATAAAATAAAACGTAGAAAGGAAAATAAGATGATACCTTTTTTATTGGACTAACTTAATACATGTTTTGATTAGCTTTCGAAGGTAGCCCGGTTTATTTCCGGTCCGACGAAGAAGGGCTACCTTCGAAAGCTAATCAAAACATGTATTAAGTTAGTCCAATAAAAAAGGTATCATCTTATTTTCCTTTCTACATTTTATTTTATTCTGTTTCTATTGATTACCTTTAAAAGTGGACTAACACGGCTACCACATCTCTCTGCTCCAGCTGAATGGAAACCCCATCAAAGTGTGAGTGTGTGTGGGAGGCAGGGGCGTAGGTACGTGGGGCCTGGGCCCCCATAGATTTGGCCCTGGACCCCCCTGTCAATGACCCTCTCGACCCCCCCTCCTGCCGCCAACCCGCCATCTGCTACCTTTGGGGGACCCCAACCCCCGCCAGCCGAGGTCCTCTTCTTCCTTCGTTCTGTTTCTGAGTCTGACGTCCTGCACGTACAACGTGCAGTGACGTCAGACTCAGAAGAAACTTTCGGCGCCAGCCTTACTGGAAGAAGAAATGAAAGGACCTCGGCTTGGCTGGCGGGGGTTGGGGGTCCCCCGCCAGCTGACGGAATTCTTTTAACGGCAGCCGGCAGCGGCAGGAGGACGCGGACCTCGGCTGGCGGGGGTTGGGGTCCCCCGCCAGCGAAGGTAGGCGACAACAACGGAGGGGGGAGGGTTGGCAGCGGCTGGGGGGAGGGGGATCGGCAATGGCGGCGGCGGCGGGGGGGGGGGGCTATAATGTGCCCCCTCACTCTGGCCCTGGCCCCCCCTACCACCGCAGTTCAGATACGCCCCTGACTGTATGCTAATGAGCTTATGTCAGCTCACCTCCAGCGTTCCCTTCCCTCTCAGTGTCCCGCCCTTGCAGAAAGACGAAATGATGTCAGAGGAGGGCGGGACACTGAGAGGGAAGGCAAGGGAAGGCTGGAGGCGCCATGAGCCTACTACTACTACTACTACTATTTAGCATTTCTATAGCGCTACAAGGCGTACGCAGCGCTGCACAAACATAGAAGAAAGACAGTCCCTGCTCAAAGAGCTTACAATCTAATAGACAAAAAATAAAGTAAGCAAATCAAATCAATTAATGTGTACAGGAAAGGAGGAGAGGAGGGTAGGTGGAGGCAAGTGGTTACAAGTGGTTACGAGTCAAAAGCAATGTTAAAGAGGTGGGCTTACAGTCTAGATTTAAAGGTGGCCAAGGATGGGGCAAGACGTAGGGGCTCAGGAGCCTGCAGCCGCTGCGACCTCAGGTATGGAGGGGAGGGGAGGATCGCTGGACATGGATGAGATGGGATGGAAGGGCAGAGGAGGGGGGGGGGGAGAATCACTGGACATGAAGGGAAGGGGAGAGGAGAATCGCTCAACATGGAGGGGAGGGCAAAGGAGAGAGACGAGAAAATGCTTAGACGACAGCCTTCCTAGGGCCCATTTCATTTGTTCCAAAATGAGCGTTTTTGCTTGTTCAATATAAAAACGCTAATATAAATTACATCTTATGGTTATAACATTATAAGTTCAAGTTCCTCTCATGCTCCCTCAATTATTCCCACTTTTCCTTACCCTGATTTATTAAGGCTCTGACCTCTGGGTGGGGGATTATTGAAGCCTGACTCAGTCACACTGGCCTGGTCGTGTCTGAAATAGCTGTTCAGTAAAGATGATCCGCAAATGGAAAAAGGATATTCATCATAGCTATCAGGAAATCAAACAATTCCAGTATTTTACACCGCAGAAAAGCGTACATCAGACCCCATAACCTGAGAGGTTTCACAGTGCTACAGAACGGGAGAGGTACTATTGCACCGGAAGGGTGGGAACAAGGAGGAAATGGAAAACTACTGACGTGAAAGTTTAACATTGGTGGTGGGTAAACTTGTGGCCTATCTAGACTGTAGTATACAACCTTTGACACTAATGGATCCACATAGAAGATTGGTGAGCCTACTAGTCAGTGGGAGTTGGGAGAAACATAATAAGCTGAGTGATAGGTGAGCTGAACAACAGGACAGTGAGGTGCCACAAGGATACAAGCTAAACCCTGTCTTCCTCAAAGTCTTTATCAGTGACAGTGAGAAAAGGTAAGAAGGGAAAGTGTGTCTATATGAAGTGCCGTGAAATTTGCAAAAACATGATACCGATAGAACTAGATTCAGTACATGGCATCGGCACCCAAATTTGATCAGCAGGAGAGGAGTGGGAACAGAATCAGGCTGTTCAAAGAACAGACCGAGGACATCCAATATTAAGAGAAAGTTTATTGAGAGAAGACTCTACAAGGTACCCTGTTTCGGCACTGGAAGTGTCTTCTTCAGGAGTCTTGATGCTTTGTCCGTAAGAACTTGTGGACAAAGTATTCAGGAGTGAGTCTCTAGTTGAAAGAATGCTGTGGTCTTTAGAAAGACCTTTTTGGAGTGTAATTTTAAGTATGACTTATGAACAAAGCATCACGGTCCTTAGAAAAACGCCCACGTCGCTCCAGCTTCTATGAGTATCTTTCAAGATGTGTCTAAATTATAGACACATATTTCACCTGTTACTCTAGTAGGCACCTAGAAGGGTTCTCAACTCAGTAGTCCTCAGGACACACCTAGTCTGTCATGTTTTCAGGATATTCCTTATGCATGAGAGAAAATTGCTTAGAATAGAGATAGTATGATATGTTAAACCACCCAGAAACAGTGCCAGCCTATCCCGTACGTACTTAAATTTGCATTATCCAGACTGCAATGGTCTTAGATACAAATCAACTTATGCATCCAGCTTTTCCTACATAAGTACACAACTGTGGAACGCTCTGCCCAAAACCTTGAGATTTATTCATAACCATCTCAACTTCTGGAAATTACTGAAAACCAACTTGTTTAAGAAGGCCTATCCCCCTGACCCAAATTAACTTTCTACTTCCTGCGACACAGCAAAATATGGACCGTACTAGACTTCTATCACAGCCCCCTTTTTATTTCTTTGTTGCTTTATACTGATGTTTCTTTCAAGTTGATTACTATATTGTTTATTTGTAATTTATCGAACCGGAGCCTGCCTCTCCGGTATTGTGTAAGCCACATTGAGCCTGCAACTAAGTGGGAAAATGTGGGATATAAATGTGTTAAATAAATAAATATCTTGAAAACCTGAGTCTCGAGGACTGGGTTGAGAACCACTGCTTAGGGGAACGTGTTGTTCTTCCACGTACCTGGGAGATAGGAAACCCTTAGACATGTCCCACTGTGCGTTCCCAGCAGGGGCTGATTGAAAACGGCCTAGCCAGGGGTGGCCTTCAGGTCCGGAGGGATCACCTTCCTGGCTTGCTTGCAAATCTTGTGCAACTGAAGGAGCGACTGCGGACTGAATTTTCCGTTTTCTTGCTGTTTTCTGAGGAGCGCTGGGCATCCGATGTATATGCGGGGAGTCGATTCCTGAAACACAGCATGTTACCTGAGTGATAGGGAGGAATGTACCACAAAGTGCCTGCTCTGAAGTGTAGGAGTGGGATTTTGCTACCCAGGCCGAATGAAAAGCTCTTTCTTGCCTAAGAAGGGTTTCTTAAGGGAATTTTACAGAGTGAATACGTCAGCATAAATTGAACATAACAATGATGCGCAAGACGATCATTGTTTCTGATGACAATTACATGACTCAGCAAAAAGAATCAGGAGCTGTGGATCTTTTTCTAATGAGACAGCAGGGTCGGTCTTAGGCAGGGGCGATAGGGGCGGTCGCACAGGGCCTCGCATCTCTGGCACGTCTGTCCTCCTGTCTCACAACACCTCCCTGCTCCATACCTTAATGTGCATCCACATTTCAGTAGAAAGCACCAGGCAGCGGCAGCGATTTTCATATCCTGTCAGCTGCCGAGCCCAGAACCTCCTCACTGCTGCGTCCCTCCCCTTTTTGATGTCACTTCCTGCTTCTGCAAGGGTAGGATGCAGCAGCGAGGAGGCTGGGGGCTCGGCAGCTGACGGGATATGAAAATTGCTGCCACTGTCTGCCGCTCTTTACTGAAACGTGTTGGATACATATCAAGGTATGAACCTCCTTATGGCTTATGGTGGCGGGAGCGGGCAGGGGGCGGGCACGGGCGAGGGGGGCCTACTGAACTGGTCTACACAGGGCCCCACAATTGCTAGGACCAGCCCTGTGGGACAGCACAGTTAATGTACACAGTGAATACCGTATCTCCGTGGGCTTGATTTATCTAGGGATTGATGTTCAAGCAATTTGACCCAGGTGACTAAGCATTTACTCTGGTAAAATTGTCAGCTAAAAATTGCTCTCTCTCTATGCAAATGAAAATACATGCGGCGCTATGATACAATGCGCATATTTTCACCTGCACCACATAGAGGCAAGCAGGAAGTGGGAGGGGGAAGGCTGGGAATAACATGGAGATTCTTGTGCCTTAATGATGGTACTAACCTTGCAACTGCTGTCAAATGCAAAGGTCCATATACGTATGGTAATGCCTATGGGGCCTGCTAGCCCTGCATTTTCAAAGGAAAACTCTGTTGCACCCTGCAAATTAGGTCCTACACAGGTTGGATTTAAACTCAGCCTTCTCAATACGGTCACTCAACTAACCACTAGGAGTGGCCTAGTGGTTAGGGTGGTGGACTTTGGTCCTGAGGAGCTGAGTTCGATTCCCGGCACAGGCAGCTCCTTGTGACTTTGGGCAAGTCACTTAACCCTCTATTGCCCCACCTAAGCTGCATTGAGCCTGCCATGAGTGGGAAAGTGCAGGGTACAAATGTAACAAAAATAAATAGATACCATTGGAGATTCTACATGGAATGTTGCTACTTTTGGAGATTCTACATGGAATGTTGCTATTCCACTAACAACATTCCATGTAGAAGGCTGTGCAGGCTTCTGTTTCTGGGAGTCTGACGCAGGACGTCAGACTCATAGAAGCAGAAGCCTGCGCGGCCACATTGGTGATCTGCAAGGGCCAACTTCTACATGGAATGTTGCTAGTGGAATAGCAACATTCCATGTAGAATCTCAAATAGTAGCAACAGTGGAGGAGTGGCCTAGTGGTTAGGGTGGTGGACTTTGGTCCTGGGGAACTGAGTTTGATTCCCACTTCAGGCACAGGCAGCTCCTTGTGACTCTGGGCAAGTCACTTAACCCTCCATTGCCCCATGTAAGCCGCATTGAGCCTGCCATAAGTGGGAAAGTGCAGGGTACAAATGTAACAAAAAAGAAACTCCACTGCACTTCTGGTCCTTAAGGAAAGCAAACAGGTCTGATTTTCATGATGTCCCAAATAAATATTCATGAAATGTATTCACATACCCTCACTCTAATTTATGATTTATTTAGAGATTTTGTTTTATTTAAAAACCAAAGCAGCAAGTATCAAGCCAGCAGCTATTTTGTAAAAATTCTTTAATTCATTGAAAACAACCTTATTCAAAGAGGAATTATTAGATCCAAAACACTTTACATAATAGTCCATATGCCCAACATGTTTTGGCACATAGCGCCTGCTTCAGGGGCAAACATGAAGGTGTAACTGGACAATCAATCCACCTAGGCAGTTGCCTAAAGCACTTATAAAGATGCAGGTATAGGGGTATCCAGCCCCTAACCTAAACTTAAAACAAGTCCCCAGAGGGTAAAAAAAACCCCCTATGAATTAATTAAATAATAATAATTAAAAAAGCTACTGGTTCAATACTTGCTGCTTTTGGACGTCATATCTGTTTTTAATTAAAAAACAGAGTTTGACAAGCTCCTGGTTGAGACATGACGAACTTCATGGGACTATTCCAAACATACTGGGCATTGCACCAAACAGGGCCACCCCAGGGTATCTGATGCCCTAGGTGATCCTTCAGCTGAAATAAATAAACTTATGCTCCCCCTCCCCCCCCCCCCCCCCATTGTGGAGGAGTGGCCTAGTGGTTAGGGTGGTGGACTTTGGTCCTGGGGAACTGGGTTCAATTCCCACTGCAGCTCCTTGTGATTCTGGGCAAGTCACTTAACCCTCCATTTCCCCAGGTAGAAATAAGTACCTGTATATACCATGCAAACCACTTTGAATGTAGTTGCAAAAACCTGGAGGAGTGGCCTAGTGGTTAGGGTGGTGGACTTTGGTCCTGGGGAACTGAGGAACTGAGTTCAATTCCCACTTCAGGCACAGGCAGCTCCTTGTGACTCTGGGCAAGTCACTTAACCCTCCATTGCCCCATGTAAGCCGCATTGAGCCTGCCATGAGTGAGAAAGTGCGGGGTACAAATGTAACAAAATAATTCCTAGGGGCTGCTGAAGTCAATCAACCTGAGGCAAGGAATTGTACACCCCCTTGAGTGAATTCTTTCAAAAAGGCAGTAAATAAATCCTAATAAATAAATACATAAATATGTTCTTTGATGTGGTTGACTCTTTCTCCAAATAGTTTTCAGACCTGAGGAAGGGAGTATCAGCTCCCAAGAACTGGTCACGTAATGGATTGTTAAGCTGCTGATTCTTCTTTGCCTGTTAACCTTTATGTCTATCCAAATGGTTCAAAGTTACTCTGAAAAGGGGGGTGAGATTTGATATACTGTCTTTCTGTGGTTACATCCAAACCAGTTTACATATTATACAGTGGCATATTTAGCGTAAGTACGTCATGGTGTATGCACCCCCCTGTCAGACCTGGCCCTCCCCCTCTTACAATCCTCTCGGAATCTTCAGCCGGCAGCGGCAGAGCACTCATAGGCTGCATGTGGTCTGTTTTGGGGCTTCCAGTTCAAGGAGGAAGTATCGGAGCAGGCTGCAGGCAGCCCATTGCCGGGTGGAGACACAGAGGATTTTGGGGTGGAGGGTGGCAGCGGTGGGGGGGGGGGGGGGAACAGCATGGGGGACAGGGAGAGACACACCCCC